>NC_086321.1:332493450-332798750 GCF_036172605.1 Pelobates fuscus
GGTAAAGTCACTGTGGCAAGTGGCCCCCCTCCTTTATCCCCTGTAGACACTGCCATTACAGGGGTTAATGACACAGGCTTGCCAGCTTCCTAATCATCTGGTTCCTCAACAATAGGAACCGTTTTCTCGGCCTTAGGGGCCGGGGCAGGCTTGGAAAACTTTCTGGGCTCCCCTGGTTCCCTTTTTGGTTCTGGGCAGTTACTTCTGAAGTGTCCTGGAGCTCCACAATTAAAGCAATGTCCATCCTCAGGTTTGGTGCCTTTTGGGACAGGAGCAGGGCGGGACACCATGAGAGGAGCTGAGGCGGGTGGTCTCCTGGAGGTCTGAGCAGATTCCAGACCTCTAGCAACTAGGAGTAAAGTATCCAGAGGAACAACCTTATATTCGGGGCGTGCAGCAATGATACCCTTGCGTATGGAGTCTTTAACACCTTGGACAAACGCACCTGACAGCATTTGTGAATGAATTTTGTCAGTAAGATCAAATCACAAATCTGTAAACATTTGATACAGTCTTGCATGAAACCTTTCTACTGATTCTCCTTTGTCTTGCACAACATCAGTAAGACCAGCAGCCTGATCTGCAAGGTTATCTTTTGCCCAGTCACGTAATTGATTGCAAAATGTTACTCCGGAGGGGTAATCAACATCACTTGTAAGCAGATCTGTACTGAGGTGGCGGGCCATGCTGGGCCAATATGCATCCCCTGCTTTAATAGCACAAATGCTCAGTAAGTCACGCCAGGCGGCGGAATAAGTCTTTTGTATCTGAACTATCCCTCGGTAAAAAGGCATAGGCTGCTTCTCTGGGTCAGGGAGAGATTTCATTAAAGCACTAGCTTGTGTGGGATTAAAAGCAACATATTTAGGAGGGGCCCGCTCTCCCCGACCCTTATGGCCGAAGGGATCTTCAATAGAGCGGTGGGTCGAGACTCTTGCAGCCTCTAATGAATCCTGAGACAGCCTGTCATCCCTGTCATCCTCTTCCTCATCTAACTCTACGATCTGGGCCCTTCTGCGTGAGGGGATCACTTGAGGTGACAGAGCCGGGGGATGAGAGGGAGTCCCGGAGGCGGGAGTTGCCATTGGGTCATAATCGTGGGATCGGTAATCACCGGGAAGCACCGGCATCAGGGGTGCTGAATGACTGGGGGCCGCCATATTGGAGGCGGGAAAGGAAGTTGCATTGGGGTTAAGGGAGGAAGTGGCGGCCATGTTGGATGTGGGCACATCCGGGGCAGACTGTACCGGACTGGGCATGACCGGAACCTGGGGAGTGGCTTGGGGAAAGGGGTATGGATAATTGGGATAGGGCATGGACATGGGGTATGGGTAGGGGTATGGCCAAGCCATCTGGGTGGGGGCTGGGGCGGAACCTGGAGTGGGCAGGAAGGTTGGGTAGGGGTTAGCAAAGGGGGTGGGAACCTGGGTCGTGGTTGGGGCGGGCAAGGGAGAGGGTGGAGAAGAATCAGTAGAGGCGGGTGAAGAAGGAGGAGCCGGAGTGGCATCAGCAAGATTGACAGTGGCAGGGGAGGAGGGATTAGTGAACTGGGCAGATGCAGATGGGAGGGAAGGATTATCAACGGAAACAAAGTGTGGGGAAGGAATGGCAGATGAGGTGTTAGCATTAGACATAGAGGGTGGTTTAGGGATGGAGGAGGATGATGGGAATGGTAGGGAAGGAGAAGGGGAAAAGTAAGATCCATCAGAATTGAGGACCGGGCAAACGGGAGAGGTGACGGGATGGGGGTTGGGAGGATTGGGAGTGGGATACATAGTCAGCTGGCAATCTTCCATTGCTGACTGAACCTTGGGGATAGACATCCCCTGGGCGCTATTTTGGGGCGCTGGCTGAGGACAAGCCCCAGCGACACAATTATTATGGTACACAAACAATTTCACACCCTTGTGAATTATTTCTTCCTCAACCCAACCTTCTTGCTGAATAGCCTTCGCTACTCTGTACCATGCTTCAGCTGTTTTTAATAAATCATTATTTGCAAGCTTGCCTCTCTTCTCCATCAATAATCTACGGCAACTTTCTGGTTGCAATCTGCCACATGTCGGCACAGCAATTTTACATACTTTTGCAATCTTTTCAACACCTTTAACCATCTCCTCACCCTCTCTGTCATCAACTAAATCACATGCTAACCAGCCCTTACTGGGCTTACTTAAATCCTGCCCCATAATCCCCTTCCCCCTACACCAGCGTCCTAGATATAGGGAAAGATAAGGAAAATTGAACAGAATGTCTACAATGCTCGACTGCCACTTGAGAATTGTGGGCCCTTCTCAAGTGCGTCTTCCCAAAACGTAGACTAGTCACTGAATCCGCCTACCCGGGGTGGTAGACACGGATTGGAGCGAGGTGAGAAGTGTGTGACCAATCACTTCTCTTTTAAGAGGAATGGGAGTGGATAGTATAATAGTACAGGAAGTGTAGAAAAGGTAAAAGGTAAGGAAAAATCCTTAGAGACAGACACAGGAGTTTGGATGACTCCTAATTAAATCAACAAGACAACAATACAAATGAAATACAGTGCATGCATCACAATTCAAATGAAATCGACAGTAATCCCTTTCCTTCTCATGTGCTTACTCCAAAGTCACCTCCCTCAAACTCGTAGGGTCCCCGCTCGGAAGAACGACTTTCGTAAGTCTCACTACCAACGGCCAAGGATAACAGCTAACACCGGTCCGAAATCCCTATGCCTCCCTCAGTACAGCAGTCCACTTTAAAAGTGAACGCGCCACCCTCACCCTCGTAGTGCCCCTATAAAACCCACTTTATAAGTCTCACTACCTCGTGATGCGGAAAACAAGCAATGCCTACTTGAATCCCCCCAGGAAACAGAGCCCCCTGCCACAAGACTAAGTCCCCTACCACAAAATAAAAAGTTTGGAATTCCACCAGCCTCAGCGCTCGAGGCTGTGGGTTACCACCTCTCTGCAAGCAGAGCTACGTGCACAAAGAAGCTAGCTAGGCTATCAAAGTGACACAAAGGAGGATCACAGGAAATTATGAGTCTACACAAAATCCACAGTTCCAACACTCCTCTTTTTCCTTACAGCCACAGCCACGAGGCTCCTAAAAGAGGTAAACAGGCAAAGAAGACGCCCAGGAAAACTTCCACAGGTCTACCCCCCTTTTTCCCTACAGCCACAGACACGTGGCTCCTAAAAGGAGTAAAACAGGCAACAGGACTCCAGGCAAATCCCCCGGGTCCACCCCCCTTTATCCCAAAGGGGAAACAGACAAACACAGGACCCCCAGGCAAACTACCACGGGTCCACCCCCCTTTTATCCCAAAAGGGGGAAACAAATAAACATTCAGCCCGGGCAACCAAACTAGTTCATGCCAATACAGACACACCCAGGTAACAGACTAAATGCAGGTAACAAATGGGTAATAAGACTCCGGGCAAGATATTACCTGTCTTTGATGTCCTCCCGGGAAGCAGTCACAGACACGTGGACGGGTCAATCAAAGGGGCCGGAACATACCGGTGGCTCTGCAGAAGTCTCTACCGTGTACCTGGAGGTGATCAATCTCCTTTCCTTCCCCCCGGATTCCTCCGTCCAACTGCGTCTTCCTTAGGACGGCTCACCAGCCAGACATAGCCCGGAGTCCCTGTTCGGGCGCCAAAGTTGTTATGGTACTTTTTCAGTAAACCAAAATGTTTAAATGTCTATCTGTTCCTGTCCAAATTAAAAAGAATTGAATTGCGTATATACGCTGAAGTAATTCAGTCTGACACACGGAGTTCAGGTTAAAATAACTTCGAGGAAATTTATTGGCAAGTCCAGAATCAGAGGGCACGCAGGCCCTTTTAAGAGACATTTTCGTCATCATTGATTATCAAGATATCAGTGAATAAACATCATTAATTGGATTAATTGTTAAGTGTCTGGGTTAATATCCACCTATCAATATAATTAATTGGATAAAAACTAAGTGGTTAGCTTCGTGTCCACCCACCAAGAGGTGGTATTATTTTGGACATGGGTGGGGACAAGGGGGGTCTTGAGCGTCATTTTACACGGTCGGTGATGTCAGATCTTGTGGTCAGGTGCAAGGTCTCTTATGAATAGAACATTTCATTACTACAGTGTTCTCATGGCCTTCAATTTATACTATGTTGCGAGTTAGGGGAAATTCAGCAGTTCCTGAGTTAGTCATATCTTTATGGAGAATACAGTCTTTGTCTATTGTGTTAGATGTGCTGAGCAATTCTGTCATGTAATGTAGTTTTCATATGGAGAAGTCAGGTTATGAGGACAAAATGGAGGGTTTGTCACAGTATCAGGTTAAAATGGAGTTAGTGCAATAATTCAATACAAGTACAATAAAGATTTTTTAATAATTCTACATCAACTTCAATAGTACAAGACTCGTGGCAGGCTTCACTCCATGATTTTATCTGCCCTGTCTCCCAGTCAAAAATGGGATTGTGGGCACCCTAACACTAATTGTGAATAGGGAGAGGTGATGACCTGGAACCGAATGGTTTCATAGTGTAAAACCCCTGTGTACATGTGTAACGGTGCAGTCTCATGGGTAACTACTGGAGAAATTAATGGTCTACCATCTATGGCCTCAACGGCCAAGGCTATCTCCTTCTCTCTGATGGGAATGTTGTTTTTCTTTACAAAACCAGAGTTTATAAAATTTTCAGCTGCCCCGGAGTCAACCAGAGCGTATATGTTTTCAACTATACAATTCTCTCCCATATGTAAAGAAACAGGGAGAAGCAGTCGGTTAGGAGGCAATGTAGGAGACTTAGAAATCACACCCAAGGCCAGTCCCCTATAAGGTCTTAGGTGCGAGAGTTTTCCGGGAGCAAAGGACATTCCTTTACCATATGGTCTCTCTTACCACAATATAGGCAGAGTCCCTCCCTTCTCCTATGTAATTTCTCAGTATCTGAGAGTTTGGCAACCCCTAATTGCATAGGTTCCTCTTCAGATACTTTAACATTCTCCGGTATATTAACTCTGGGGTGAATAGGTGTAACAAAACGTCTATTCCTGTTCTTAGTATAAAGCCTGTCACGAATCCTATTATCTATATCGATGAGGTAGTCAATAAGGTCCTCTAAGGCAATAGGAAGCTCCTTAGCTGCTACCTCATCCAATATAGAGTCTGATAAACCTTCCATGAAGGCCGTAGTTAACCCATTGTTGGTCCAATCTACCTGTGAGGCAAGGGTACGAAACTGAATAGCGTAATCAGCCACAGACCTAGAACCCTGTTTGACTCTCATTAATGCTCTTGCGGCATTCTTAGACCTTTTCATAGTATCAAAGGTTCTGCGAAAAGCTGTAAGAAAACTGTGAAAATCATGTACCATAGGTCCATTAGCTTCCCAAATAGGATTTGCCCACTCAAGGGCTTTATCAGTAAGTTGGTGCATAAAGAACCCAACTTTAGACCTCTCTGTGGGAAATGAACGTGGATACATCTCAAAGTGGAATTCTATTTGGTTAATGAACCCTCTGCATGTCTTAGAGTCCCCTCCATACCTAGGGGGAGGTGTTAAATGGGCCGAAGCATTAGGCACAGTCGATACTTCAGGAAGAAGGGGTGTAGGAGGGTTAGGTGTGGTTGCTGGAATGGTTCTAGCTAAGAGCGTCTGGAGAGCCTGGGCTATCTGATCCATTCGGTGATCCTGCTCTACAAATCTAGCCTCATGGGACGCCATCTGTTGAGCTAAATCTGCGGGGTCCATGGCCCTATCGTAATGTAACGAGAATATACCCCTACACGCAGGATCCAGCTAAACAGAAGGCAGTACAGAGGTGAGATACGTCTACCGGACCTTAGAATGGCCGGACTCGACGTATATAGGAGAAGTACAGAGTCAGGAACAATCCGAGGTCAAGGGCACAAAGAGACAGCGTAAACAAGGACAAGCCGGGGTCTGGTACACAGGAAACAGCAAGCAGGCAAACAGAACAGACAAGGATAAAGCGAAAACAAAGTCAGAATACAAAGCCAAGGTCAAATACGGAGGAACACAACTGAACACAACAAGCGCTAAAGGGAACGGAGACAGAAACTACGATAGGGCAAGGAACTAAGGGAAAAGGGTAAGTATAAGTAGTTTCAAAACTAATGTGATTGGCTCTTGTCACTTCCACACCCCCAAAAGGTAAGTGTATGGGGTGTGTGGGATGACAGGGGCCAATGGGAGCCTTTTGGCAATTTAGGCTCCCACTGTCTCTTTAAGAGCGCGCCCGAGACTCGCGGCGCGCTCTTAGATTCAGGCGGGACATGTGACCGCATCTCGCGGTCACTGCCCGCCTTCCTGCCAGAAGCGTCGGATGAGCCGCGCGCGGCTCGTGCAGCCGCAGGACCACGCTTGAAGAGAGGACCGCGGCCGGCCCCTGGGAAAGGTGAGTAACGCTACACCTTGCAAGGGGCTGGGCTCCCTTACAGATGGTCTTTCCCCAGAGCTCTCACAGTCACCAACAATGGACAGACTTTCAAGGCAACGGGACCCTCAGAGGAAGCTGTGTTTCTCCAGGCGCTTGGACTACAGGCCCAGACTAGCGAGGCGGGTGCAAGCCACTCCTGGGATGCCTCTATAATCAACCCTTTTGTGCCCAGCGGTACCAGTGAATCCATGACCTGAATCGGATCGGGCCTTAAACCTGTGTTATATTTATTTTGTGTTTCCTTATCATTTACCGTTTTCCCCTTTTTTTTTTTTTTTTTTTTAATTCTTTATTTTTGAGTGCAAGAGTGAACAAAGCAGCTTACTCTGCCACAATAACATTAGTAAGCTTGGACATAACACAGCGATTCACAAATATGGCATTTAAGTGGTGCACATTTTTGTATATAAATGCATAGTCTAAGCATATACGTCTACTGGCTACTCATACAATAATCCAAGTATACAAGCTAGATAAAGACAGTGCTAGTGCTGAAATTAGTGGTTTAATTTTGTGAAGGGAAGGCACTTGTTTTAAATGTTGCTTTACGTTAATGGCCCTGTGCCCTTAAGTAAGTAGTTGTGTTTAGTCTTACTATCGGTAAGAGTGAATAAACCTGAGTATGCTTCCAGTAAACCAAAATCAACCTGTCTAAGGGAAATTAAGATTAGTGGAAAAAAAAACAAAAAAAACCAGGAGAATATTTTAGGTTAAGAAAAGGCATTAAGCTTGTGTGGTCGAGTGAGAGGGTGCATGGGTAACACAGTGTCTGAAAGCTTTTTAAGGGAGATACTCATGTAATACTAATACCTGACCTCTATAGAAGTATATTGGTTGCTAGAGAGGCTCATACTATGTGGGGCAGTGAATATCAGAATGTCAGAATGCAGGTGAAAGTAATAATAATAGCCCTTTGGGGGCACATGCGTCCAGCAATAAAGTATTAGAGCACACAATGCGGAGTATACCCGAAAAAACAAATTTTACTGTTCGCTATGCCCTCAGACTCCGCTTCAGGGTGTAGAAGGGCAGGGCAATTGCAGGAGCAGTTCCCATCACTCAGCCTATGCCCAGTCTGGAGGCCCGGAGTATGACCCCCACCCTGAGGGCCCAAGAAGACCCCAGCTGGGGGCTGTTTATTGAGTCTGCAAGCAAGAGTCGTCGGTCGTTTCTCCAGACCTGGCAGGCAGCGTGCAGCTGGATGCTGCTCTGTACTATGGCGGATCGACGCTGCTTGTCGTTCATTCGGTTATGGCCGCCATGCAGGGTGGTCGGAAACCAGGGTGCCCACTGCTTTGAGCATAGAGGATTGCGAAGTTTAGGATGGTGAAGGGAGCTGTAGTGAGCTGGTTGGGTTGAGTCTACCCACTGCTCAGTCGGCAGGAGTGGGTACGCCATCTTGATTTTTGGTGTGCTGTCATGTAAGTCGCCCCGATATAGTGAACCTCGTGGGCCTCCCCTCCTTTGTGTGCCGATGCGCCGAGCGGGTTGGGGTCTTCCCTTCCAGCCTTTCCATTGCTTGGAGGTGTCGCAGGGGCCCCCTTGCATGCCGAAGCTCAGCTGGGCAGTGGTAGGTGCTCTCCGGCCTGACCGGGTGTGTGCACACCTCTCATGCGGTGTGGTCTTGTGCAGGTATGTAGCTTGTGTTTGTGTTCCCGGGGCCAGTGATCGAGTTGTCAGCACACGCTGCTTCTCCTCCATCGCAGCCCAGAACCTATTGAAGATTAGGTCTAGTTTGGCCAAAATGGAGTCGTCCAGGGTCTCGGCTGGGTCTCTGGTGGTGATCTCCGCCATTTTGGGTGCCACGCGGGGCCTCTCCATTCGGCAACAGCGGATGCAAGGTTTGTGGTGGGAGAACTCCTGGGACCGGGATGACCCCCACCGGTCCAAAGGGGGGGGGGGGGGGGAAGCAGTAGTCTGCTCAGTGTAAGGTAATGCAGCGTCTGGAGAGCGGCCGTCTCTCCGACGCCTGACGAGCTTGCAGGCCGCTAGAAGTGGCAAGTCGGTAATCTGGACCTGGGGAGTGCTATGTTTGGTACCAAACGATGCACTGGGGTCTCCTTAATACGCTAGTCGTGTTTTGCGGTGGTTCCTGCAGGTTGACTGATTTAGGTTGCTTATTTCGCCCGCTTATCTCAGGAGCTCGTGAGGCACAAGTCTGCTCCGTTTGCCAGTCAAGCTCCGCCCCCCCGTTTTACACTTTTAACTGTTATTACGCCGACCGTTTAACTTTCATGTCTCTGAAAAAATGTCATGTCTTGCCTTGTTGCAGAATGTCATGATTAGCCTACTAGAGCCAATGTCCCCAGGCTATATGTCATCGAGACCCCCACTTATGTAACTAGTCAACACATGGGCTCAGACGCACAAAGTGACAACCCCCCCCCCCATGGCCCCATAGGTTAGGGGGCAACAATACCACTAACAGGAGTTACACCCCATACCCCTAGACACTCACAGTTCGACCAAGCCACCTAGTAGACCGAGATATTTGACGTTAACCTAATAATCGAAAACTCCTATGTGACTCTAGCCATCACCTAGATGTATAAAACTAAAAAAGGGGCTACCTCTTAAAGGACACCATCACATATGTATAACCACATTGTTTAGCTACCAATTGTCTTTTACCTTGCTCAACTGTATTGTATCACCCGAACAAAATCTAGTAATAAGAGGGCTTTTCTTGTAAAGAACTCTGATATTCCTTTACCAAAACTATTTATGACGGTTTACTTTTTTTTATATTAGCTAACCTGATATAGGGTGAAGCAATATTAGAAGGCGGGTTTTGTATTTTTCTCTTCTTTGAAGGGGAAAAGATTGGGGTAAATAAATGTTAAGTGTAGGCGTGTATTGTGATGTATTATATGTAGTAAGGATGTTTTTGATTGGCATAATCCCTGCGACATGGAGACTAGAGATGGAGAGAGATAAAATATGAAAGGTTATGCTTAAAATAGCATCGTAACAGGCTAAATTCTCCACTAAAAAGATTTATACAGGCAGACTTTTTAAATAAAGAAAAAATACATATATGTGGAATTCAAGAGACTCATTGGGTGGTGAGTGATAAGGACAGATTTAGTGCTAAAGATTTTCCGTATATCTTTAAATCTTCCATGTTAAACAGAAAAAAAAGAGGGGTAGCAACTATAATTTTGTCAGAATTAGCTTTTAAACTAATATATCAAGAAGTTGATACTGAAGGAAGATTTCATATTTTAATATGTGAATTTAACAATCAAAACTACACTATAGTAAACGTATATGCCCCTAATATAGCACCTACAAAATTTATATATAAAATGATCTCAAATTAGAAAGGGTTAAACAGAGGAAAATCATATATCTAGGCGATTTTAACTGTATATTACATCCTAAAATGGATAGAAACAGTTTAGGTAAAAAAGAAAATAAAAACATTTAAAATAATCCTCTCCAATGTTTGGTGAAATTTTGAGAAAATCAGCTTTCATAGATATATGGGGGATTTGGCATCCTAAAGAAAGATTTTAAGTGTTTCTCCCACCCACATCAGGTATATTCCAGAATAGACTATATACTGACAGAGATAGATACAGCAAGATTGGTTAAAAAAATTATAATTACTAATATTCCATGGACGGACCATAATGCAATCATTTTGGTTATTAAGGATAATTTGATTGAAACAAGATCTAGTTGGAGATTGAATGAACAACTGTAAAAAAAATTAATAAAAATAAATTAAAGACTATAAAGAAAGCAATAGATCTATACTTCAGGGAAAATAGCAATAGAGAAATCAGCATCAGCTTTATGGTGTGCATTTAAATGCACAATTAGGGTTCATCTAATAAAATTGGGAACTGAAGAAAAAAAAGAAAAGAAAAGTGCAGAATATAGCAGAACTCTATATTAAATACGAACTCTTGGAAAAACAGAATAAAAGTAACCCCACAAAAAAAGTAAATGAAGACTTAAAAATAATTAGAGAAAAAAGTTATACTCTTTTAATTCAAAACTCAAATTATGCACTGGAACGGTTAGGAAGAACCTGGTATTAAAAAGGCAATAAAGTCAATAAATTACTTACAAACAGGTTAAAATAGGAAAAGACAAAAAAAGAAAATCTGAAATTGCTAAGGGATAGGAAACAATTCTTCTGCATGATACAATTGGTAAAGCATTCCAAGAGTTTTATTTAGAACTCTATAATTTGCCAAATAGAGATAAAGAGGTTAAGATGTCTGATTTTGTTTTCGTAATTTAATCTTCCTAGGATATCAGAGGATCAATTGACACAACTAAATAAACCAATTTCTCAAAGTGAAGTAAGCATGGCCTTAAAGTTAAAAAACAAAAAAAAGCACCTGAGCCGGACAGTTTTAGTAATTGCTTTTTTCGAATATTTGAAAAAAATATAGTAGAGCTGCTTACAGATTTATGTAACCATTTTATGAATTTTGGAGACATTCCGAAAGAGATATTAAAAGACCATATTGTGCCAATACCAAAGCCAAAAAAAAAAACCTGAACTGATAGCAAATTACAGGCCTATTTTGCATTTAAATAGCGATATTAAAATTTACTCGTCGGTCATAGCATCAAGGATAGGCATTATCATACCTACAATCATTCATCAAGACCAAGTCAGGTTCATAGCAAGTAGGTCTCCAACATCTAACATTAGTAGACTTATAGACATTGCAGATATGGCATTAGAAGAAAATCTGTCCCTTCTGGCTCTGTTACTAGATGCCAAAAAGGCTTTTGACAGAGTCAGATGGGACTTTCTAGAGAGCGTTTTATGTAGTTTTGGTCTACAAGGCAATATTAATAGATCTGTAATGGCACTCTACACTTATTCAACTGCTAGAGTGGTGGAGAGTGGCTTTTCTTCAGAATGGTTCCAGCTAAGGAATGGCACTAGGCAAGGTTGCCCACTCTCCCCACTACTATATCTGATGACAATAGAACCACTGGCGAGTTTAATAAGAGATAACGCTACTATTAAGGGAGTGGAGGTTTTAGGAGAAACAAAAAACGTACAATGTATGCAGACGACCTGATTCTCACATTGAGTTACCCACTGATATCCATGGAAGAGTTGATGAATTCTATAAGTGAGTTTTCATTCTATTCAGGATATAAAATGAATTTAAGTAAATCTGCTGCACTTCCGTTTAATTTACCACAAATAGTAAAAAAAAAAAATCTCAGAAAAATGTGGTTTTGATTGTACTTGAAATGTTCTCGATTGTTTGGAATAGAAATTACCAATGAGCCAACTAGAATGATGGAACAACATTTACTAAGCTTTCTGAAATATACAAGTAAAACACTTAATAAATGGCATCATGGTGGAGAAGATCAATATAATAAAAGCATATATTTATCCAAAGTGGGTCTCTCTCTTCCGCATGGTACCTCTGCATTGCTCAAATAGCTGGTTGACCCAGGTCCAATCGATTTTTAACAAGTTTATTTGGGCAGGGAAACATCCTTGCATTAGTTCTAACAGACTGGCCTTAAAGATCAGCCAAGGAGGCCTGGGTATTCCACAGTTACAACAAACATGGAAAGCATGTCATATTGCACAAGCAATTATCACTCAATCTAGAAATGCAAAGAACCAATTATGGTATAAAATGGAAAAATTATTATACAACAAGGGAAATCAGAAAGGGGAAATAAATACTTGAAAAAAATACTTTATTCTGGACAAATAGGGGGTAAAAATAAATCTAGGTACCGTTTCAATTCTAATAGTTTAATTCTAAATAATATATTAACCATATGGAACAGGCTTATAAAGGATTTAGAAAGATAAAATAATTATTAGTCTCCCCCTACATCAATTAAATAGTAATATGACGGATCTAAATACCGGTATACAGAAATGGATTAATCTTGGTATTAATGGAATTGATGATATTGTAAAAAATGGTAAAATCAAAGACTTTGACTCTTTAAAGATGGAATATAAAATGGAAAGCAAAGAAATATTTACATATATAAAGGTTAAAGGATATCTTAATTATCATTTACTTAAGGACAAAACTAACAAACAAGTAAAACTAGAAAAAATAGAAAAAAAATAGAAATGTTATAAAGAAAATGGCGTCAAGCTGTCTAGACCTATATGAAAGAGATTCTGAAAGTCTTATCCATTTTATAATTAATAAATGGGAGAAAGACATAAATACTAATAAGTTATGAAGAATTGAAAAGATCCATAGCTATTGTTTCTAAGAATATACATTATCTTAATTTCTCCGAGGTACAGTATAAGATCATGAACAGATGGTATTTAACGCCAAGTAGATTAGCAAAAATGCACTGAAATATTTCTGACAGATGCTGGAGATGTGATCTTCATAAAGCAGGGTTGATACATATCTGGTGTGAATGTGGGTCAATAATTATTTTCTGGAGCATATTGGCCATTAAAATAAAAAAGTTGACTAATATTGAGATTGATTTACTTCCGAGTATTTTTTTTGTTAAATTTAGATATATATCAAATCTTTGGGCAATTGTCTGCATTAGTTACACATATATTTGTAGCGGAGAGCTGATTTCTCACAGCTTAACTCCACCAATAAATCCAGAGGATGCAGGAACAAGTAATAAATCCTAGAGAATATCCAGCACAGTCATCAATAAAATCCAATAGTATCCCATCACCTTTCCCAATCACTGGACGACACACAATATCAGGAGTAGAACTGAAGTTTAATGGCAACATTCCTGATTTTATGAGATTCTCCCATGCAAGGGAGGGATTCACATTAATTACACATTACACCAATCATATAGACGTTACCTCCCACACATCTCCTCCCCTTAGCTTAACAGATAATACAATTACAATGCACATATTTTTCCCCACTTTATAGATGTACCCCAAATATGTGTGATATACCTTTAAATATGGTAACCCCTGGTAGCCCTGATCTGGGTGAGAAACATATCCAAAAATCACCCAGATCAGACCAGGGGTTCGGGAGTTATATGAAGGTAAAGTTTTGACCGACCGCATGGGTAAAGATGACGAAAATAGTTCCATGAAATCTGGCCCTGCGGTCGGTCTCTATTCGTGCCCCAAAACTCCCAAAAGGCTATACCACACATAATTGAGTCGGTAACTGGATGAATCCCCTAGTTCGTGGGATTCATCCTACCGAACGACGGGCCGTTCGTGGGTTTCTTTCGGTAGTTTCTGCCGTCCTGGAGGTCTTAGCGGTGTTCGGCTAGTCGAGTGTCCGTTTTGAGTTCCAGACACTCGACGACCAAACACCGCTGTTTGTGGGTTTAAGATGGCCGCCACCACGTGTTCGGCTACCTAAATGGCGGCCACCCAGGGAATATAGCGTGTTCGTATGAACAAAGGGAATAGGATAAGCGATCAGGGAGGTAAATTACATATATAATGTACATCAGGGTGGTCCGGTTGTTCGGTACTTTGTTCGTATACAGAACAAAGTATGGCCATAGATGGTGCAATGTAAATCTGTGTACTCCAGGCATGAAAAACTTCTGCAGTGCCAACAGTAAAACAAGAGATGGGACAGCCAAAAAGGGGTTCCGCTACAATATTAATGGCTGCAAAATTATTGGTGGCAAGGAACTGAAAATCTATTATGGTTCCATGCTGGGTCCTAGTTAAAGAACAACTGGTGTATCAGTTAAAGATGGAAATGGGAATTACACCAGCAACTAGGAAAAGGATGAAGGAGTGGTGGTTTAAAATAGAACAGAGTTCATGTTTTAAAATTTAGTCCACTGAATAGTATAGAATATATTTTGAGTTGATTGGAAGTAAGATATATTGAAACGATAGACACTCTAGTCTCATCCGCAGGGAAAAGCTAAGAAAATATAATGCCAAATGCGGTTTTGTGATGTTATGTCTGTTATGTGAGATAATATTTGAACCCAATGTGTTAAAGCAATGGTTACAGAAGAAGTCATAATAGTATGCTACTAATATAAACACATAACTGTGTCTTTGTTGTATTTTATTGTTCTATGATTGTATAATTATATTTAAAAAAATAAAGAATAGATATGAAAACAAATAAAAAACATTGGTAACAAGGGTTAATTAACTTGCCATCACTTTCTAGCCAGTCGCCACATAAAAATAAAAAAAATTAAATAAAAAATAAATAAATATATATATATATATATATATATATACACACACACACACACACCCCAACAGAGTTGTGGTGGGGAGAACAGTGTGGATAAAAACCCCTTCCACCCCAAGTGGATAGTTAATACATTACTAAACACAAATACACACACCAGTCAAGCCATAAGACTTGCTTTTCGTGAAAGTGAAAGTGCTTGTCTGATCTTGGAACCTGAAGAAGGATCCCAACTCCTGGTAGAATGGAGACTATTCCATATCCAGTCCTCGGATAATTCCCTGCTAACTTGTTCATCCAGGCAAATGGCGAATTCTCCTACTAAAACCGTTTGAATATCACCTTTCACGTACTTGAAAACCAGAGTAATCTGAATGTACCTTTCCTGGTTAAATACTTTTGTTATTATTATTAATAATAATAATAATAATTATTATTATTAACGAGTTCCATAAGATATTGCTCACTCCACAGAGATCGGATAAAAAAAAACAGACATGCGAGCATAGAACAAAGTTGTTGCAGGACTTGGAGCGGTTGGATTCACTAAACAAGCTCAGCTCCTCCAAAACCCTGTCGCACAAAATAGAAAATATAACGTAATCTATAGACGCTCTCCCTCCAAGATATAGAGAGACGTATGAGAGCATTTAATCAATAATAGGGATCGACCAATTATCGGTCTGGCCAATATTTTCGGCCGATATTCTGTATTTTCGGCAATATTGGTATCGGCCTATAGAGATACCGATATTGCCGATAATACATACCAGGACCGCTGGGCATCAACTGGCAATAAAAGTAAAAAAACATATTTTTAAAATACCAGGTTGTTGTTTTTATTGCCAGTTGATAAAGCCCTGTGTGGCGAAACGCATTTTGGCTATTTTTTTTATTTATTTTTTTATAATAAATTTTTATTTGATTTTAGACAAAAAAATAAGTTACACATATCTCATACAAGAATACAAAAGTGACAATAAATACCAAACATTCAATCTCTACACTTACTTCTACCATACATCATTGTTAGGACATACAGAGTGGGTTTAGGATACAGCATACGGAGGGTATATTATATATTTCTTACTCTATAAACTTTTCATAAATCCGAAGTGAATTAATGAAACTACTCTTAAATTTCTATGATTTGTAGACACTTTTTTCCCATCTCGTATTTTTGTACAATATCTTTCCTCCTATAAATACCTATCTCATTCTTAATCTGAGACTGAAGCTGTTTCTCCCAATGTTTACAATCAATTACCTCAGAATTTTTCCATCTTCTCGCTATCAGCATCTTCACTGCCATGAAAGAATGTAGAGTCAAAAATTGTTGGTATAATGGTAAATCAGGCCAGTGAAGATGTAGAAGCGTCGTAGCAGGAGACTGTTCTTTAAGAATTTTATCCCATTCATTTAATCTTCTAAAAACCTCATCCCATAGTTTCTTAATTAATTTGCAGCTCCAGCAAATATGGATAAAGCTTCCAGTTTCACTCCCACATCTCCAACAAATGTCAGACTCATTATGGTCAATTCTGTTTAATCTACTTGGCACTAGATACCAGCGATAGCATATTTTATAGTGCGTCTCAAACAATATCGTATTATGGATATTTTTTTAGCTTTAACATCATATTACCCCATATCTTGAGATCATTTTTTTAAATTACATTCCTCTTCCCATCTTTTTATTTGCTTAGACATTATATCTTTTGGAGTCGATCTTATCAAAGCATAACAATTAGCCATATTTTCCCTGGGACTTTCGCTTCCAAAAATTTGCTTTATAAGACCACTAATAGTTGTATTACCCTTGGCAAGAGATTTCCCTACAAAAGACTTTATTCTTAAATACCGATAGGCCTCTACTTGAGAAAGGCCAAATTCTTTAGACAAAGTTAAAAAATCTTTCATTTTGTCCCTTATTATTATTATATCATCCAGGATTTGAATATTCCGATCTTTCCAAGAATCTATTTTTAAGTCAGGCATTAGGGCTTCCAGTAATTCTATCTACATAAAGTCAAAAATATTTCCCAGAATTTTTAGTTTTTTCCTTACCTCGAACCAATTATTAAATAAATGTTTTAGTATTGTATTTTTAACTTCCTTTCCAGTATTCTTGGGTTTCCGAAGATATTTAAGTAGTTCCTTCCTGTAACGGACACCGTTGATGGACGCTTCCTAGCTTGCGCCGAGGACCACAAGCACCGCACTGGACACCACAACCACCACAGACTCCACAACCGCCGTAGCTTAACTGGAGCCGCGCCGTCTTCCATCCACCCTGGAATCTGCCTCTGTCCTCCAGGACCGTGTGGGGAAGACCTCTCCTCCAGGAGAGCGTATCAGGAACAAGAACTAAGTGATTAAAGCTCAAGGGAGTATGCAGAGCATAGCAATCCCCAGTGTGATATAGCAGTTCCCTCCAATAACGAGACAAGGCTACGTATTGAGGGTCAAGAAGATCTCTGATGTTTAATGGCAGGTACTCAGCTTTTAAGCAGTGCTCCCCTGCAAGGGAGACACCCACAGGCAATAAACAATCACATATCGGTTACATCCCACATATTCCCTCCCCTCTGCTTGGGAGAGAATTGAGTTTCTTACTGTATCTACTCAATTATCTCCAAGCGAAAACTTTTTTATACATTTTTATAACTCCCAAACTATACATTCAATCTTCATATTAATAATCAGCATACTTTACTTACAAACATATCCAAAATTCAGCTATTTCCATCCAGGGGTTAAAGAGTTAGCTGGAAGTCCTTTATGACCGACCGCAAGCAAATTTTCCTGCCCAAAACAGATCCACAGATTCAGGCTGTGCGGTCGGTCTATTTCTGCCCTGAAAAGTAACAAAGTCCCATCCGAAGGCGGCGTTGGAATCGTCGAACTCACTTCAACTTTTGTCGAAGTGGCACCGGGGTTGCGTTCCAGCCGTGTTCAATAGTATAATGGAGGTCTATCTTACACCAAAATGACAAAGTCCAGTTTGAACGGGTGTTCGAATCGTCGAACGGGACTTAGCCTCCAGCCGCAGTGTTGAAGGGTAGGGGAAGGTACAGGTCACCGCATTCAACTGGATTAAATTGGCCGCCGCCACGTGTTCGTCTGTCTAATGGCGGGCACTTCGACGACTTCGAAACTTCGACGGCTTCGGCACTTCGACGGCTTCGGCACTTCGACGGCTTCGGCACTTCGACGGCTTCGGCACTTCGACGGCTTCGGCACTTCGACGGCTTCGGCACTTCGACGGCTTCGGCACTTCGACTGCATTCGAAGTGCCAGTTTAAAAGTACAAACCCTTTCTTTATACAACACAGTTAAAGGGCCAGAAACAGTATACCAAGATCCATTAGGCCCAAATGCAAGTTTCAAAGGGCAATACCTTCCAGGGCCATAGTCGCAGGGCAGGAGGCTAGCAATAAGTCCTCTCCAATGCCCAGTGGCAAATGGCAGTTTGTCACACTTCCTTTTTAATAATTGGGTCTCAAGTCCAAACCAGACAGTTTTTTCAGAATCTTTTTTGCCCAATAACTGGATATATAATAGTGACTTCATAATGACTTATAATATTTGGGAAGTTAACCCCTCCTTGCCCTATGGTGTTCGTTAATTGGTCTAACCTAATCCGAGGCTTTTTCCCCTTCCAAATAAAATCCTTAACTAGCCTTTGTATTATCTCTAGCCATGGTACCAACGGAACTATATACGCATTTATTATGTTTATCCTTCCCATCCAACTAAAAAACAAATGATTCAATTTTTTTTACGATATCCCAGTGGATTTCAATAGCCTAGTAAAATTAATCTCTACCATTTTTTCTATATTATCCGATATTAATACTCCCAAATATTCAAAGCTACCATTAGCATCCATAAAACCATAATGCTTGGGGGGCGGAGCCAAGCAGCACACGGAGCCAGACGCCATTTCCCTGAGCTCTGAGCACGCCACCAAATAATGCGACAAAATCCCCGTAACCGAGAGCCTGACCGGCGAAAAAACCTTACCATCTCACAGGGGAAGCGGTCCCGAGCAGGCAGATGCCATTCATTTTCCCCACGAGTGGCAAAAACCGACGGCGGGGAAACAGGGCCTACAGCGCGGGAATACCGCGGGACCTGAGCACGGCCTACTGGGGCTTCCTGGACACTGGAGGTAACTTGCAAACGGCAAACAGACAACAAACCCAGACAACAAAAGAACCAGACATGGTGCGCAAAAAGCCCACTCCACCTACCCCAAAAGACGGGCAGGACATCGGACTACTTGGATGACAGAGGAAGGCAACGTAACCTAAAAATCCGAGGGGTAGCAGACTCGCTCCCCTCGGAAGAAATTCCCCACTTCATAAGGCGTTTGGCAGCAACCATCTTACCTGCGAAATCCGCCAAACAATTCGCCTTCGACGGTGCATACCGCATCACAAAATCCTCACAAGCACCCATCACGGCACCTAGAGATATAATCCTGTGCTGTCAAACCGTTGCAGAAAAGCAAAGGCTCCTCACGGCACTTAGAGGGAAAACCCCACTCCACTTTGAAACACACACCATTACCCTTTTCCAAGACCTCAGCAGGCCCACTCTATTGTGGAGAAAATCGATGAAGCCCATAACTGCAGCTCTATAAACTGCGGGACTAGCCTACCGCTGGACTTACCCGAGATCCCTCACAGTATTTCGAGAGGGAAAGGCCCTGCGAGCAACAAGCCCCACAGAGGGACCGGTCTTCCTTCAGTCCCTGGGCATAACGGAAGCAACCCCATCAACGAGCCCCAATCACCAATGGGACGTAACGGCAATCACTCCCTTTGTGCCAGGGAACGATCGAGACTCACTGACTTAAGTACCTACAGTCTGGAAAAGAACCAACTGTTTCTGTTTTAGTTTTATCTTATGCTTTTATACATTACCTAGGTTTGACCTTGTTACCTACACATGCATACCTATGCCTAGATACAACTGATCACCATACAACCGCCACACGGCGGTCCACCAAGTGCTGCTATAGCAACACAAACACACCCTCAATAGATAGATAGCTCTCAACGCTCCAAAAGATTATATATATAGGGGGTTTAAAGCTCACAATATCCTCCCCCCCCCCCCATAGCCTCATGGGTTAGAGGCCACACAACACCCGGGAGACACACTAATGCCACGGACACATAGACTCATGTTTCCTAGCCTACACGAAGAAAAAGACGGACACTTCGACTATCCACCACCAAGCTCCTGGGCACCACTCATTTACCGATAGTTATCACTTAAACAAAAAATAGGTGAACACACTAGACATCATTGTTTGCAAATACTGCACATGCTTATATATTGTGATGCAATGAAACTGCTGTATTGTCATATATCACCTGCCAAAATAAAGAATTTAAAAAAAAAACATAATGCTTTATAACTTCATCCTTCCACTCTTTTTTACAATTTTTAAACATCACTATAGTTTTTTTCTATTTCTATTAGTTTTTTTCTAATTATATTAGTTCTATTAGTTTTCTCTAATTCTAATTGCAAGAACCTCCATGGATAGGATATATAATATTGATGACAACGGGCACCCTTGACGGGTGCCATTTTTTAATGGAAACCAATCTGAGCATAAATCTATTCCTACCACTCTCGCCATCGGGTTTTGATAAATAGACCCTATCGCTGTCAACATCCAGCCATTTATGCCCATTGCCTTCAGAACCCCCAACATAAATCCCCACCCGACCCTGTCAAAGGCCTTTTCTGCATCCAATGACAGGGTCAGGAGGGGAATCCGAGTTCTTTCACCCCAATCTATAACATTAATCAATCTTCTTATATTAGTACTCGCTTGTCTAGTGGGGACGAACCCTATCTGATCTCTATCTACCAAATCCATAACTATTCTTTTTAGCCTGTCTGCCAGTATCGATGAAAAGAATTTGGAGTCCACATTAATAAGTGAAATTGGACGGTAATTCTTTAGTTCTTGAGGATCCTTATCCTTTTTATGTATTGGGATTATATTTGCATATAATAATTCTTTAGGGCCTATACCTTTCAATGAAATTTCATTATATGTATTAGTTAAATGTTCAGCCAGAATATCTTCGTATATTTTATAAAATCTATTAGTCAGACCATCGGGGCGTGGAGTTTTATATCTCACCAATTTCTTAATAGCAGCTATAAATTCAATCTTTTGGAGGAGAGCATTTAACATTTTTTTTGTTCCTCCAAAAGCTTTGGAAAATTTATTTCCCTCAGATAATCATTTATAATCTCCTCTCTTGGATGATTTGGTATATTGTACAGTTCTTCATAATATATTTGAAAAGCTTTGGCAATACTTTCTTTTTTTTTGTAAAGTATTAAATCCTTTCTGATACTGCTAATCCTATTCTTGCAGTTTGTTTTCTTAAGTTTTTTAGTTAACCATTTATTAATTTTATTATTGTCATAATAGAAATTTATTTTCATCCTCTCCATATTTTTTTCTATTCGTTCTCTTTCTATTTTCTCTATTTTCAATTTAATTTCTGATAGTTGTTTAAGTGAATCTTTAGTAAGTAGCCTTTTATTTCTTCTAGCCAGCAAGTAGTAATCTATATATAATTTTTCTCTGATCTGGCCTCTTTCTTGCTGAATCTTTTTTTTGAGTTTAATCAAATACCCCCGTACAACCGCTTTAAATGCACACCATATTGTTGCTGCCGAAAGTCCTTCCGAGTTGTTCTCTTTAAAATACCATTGAATCAATTTCCCAATTTGTATTTGATCATCCAAGCGCCAGGTTGTATTAGATCTAAATTTATCATCTTTTATATTACAAATAATCGAGCTATGGTCTGACCATATATTCTGTTCTATATGTATATCTTTTATTTGATCTACCAGCTTTGCTTCTCCCAGTATAAAATCTATTCTAGAAAGAGAAGAATGTACTTTTGAAATATGCGTATATTCTCTTTCTTCTGGGTTATATACCCTCCATATGTCTAATAAGTTGTTTTCTTGAAAACTGTTTCACAGTATCCTGGCTTGGTTTATCAGATGTTTAGTTATTGGTTTATTATTTTTTGTTTTTTTGTCTAAGTCTGTGTCTAACACACAATTGAAATCTCCCGAGATTACTAGTAAACCTATTTTAAACTAATCTACTTTTTCCATAATGATTTTAAAATATTTAGTTGGTAATACATTTGGTAGGTATATATTTACCAGAGTATAGACTTTCTCACCCATCTTACATATTAATATCTGATATCGACCCTCTGTATCAACTTCTTCATATATAAACATAGACACAAGAAAAACACGAATTCACCAGCACAAATACCCGAATCGGTATTGTGCCAGGAAAAAGACATACAACCCTATAGAAATGTACTTATGATTAAAAAATATGTATCATAGTTTATTAATAAAGCTAAAAACCTTAGTCTCCTGCCTGCTAGGTACACAGGTATAGTAGGTCAAAAATGTCTATGTCAAGAGCTAAAGGTAACAGTCAGGTTTAATTGAAAAAAAGGTATATGTAGCCTGCTCTAAGTGAGGTAAAGAGATCTAACAGAGACTGATCGTAGGTATCCAGCAGGCATAAAGACACTCCATTTGTACACTAGACAGCCATAGATCATCTGAAACCTCTCTTGCTATTGTTGCATACTGACAGCTAAATGCTACCTGAGTAGAATCCCTATTACCTCAGCTTAGCATAGAGCTAATGCCTTCTAACACTGCTAGTCCTATGGAGGGACTAAAACGAAAATTAATTAAGTGCTAACCCCCACAACCCAAGTGCATAGTTAAAATAAAAAAGGAAAAGGCCTGACGCGCGTTTCAGCGTATCAGGATGCCGTCGTCAGGGGCAAATACAAAAGCTACCAGCCTCTCCCGCTTCCTTAAATGTCCAATACATGATTGAACATTATTATCAGCTGGTTCCCATAATGGACACTTACATCTCTTTGGTCCGGACGAGACTCCGCCTACCGACCATACAATGGTGTCCACTGTAGCCCGACCCACTTCCGCATACCCCACGTGACTATTACGTCAAAACGCTGTGTCACGTGGGCGGGGAAGGGGCGGATACCATTTCCGCATACCCCACGTGACTATTACGTCAAACGCTATGTCACGTGGCCGGGGAAGGGGCGGATACCATCCCCTGTTGCTACGCCCCCATCACTGACGAAACTAGTGAGTCCCAAAGACGTCACTAGGTGGGCGGGGTTATCGCAGCCCAAGAATACAGTGCAACAGGGGGAGGTTACGAAAATTGACAGGCTGGTCATGCCTAGATAGTAGATCTAAGGGTGATCAGATCATAATCTATGAGTGGCTATTCACTGCTTTAATGTTGTTATTCACTACTTTAATGTTGAGACAACCTCCTCATACATACATAGAATTTGGGAATGGATACACTGGGGTGCATAACACACCCATTTACCTGTTATCAGGGCCGGCCTTAGGGGTGTGCGAGCTGTGCGGCCGCACAGGGCGCCATGGAGCAGGGGGCGCTGTGCGGCCGCACAGCCGGCCGGGATTTAAAAAAAATATATATATTTTTTTTCTTTTTAAATTTGCAGCGGGGGCAGAGCTTACCGTGCGGCGGGGGCGGAGCTAAAAGCGCCGGAAAACTGCTGCAGGGGAAGCAGGAACAGTCACCAGGAGCTGCACTGCCTCCACAATGAACTCCACAGGTAACTGTGGGATTGTCAGGTGAGTGTGACTCTCTGCCTGTGTTTATTACTGTCTGTGTGTGTATGACTGTCTGCCTGTGTGTGTGTCTGTGTATGACTGTCTGCCTGTGTGTCTGTGTGTGTGTGTGTGTATGACTGTCTGCCTCTGTGTGTGTCTGTGTGTATGACTGTCTGCCTCTGTGTGTGTCTGTGTGTATGACTGTCTGTGTGTATTACTGTCTGCCTCTGTGTGTTTCTGTGTATGACTGTCTGTGTCTGTGAGTATTACTGTCTGCCTCTGTGTGTGTCTGTGTGTATTACTGTCTGTGTCTGTGTGTATGACTGACTGTCTGCCTGTGTGTGTCTGTGTGTGTGAGACTGTCTGCCTCTGTGTGTGTGTGTGTGTATATATGACTGTCTGCCTCTGTGTGTGTGTCTGTGTGTATGACTGTCTGCCTCTGTGTGTATGACTGTCTGCCTCTGTGTGTATGACTGTCTGCCTCTGTGTGTATGACTGTCTGCCTCTGTGTGTGTGATTGTGTGTATGACTGCTTCTGTGTGTATGACTGCTTCTGTGTGTATGACTGCCTCTGTGTGTATGGCTGTCTGCCTCTGTGTGTATGGCTGTCTGCCTCTGTGTGTCTGTGTGTATGGCTGTCTGCCTCTGTGTGTCTGTGTGTATGGCTGTCTGCCTCTGTGTGTCTGTGTGTCTGACTGTCTGCCTGTGTGTGTGTGTCTGTGTGTATGACTGTCTGCCTGTGTGTGTGTGTGTGTGTCTGTGTATGACTGTCTGCCTGTGTGTGTCTGTCTGTGTATGACTGTCTGCCTGTGTGTGTGTGTGTGTGTGTGTCTGTGTATGACTGTCTGCCTGTGTGTGTCTGTCTGTGTATGACTGTCTGCCTGTGTGTGTCTGCGTGTGTGTGTATGACTGTCTGCCTCTGTGTGTGTCTGTGTGTATGACTGTGTGTGTCTGTGTGTATTACTGTCTGCCTCTGTGTGTGTCTGTGTGTATTACTGTCTGTGTCTGTGTGTATGACTGACTGTCTGCCTGTGTGTGTCTGTGTGTGTGTGTGAGACTGTCTGCCTTTGTGTGTCTGTGTGTGTGTGTATGACTGTCTGCCTGTGTGTGTGTGTGTGGATGTCTTCCTGTGTGTGTGTATGGCCGTCTGACTGTGTGTGTGTGTGTGTGTGTGTCACATACAACCAATACACGCATATCACACACTGTTAATACACCCATTACAAATATCACACATAGCATACATATCACACACAGTCATCACACCTACTATCACATACACAGACAACACAAACATTACAGCATACATGGATGACGGGGGGGGGGGCGCTGTGAAGATTTTTCGCACAGGGCGTCTAAATGCCTAAGGCCGGCCCTGCCCGTTATCCATCCATGGTATAAAGAGTACACTCAATGTAAAGTCCTACTATATAGTAAGTATCGGATATATCAAAAACAATAATGGATCCCTTACTCCAGACAGTCAGTTTTGAATAGTAATAACCAATGTAGCATCACTAAGGTTATATAAGGAGATGTATATGTAGCTTAAGGTCCCTAAATAATAAACACTTAACAACCAAAAAGTAATAATAGCTTCAAAATAATTATTAGATAATAGTGATTATAATCATAATAAACAAAAAAAAACCATATAAAGTTACTAAATAATGTTCATTAAATGAAAGGGGTATATGAAAACCCCTCATTCAGACCGTGTGGCGATAGGGTTTGGAGTTTAAAAATCCAATATGCCTCCCTCTGGCGGAGTTTAGTATCCCAACCGCCTTTTCGTGGGGGCTGAGGGATGTGTTCTAATCCCATGAAACGTATTCCTGCTGAGGAATGATTATGGCAAAGATGTAAGTGTCTCGATATGGGGGTTTCGAGATTTCTCCTCACTGAGTTTACATGTTCCCTAATTCTAAACTTGAAGGGGCGAAAAGTCTTCCCCACATACATAAGGTCACATGAACAGGTAAGTAAGTAGATAACCCCTGCGGTGCGACAATTGATAAAGGAGCGCAAATTAAAAGTCTCTGAGTTGGAACTATTAGCGCAAACTTTAGAGTTCTTGTTAATGTAGGGACATGCACTACAGTGACCACATCGATATGTGCCAATAGGTAAGTAGTTTTTGAAGGGTCCCGAAGTTGACAACGAGGAAAGATGACTAGGGACAAGTAGGTCCCTTAAATTCCTACCTCTACGTGCTGTAATAGAGGGATATGTTGTCACTACATCTTTAAGATGTTTATCCGAGGATATGATGGGCCAATATTTCTTAAAGATTCCCATCATCTTAGCCCACCCAGCATCAAAAGTTCCAATGCATCTTATCAAGTGTCCCTCCTGTTTTGCAGAATTGTCATCAATGAGGGTTTGCCGTTCAGTTGAGAGAGCCCTCACACTAAACTCAATATACTAATTGAGTGAGAGAAACATTCTGCAGTGTTCAATTCCAAGCTCATGAGGAATTGAGCTATACAATGCCTCTACATCTAGGCTACAAAGTTTGGCATGATGGGGAATCTCGGTCTAGGTTAAAAACCCAAGTAGTTGTTTTGTATCCCGAAGGTATGAGGGTAAACCTTGTACCATCGGGGATAAAATCAAGGAATACACTTATATTCTGGGTAAGGTTACCGCAACCAGATACTATTGATCTACCTGTCAAGTCCGACATGGACTTATGTATCTTAGGTAAGCAGTAAAAGGTTGACAGAATAGGTTCTTTAGGGTTCATGAACTCGAATTCATCTTTTGAGATGAGTTCTATTTCGACAGCTCCAATCAATAAAGTACGTAATTCAACCAAGAAAAGTGGAGTTGGATCCTTTTTAATCACACGGTACGTATTTTCATCCAGTAACAGTCGTTCAGCCATCCTTATATAATGATCCCTGTCCATAACGACCACATTTCCCCCCTTATCGGATGGCTTAATGATCAGGTCCATATTAGCCTGGAGCTGACTAATAGCAATCCTCTCCTGTTTCGGGAGATTACCCCCAGATCGTGATTGGAAATCATCAATTGGCAAGGAGACAATTTCCCTACATATCCAGGAATACCTCCAAATTCCTATAGTCTTTAAACGGAGGGGTAAATCTACTTTTAGATCTCAGATTAGTTTGGGGAACAATGTTCCTAATGGATCCATCACCGGATTCCAATAATTCAACGAGCGTTTGGAGACACTCTAGGTCCTTGGGTGATAATCCCAGACTCTGAGCTTTAGTTTCTTTACGTAGTTTGTGATATTTGTGCAAAGCTAACTTCCGCACAAATAAATGGACATCCTTCGTCCATATGAATTTATTAAAAGTGGGTGTAGGAACATAAGATAACCCCTTGGATAATACGCTCATTTGGGCGTTAGAGAGAGTGGACTTGGACAGGTTAATGATATGTAAGGATGGTTTAGACATTATCTTCGGTGTCTCTGACCTCAGCCTCTGTTCCTTGTACGGGGGCCCTGAGACAACTCCGCCTGACGTAGACCTAAAAAATCCACCCCTTTCTTTAAAATACTTTTTGGTGGATTGGTCGATGTGGGTGTATGTGAGGTAGAGGGTCTATCAGTCTCTGTATCAGTGGATTCATATTCTGATGTACTCGCATAATCAGAATCCACTCTATTCCTCCTTTTAAATGGGTGATAAACCTTACCCCTCTCAAAGTCTGATACATCCTGAAGATATTTCTGATGCTTCCTAACCTTAATTTGATGCGAAAATTTATCAAGGTTAGTTTTTAACTTTACTTCCAATGGTTCAAATTGGGGGTCAGCTTTTACCTTTTGCACCTCATCTATTTGTTTATCTAGTTCTTGTTGTACAGTCTCGAATCATAGATTCGTACTTGCAGATTATGTTCATAATGTTCATAAAAGTGTTTGAACAATTAGTAGCTGCCTCCTCCCACTCCTTATGAAACTCTTCTGCCACCTGTCTGGCAGGGGGTACCTTAACCTGTACCCTGATTCCGGTATTTGTGCTGGTGAATTAGTGTTTTTCTTGTTTCTATGTTTATAATTTCTATTAGGGTTACCCCCTGTACTTGTACAACCTGGTGGCTTTTCGTTTTTTTTACTTCAGGGTTCTTGGAGGGATACCCGCCTTTCTCACCCCAATCTGGGCTGAAGGGAGGTACCCAACTGAACCTGAATTCTACCTTTAGACAGTTCTTCATATATAACTTCTTTATTTATTCTTTTCAAGAGAATTATAGCCACTCCTCTTTTTTTTAATTTAAAGACGCTTGAGAAATAATTTCATATCCCTCATATTTCCACCAGATCTTGTCTACTTTATTCCAACGTGTCTCTTGCAACATCGCTATATCTATTCCTTTTTTTTTCAGTAGTTCCTTCAACATAATTCTTTTATATGGGGTATTTAACCACTGAACATTTAGTGAAATACACTTCAGATCTTATTCTGTCATGTTACCCCTATTTCTGCTGCCCTCCCTCCCACATCAATCTCACACATCTGAGCTCTCATAATACAGAGAGACCCATACTCACTCATACTTACTATTGAGGTGACAAAATATCTCCTCACTCTGTAAGCCTTGACAATATTGTGTATTGTCTAGGGCTAAGGTCTATACCGGACCTTAAAGTGGAAGCTCTTAGGGGGCAATCGAAACTGGTTTGTATAATCCTATATTCATCATATTAACCCAGGAACAAAAAAAAAAGTATTTACATATATTCCCAACTTATCTTAACAATGTGCATAATTATTTCTACTATAGGTACTCATTCCTTCCCATTTCCTTATACCTATTTTATATTTTATCTAGTGTAAACCTTTTTATATATGACTAATTCAAAATCTAGCTTTTATATTAGAATATAGTGATCATACCATTCTATACGTACTATTATACATTAGGTTTCTCCAAATAGTGAATTATATATATATGCTTATGATTTCTTCCTTTCCATCTCGTGAAATATATTATACTTATCTCATTTTAAGTAATTATTCATATTATTTTACCTTCATTCATTTCCCAATTTGAGTGCCACTTGTGTGCGGTTTATCATACGTTTCAATCATAAATCAGTTAAATCTACTTATTCATAGTGACTAATTACATAAATATTTTGCGTATCTACCATCTTAAGCTTAATATTGTGTACAGATATAAACAATTTTTCTTACCCCTATTGAATTTTCCATTACTCTATTATTTACAGTCACCCTTTTATATATGTTTTTCCAAAAACCTGTTTTGTGTTAAAATATAATGATTGGGAACATCCTTTTCCAACTATTAGCCCTCTTATTATAAAGTTGCTACTTCTCTAAAGAGATCCCAATATTTATATATATATTTACCTAGCTCCCCCCTTATGCATTATGAAATACCTTTTTTTCTCTAGTTATATCCAATGAACCATATCGACACACCTTATGTGAACACATAATCCCACCCTATATACAATTTTCCTCTCATTATAGCCAATTAGACACATAGTCACACCCTCTTTCCACACCCACCCTCGTGCCCCCCAAAAAATAAAAAAATAAAAATAAAAAAAAGAATAAAATAAAAAAAATCAGTTCTTCCGAATGTTCTTTGTTCTCGTCTCATTTTTTAAATTGTTGTGTTGTCCAATCTTCTAAATCCTTGGGATTCATGAATACTCTTCTCGTGTCATTCCAGTTTAGTGTGATGGCTTTACCTGGACCCCATCGATAACCAATGTCTCTTTCCTTCAATGGTTTCAGCGCATCAAAATGGTTTTTTTTCTCTCCATTCTTACTGCTCTAGAAAGGTCTTGATAAATCTGAATATCTTTGAATTTGTCATTTTCTAAAAATTTCTTATTTCTTATAGCATATAATATTTGCTGCTTGAGTAGTAGGGAGTGTAGGGTGACAATCGTGTCTCTGGGGTAAGCATTTTGAATTCCTTGAGGTTTTTTAATTCTATATATATTTTCCGTACATACTGCCGGAACTTGTAATTGTAAGTCTAAGGCTGCAAAGAGATCTGTTAAGTACTCTTTAATTTTCTCATAGGAAATTGATTCAGGTATGTTTTTTATTCTTAATTTTCTCGCTCTCATTCTTTCTTCAATCTGATTTAATCGGTCTTCTAGATTTCCTATTTCTGTCTTCATCTTGTTTTGTTCTTCAGTAATTAATTTAAAATGATTTGTTATTTGTTCTTGGTTTTCTTCAACTTTAACTATCTTCATATTTATTTCTTCCATTCGATTTGTCATTTGGGCAGTACTATTTTCCAATTCTTTTTTGAAAGTTTCAGTTTGACTATCCAAACTGTTCCTTATAAAGTCTTGAAGATTTATGGAATTTCTTTTTTCCTCAGATAGTGATTCATCTATAAAAGATTTTTCTCTACCCTGCTTATTTTGTGGAGAAAAAAAAGATAGAGGAATATTTTTCATTTTTATTATCTTTTTTGACCTCCTTGTTTTTTTTAGGAATCTTTGGCATAGCCATTTGTGCTGATAATGAACAGCTTTAAAAGGACTCTCCAGCCAAGCCTCTTTACTCACCTGGTTCCAGCGCCGGGAGCCTCGTAAAGACGCGCCCCCTATTTCGTCAAAATGACGAAATAGGCGGGCGCGAGCAGGGAGCAATCAGATGCTTCCATTTGGAAGCGTCATTGCTCCCTTGTGCGCATGCGCGGCTTTGCCACACATGCGCACATACTTTCATGCCGCCCTCTGAAGTCCTGAGCGCACTACCGTGCATGCGCGCGGTATGCGCGGGCGCTAGCTGAGCTGAGTGACAGCTCAGCTCGCGGTCTTTGCCTGCCCCTCTCCTCTGCTGACAGGCTGGAGAGAGAAGGTGCGCACACAGTGCCTTCTCTCTCCTGCACACGTCAGACATATTTTAATACGTCTGACGTGTACAGGGCCTTTTTAGGGCCCTGCATGATAGGAAGTCCCTCTGGTGGCCGTCTGAGTGACGGCCACTGGAGGTTTTCCAATCAATGTAAACACTGTATTTTCTCCGAAAATACAGTGTTTACATTAGATTGCCTGCAGGGAGCTATAGATCATACCTGAACAACTACATTAAGCTGTAGTTGTTCAGGTGACTATAGTGTCCCTTTAAGATTTAGGATTTTTTCTTTCTTTCTCTTCTCTCTTTTTTATCTTTTAAGCAATTCGATTTTCTTTTTATCATAGACCTTTTTTTTCCCCCTTCTTTTTTCTTCCTTTTTCTACTATCCCATACTTTTTTTTTTTACCCCTTTTAGCTCAATATCCCATCTTTTTTTTTTTATATGGATATAAGATCAGTTGAAAGCATACAGTTCAGTTATATTGAATTCAGTTATATTGAGTACAGATCTTTATACTTGCAGTTCATTCTGCTAATCCCAGGATAAAGGTCACTGGATCAGTATTATTCAGGATGCGTTTATGCGTTTATCATGCGTTTACCAGCCGGTTGCCCGTGATCCTTGCGTCCGAAAACAGTATGTACCCGCTGGGTTAGACGCCGTTCCCTCGTGGCTGCATCTTCCTCGCCGTTTCGTTGCCCCCCCTAAGCTCCACCTCCTGGTGCGAGCGCTTACGTCGCGTCACGCTCCGCTCCCATAACCCCTCTTTTTTTTTTTATACCAGCGTTTTGGCTATTTTTAACTATATTTTATGAATATTAATAAAGGAATATTGGCTTCTTAATTTTGTTTGTGTCATATTCCCTGCTTTTATTTTATGGTTTAAATATTACTTTAATTTTATTTTATTTATTTTAACCTGGTCATTCACAACTTTGGAACCTCCATCTATCAAATAATCCTAGGTGGGGATTGTACCACCCACGCTATTTACAGTGAGCAGTACATCCTGCTCACTCAAATGTGAGTACTTTACCTTCCAATTTTAACTTGCTAATTATACATTCAGTGAGCACTATATTTGGTTTTATTTTTCTTCTCCATATCGAGGACCACCTCCTCCGCCTACCAGCACCTATATCCTACCAGTGGGGGATCAACGCCACTTAATGCCGGTTACACTAGAGCTGGTCTTAGCTCTCTAATAGGTGAGTGAAAATACCACCCTGCTGTGAAGTTTTCTTTCCCGTTTTTGCTGCAGTCTGCACTATTGGAGTCTCTCTATTTCTTATTCACATATCTTAACCTGAATCAAGAGCACCTGAATATACCAAGATCAGCAATACATACAGATCCACATCTAAGCATAACTCCTGCAAGCATATCTGGTTTCCTTCCTGCTGATTTTAATATCAAGGGCTATTGTATATTTTGCTCTGTTTGATATATGTAAGTACATATTTGTTATTTATATTGTCCTACAGTTTACTGTGGCGCGACCTATTTCTACTTTTTTGTTTACTCTTTGAGTAGCAACCCGATTAGCAGGCTACTAGTAGACCCCAAATGCTGCTCACTATAGCACTCAATCTCTTACTGCATTATCCCCAGACCTCCATGTTGATCGTGGGTAAGACGGGGCATAACAAAAATGTTGTACCTCTACGACAGACAGAGACCCAATCCCAGGTGGCAACACTCTCATTACACGTCCAGCATCTTCCCCGCACAGTTACTTCTCTTGAAGCGCGGCACCGTCGGAGAAACATCAGGTTACGAGGGGCGCCAGAGTCAGTGGGCCCAGAAGCTTTACTGGAATTTGCAAACAAGGTGGCTGGAGCATTGGGGGTGAAAGGAGACCACGAAGCAGCGCCAATAGCATCAGCTTTCCGTATTTGGAAGGCCCCAACCGCCCCTGCACCCAGGGACATTATAGCCATTACCCGAGATGTCTCTATTAAAACGGCCATCCTGGCTCACTCCAGAAATCGCCCCACCATCAAGGTGGAAGACTACACCATTAGGATCTACGAAGACTTACCATTCTTGGTCCTGTTGGACAGATGGAGATTCCTACCAGTCACCAAACTGCTAAGGGAACACAGTGTCAGATACCGATGGGGAACATTGGTGGTACCCCATGGAGATACCGTACTGACTTTGTCAGCGGTGGAAGACCCAACGGCCCTTTTGAGTACACTTACGTTGCCCACGAGGTCCGGGGAAACTGCAGTCCCAACAAAGGGAACACCCGGTTTGGAGACAGAAGTCCAAGGCAGGGTCCAGGAACCCCCATAGAATGCCCCATCCAGCTGAGAATGCCTAGGGCAACAAAAGGGTTTATACGAAACCCACACTCTACCAGCATAATTGTTGAATGAGGTTTTAGTTGACTTATTTTTCTTAATTATTGCCTTTTATTTTCTTTATTTAAGTATATATTTATTTTGATCAATGATGGCTAAATACTTAACCAAGCGGGGGGCATACGCAGAAAAGAGAGGGGGTACAGAGAAGCATATGGGGGTATGACAGCAGAGGTTTTGGTGAGCACCTTATGGGTATAAACGTCTTCACCATAGGACCTCAGACAGCCAAATCCTCAACCTCCCTATAGTGAGACAACTTACAGAGGAGGGATAGTTACACTGGATACCTTAGACACGGTAGGCTAACAGGGACCCCAACGCCCCACATGTCACAGGGTGCCAAAGAAATTACAAATAGACCATATGCTTGGCCCGCCGGTCTATATGCATCGACTTTCTTTTTTGTTGAACATAATTTTGTATATGCGGGCAAAAACCCTATCCTGACAGGGAACATGGACGGGTAGGGGAGACAGTTTGAGGTTGAATGGGAGTATTAGAGGCAGCCTTGTCTGTGTGAGCCCCGGGTGCATACATGCCCTTGCTAAAGAACCCTAGATAATTGCATTTTGACACCTTAAAGAGGTGGGATTTCCCGGACGCAGTAGTCTCACAGAGACCCCGCATCAAGCACCAGCAGCAGGTAACTGCTCTTAGAATTACAAACCCACATTTCATGGAGTCCCCCTGCGTGGGCGCACTAGGTTCCAACAAGACGAACATAAATTACATCTGTGCTATCAGTCACGCCAAATGTATTCTGTGAATGTTTGGCGAATCTGCATGAAGAACATCAGTGGAATGTGGACTGGCAGAATCTGTAGTAGATACAGGAAACATGGTAGAACGTTCATTTTAAGAACATTTACTTTGCCAAGGCATGTGATATGGGTAAGTAGCCATGCGTGAAGGTCTCATTGCACCTAAGCCAGCAAAGGTGGAAAGTTGAGGCAGAACGTGCTAGTGAGTTCCATGGATAGCCAAATTCCAAGATACTTTATTGTCTCTTTACAGTACTTAAGAGGAAATGTATTCCCGAGTGAGGTAATTAGGGCTGGTGCACAGCCAATCCTGAAAATTTAAGTACTTTATTTTAAGATTGGAGAGCAGACCATATTGTTCAAATGCAAGCATAATTGCGGTAAGCGAAGGTCCTCAGGGGTCAGCAAGAAAAGAAGCTCATCCACGTATGCCGAGATCTTGCTTTCATTGCAGGACCCACTGATGCCCGTGATCTGTTGATTTTTGTGGATAGCGTTAAGAAAAGGTTCCAAGCTGAGGATAAATAGCAGGGGTGACAGCAGACATCACTGTCACGTCCCATTCCGGATCTAAAAGTGTTCAGAGAGCACACTGTTGACACATACCCAGGCTTTTGGAGCAGAGTACAGGGCCGCCACCCATGCCAACTTATTCGGTCCAAATGCCAGCTGTTGAATGTCTTTGAGTGTCTCAAAAAAAGAAAGACCAATCCACCCTGTCAAATGCCTTATCCACATCCACAGAGACCAGGAGAGGATCGCTTCCGGGCTGCATGAATTAGTTTATTCACCTTGGTAGTGTTATTCTGGACTTCTCTGCTGCCTGTTTCCACCTGGTCTGGATGTCTTAACTCTGGGAGAATAGGTTGAATGCGGAAAGCTGGGATCTTTTCAAAAAGTTTCAAAAGTAGTTGGGGCAGAGTCATCCTTCCCCTCTTTTGGCAATACCACAATGTATGCTGTCAGCGCATGCGGGTCCAGTGTTCCTCACTCTCTGATAGCATTAAGCATGTTGAGCAAATAGGGTGCTAGTATGTCAAAGTAAGTTCTGTAAAATTTGATGGTAAGTCCATCAGGTCCCAGGCTTATGCCTGGCTTTGTAAGCTTGAGTGCCAAGGACAGTTCTTGTGATGTTATTGGTTCCTCCAGGTTAAGTGCTACATCCACCACAGAAGTGAGGTTCTGCTGAACACATTCAATTTATTGGGCTTGTAGAGTTGGGGTCCCATCTGAGATCTACTATCTGGTGGTGGGTAAATTGTATAACGAAGTGTAGTATTGTCAAAAACCTTCCACTATGGCTTTCAGGGTTAAGCAGTTGGTTCCGTCATGAGGAATCTTATGAACAAAGCACTTCTGTCTATGTGCTCACAAGCCTATGGCCAGCATCTTCCAGCTTTTATTCCAAATTCATAAAATGACTTCTTAGCTAGCTGGAATTGGATCTTATTCATATTACTATTGTACCTCCACATGCCTCCACCGGCCATTTGTTTCCTAAATGTTTAAAACAAACACTGCCAGTAACTAGAAAGGCCCCATTTGACAGACATACTGACACACAAACAGACATACTGACCCTCAGACAGATTCACAAATACTAACATAAATACTAACACACAGATACACACACAGACATACATGTAAAATTCACATTTTTAAACCCACCCTCCAGTTTCCTACCTGGGGTCCAGTGTGGTACCTGAGGCTGATGGGAGTGAGGAGCCCCTCCTCCTCACTGCCTCCTTTTCCTCCTCCCTCCCGCGCGTCTCTTTCTGCCCCCTCCCGCATGACTCATCTCTTTATGGGAGGAAGTGACTCGCAGCTGGCGGCAATCGGGGGGGAATTCTTGAGGGCAGCAGGGCCCACGGGGCAGCTGCTTTGGGCCCCCTGAAGTCACTGGGCCCGGGGCAGCTGCTTAGTTTGCCCCGCGTTAAAGATGGCCCTGGGCTGAGTGTTGTGTGTGTGGAGAGTATTATGTACCTGTGTATGTGTCAGAGTGTGTGTAACGGATCGACGGGCACCTCGACTGGGTACCTCCATTGAAGGATGCTCCTAGCGCTTCCTGAGGACTCCAAGCACTGCAGCAGACACCACAACCACCGAACCGGAGAAGCATATGAATGCTCTCAAGCATATGAATGCTGTAAACAGCTAAACAGGAAAAGCATACAATCCAATTTACACTCCTGGCAATCAGCATACAATCCAACTCCCCCAATAACGAGACGACACTTCGTTTTGAGGTCAAGCAGAACTGACTGTACTGGCACATACAGCCTCTTTTATTCCCAATCCACAAACCTAGTACTACCCACAGGGTTTTGAAATACAACCAATCAATCCGTACAATACACACAGACACTCCCACACAAAATCCTCCCCTCTGCCTGTGATATGATTACTGAACACAATGGTCTAACTTAATTATCACAGGCAGAGAAATACAGTATTATAAAACATATCACAGGGACCCCAAAACATGCAATAACCCCATAAAAATATATCCTCGGAACCGTGAGATCTAGGTGAACCACATATCCAAAATTCACCCAGATCCGTTCAGTAGTTTGGAAGATACGGGTTAATGCAGATTCCACAGAACATATACAGACTAAATTAAAAATAATGTGTCCCCTGTTCTGTAGTTTAAAACTATTGAACGATGTCTTTGTGCACCAAATACCGGCGAGATGGCACCGTGTAGAAAAGTCAAAACAGTGTCTGTGAGTTAAAATGGCCGCCATCCATTGTTCTCACCATATGCTTCATCCATTGTTCTCACCATGTGCATCTGATACATGAAATGGTGGCATCCCAGTAACTACACAGTATGTCCCCAGATGGTTCTTAAAGGGCCAGTAGCAGCATGATAAAATACAGCATGCCCAAATCAGTTCCTAGAAGGGCAATACATCCCAGGGCCATAGTCGCAGGGCAAGAGGCTGGCAAGCAATCCTCTCCAGGCACAAGTGGCGGGGCTGGTTCCGCCACAGTGTGTGTGTGCAATTCTGACTGAGTGTTTCTGTGTCTCTGTGATTATGAACCTGTGTACGTGCCAGAGCATCATTGTGTGTATAAATGTGTCTCTGTGTCAGTATTCATGTTTGTATGTCTATGACTGGGATCATACAAGTGTGTGCGGTATTTGCTTGCATTGTGTGTAAGGGGGGCTGCTTGTTGTTTTTGTGCATCATGTTTATGGTCAGGCTGTATTTTATGTGTTGTGATGTGTATGACAATGGCTATCTTCAGGGGGTGACTGTGAAAGGGTGAGTCGGTGGGGTGCCTGTGGCAGTGTGAGGGGGTAAGTGTGGCAGGGTGAGGGATGTGAGTGTGAGGGGAGGTAAGGGTGAGTATGACAAGGTGAGGTTGACTGTGAGTCCTAGGGTTCTAACTTTAACAGCATTTGGGAGAGAGTATGGCAGGGTGAGGGGTGGTGAGGGTCATAAGGTTAGGACTAAGTATTTCTGTGTGACAGTACGTTGGGATGCCGTGTTAAAGGACCACTATAGTGCCAGGAAAACATACTTGTTTTCCTGGCTCTATAGGGTCTCTAGGTCCCCCCACCCTCAGGGCCCCCCTCCCGCCAGGCTCTAGGGAGTGGAAGGGGTTAAATTTACCTATTTTTCCAGCGCCGGGCGGGGGACTCTTTTCCTCCTTGTCGTCATCATTGGCTGAATGCGCATTGCGCAGCATTCAGCCAGTCCATAGGAAAGCATTCTTAATGCTTTTCTATGGACGCTGGCATCTTCTCACTGTGAGAAGCGCCTCTAGCGGCTGTCAGTGAGACAGCCACTAGAGGCTGGATTAACCCTATTATAAACATAGCAGTTTCTCTGAAACTGCAATGTTTATAGAAGAAAGGGTTAATCCTAGCTGGACCTGGCACCCAGACCACTTCATTAAGCTTCCGGTCCAGACGTCAGAGCGTAGGCTAGGAATACCAGCGCCTGCATTCCAACTCTTTCACAGTCAGAGCGCCGGAACTGCAAGGGAGTGCGGCTTCACCAAAGAACGTCAGTAAAGGATTTTTTTTTTTACTGGAATCATATCTGAGCCCGGGTCCTAGGCGGCCGCCTTAGTTGCCTAAGTGGTAATCCAGCACTGACCCAAGTCCTTAGCCAGTGTGTGCATACTACCCTATCTTAATGCTCCATAATTCAGGTGATGGGTGTATGGCAATAGTTTACCAATAATGTCAATGCATTTTTTTGTGTGGCTTAAGGTGTTATGGTGAGGTGGGGATAAGATTGTAAATGGGTGCTACCAGCTGCGCAGGAGGGTTAAGTTGTAACGTTAAAACCGGCTGCAAAGAAAGGGTTAAATGAATGCTCCAAGCACCATAACTATAGCCCTGTGCCCTTTCCAATGTAAATAGTCACCGTTTTACAATGACCACCACTCACTGCTTCAACTACTTTAGAAAGAGAGTGCAAATCTCTCTGTCTGAGCTAAGCACCGGAGTGCAGGGCATAGCTGATTGGGCGAGAGCGATCTGCTTACACTTAAATTAGCAAATAAGCTAATCTAACACAAGAGAGCTAATTGTCACTACTGATTGAGCTTCCAGGTCTCTGTCAGAAGTAGTGGAGATGGGGAGCGGTTCCCAGTGGTCTCCAGGTAAGACTGTTCACCAGGGCACTCCCAGTACCATAACTACAACAGCACACTGCCTGGTTACTGCAACATTCTATGAGGATTGAAACATTGTGTTTGTGAATAGCGAGTGGCTGCACTCACAATAAAATACACTAAAATACTACACTGAGCAGATGCTAATAATACAATACACTAAAATAAGTGACGGATTACAGGATGCACTGTTTATGTGGCAGAGATTATAAAGCACATGGTGAGAGCAGGGGGGATGTACACACACCTACCTGGACAGTGGCTGCTGTGGGAACTTAGTGTCACATACCTTTACTCTGCACCTCCAGGTTACTGCAGCTTCCATTGTCCACTATGACGTCATTGGATAAAGTCACAGACAGCCTGCTCCGTGTATCAGACACTCCCGTGAGGATGGCAGAGTGAGTGGAGGGAGCTGAGATGGCCTCCGGTGAGGGTACGGGGGGAGGGGGGTGGCAGGAACTTCCTGCAAGGGAAGCATGCTGGGAAACAGTTCTGTCCTGCAGGAGGAACCTGTTACTAGTTATAATATTAATCTGTAACTAGTTATAATGAGGAACCTGTAACTAGTTATAATATTAATCTGTAACTAGTTATAATATCAATCTGTAACTAGTTATAATATTAATCTGTAACTAGTTATAATGAGGAACCTGTAACTAGTTATAATGAGGAAACTGTTTCTAGTTATAATATCAATCTGTAACTAGTTATAATATTAATCTGTAACTAGTTATAATGAGGAATATGTAACTAGTTATAATATTAATCTGTAACTTGGTATAATGAGGAACCTGTAACTAGTTATAATGAGGAACCTGTAACTAGTTATAATATTAATCTGTTACTAGTTATAATATTAATCTGTAACTAGTTATAATGAGGAATATGTAACTAGAATGAGAATCTGTTAGGAGGAACCTGAAACTAGTTATGATGGGGATCTGTCAGGAGTTAGCTGTAACTAGTTATAATGGGGATCAGTGAGGAGATAGCTGTAACTAGTTATAATTGGGATCTGTCAGGAGATAGCTGTAACTAGTTATAATGGGGATCTGTCAGGAGATAGCTGTAACTAGTTATAATGGGGATCTGTCAGGAGATAGCTGTAACTAGTTATAATGGGGATCTGTCAGGAGGTAGCTGTAACTAGTTATAATTGGGATCTGTCAGGAGATAGCTGTAACTAGTTATAATGGGGATCTGTCAGGAGGTAGCTGTAACTAGTTATAATGGGGATCTGTCAGGAGATAGCTGTTACTAGTTATAATGGGGATCTGTCAGGAGATAGCTGTTACTAGTTATAATTGGGATCTGTCAGGAGATAGCTGTTACTAGTTATAATCGGGATCTGTCAGGAGATAGCTGTTACTAGTTATAATTGGGATCTGTCAGGAGATAGCTGTTACTAGTTATAATGGGGATCTGTCAGGAGATAGCTGTTACTAGTTATAATGGGGATCTGTCAGGAGATAGCTGTTACTAGTTATAATTGGGATCTGTCAGGAGATAGCTGTTACTAGTTATAACTGGGATCTGTCAGGAGATAGCTGTTACTAGTTATAACTGGGATCTGTCAGGAGATAGCTGTTACTAGTTATAATTGGGATCTGTCAGGAGATAGCTGTTACTAGTTATAATTGGGATCTGTCAGGAGATAGCTGTTACTAGTTATAATGGGGATCTGTCAGGAGATAGCTGTTACTAGTTATAATTGGGGTCTGTCAGGAGATAGCTGTTACTAGTTATAATTGGGGTCTGTCAGGAGATAGCTGTTACTAGTTATAATGGGGATCTGTCAGGAGATAGCTGTTACTAGTTATAATGGGGATTTGTCAGGAGATAGCTGTTACTAGTTATAATTGGGATCTGTCAGGAGATAGCTGTTACTAGTTATAATGGGGATCTGTCAGGAGATAGCTGTTACTAGTTATAATTGGGGTCTGTCAGGAGATAGCTGTTACTAGTTATAATTGGGATCTGTCAGGAGATAGCTGTTACTAGTTATAATTGGGATCTGTCAGGAGATAGCTGTTACTAGTTATAATGGGGATCTGTCAGGAGATAGCTGTTACTAGTTATAATGGGGATCTGTCAGGAGATAGCTGTTACTAGTTATAAAGGGGATCTGTCAGGAGATAGCTGTTACTAGTTATAATGGGGATCTGTCAGGAGATAGCTGTTACTAGTTATAATGGGGATCTGTCAGGAGATAGCTGTTACTAGTTATAATGGGGATCTGTCAGGAGATAGCTGTTACTAGTTATAATGGGGATCTGTCAGGAGATAGCTGTTACTAGTTATAATGGGGATCTGTCAGGAGATAGCTGTTACTAGTTATAATGGGGATCTGTCAGGAGATAGCTGTTACTAGTTATAATGGGGATCTGTCAGGAGATAGCTGTTACTAGTTATAATTGGGGTCTGTCAGGAGATAGCTGTAACTAGTTATAATTGGATGAGGGTCCCTGTCTTTTGGAGTATGTCTGTCTTCGTGACCAGTGTTGATTCAAAGTTAAAGGATACCGCACTCTCACAGTGAAAACAGGGCTGGCAAAACCTAATTTAGTAGATATTAGTAGAAAGTAGCTCCAGGCTCTCGAGGTTACTTCAAAAAGACTTTTATTGAATTCAGATTTATTGAAAACTGAATGTGCAACATTTCGGCCTACACAGAGAACTTTGTCAAGCTTGTCCATCTCTGTCATAACACCTGCATAACAGAGTAGGCCATCATGGTGGAGCGGGAAAGGACTCACTGGGCGAAACTAAGAGAATTACAGCTAAAGGTTAGCCACAGGAGCTGTGAGATTAAAATGTGTGCCTATTTAAATCCTGCTCCCCAGGGCTCCATAGAAATGCAACAATTCAAAATGGCAGCCAGACCCAATAAACTTCAAAATGTTACTGTTGAAGGTACACGGATGCCTCTGTAAATTACCTGTTAGGGGTAGCTATGTGTGGTATGTATGAGCCCCATCATTTTTAAAGGAAAATGCCATGAATATTATTCTTATTGCAGTCATTGCAAGTCACATTTGTGATCGACCGTCTGCCGATAAAATACCAGCAAACGCAGTGGCTTTTCACACATGCTTTGTTACTAGAGGCCCAATTACAGTCGCCCCCCTCCCCCCAATTTTTTTAATTTTTTTTTCAAATAGAAAATACATAATGAAAGACAGTCATCAGCAGCCTTGAACAGTTGAGAGCTAATGGTTCACTACATAACAAACAAGTGAAAATCTACAAATAAATAATTTTACTAGGCATGGAAAATAAATCAAGTAAATTATGTAGTTAATCTCCCCAAAAAGTAATTAAATGAAAAAGTCTGTGCGTGTAAAATATTTGCAATAAGGAAATATTATTTTAAATACCATGTTACTTATATAATTTGCAGAACTCAATATCTGCTAAGGGTTAATATTGGCATTGAGCAATATACCGAATCCACACACGCTCTATGTTGCCGTTAATCAGAGCGCAAACTAATTAAGCTGAGATAAGGATTAAACGATGTTATGTTCCATTGAGCGGGTCCAGATGCTGATACAGTTTAACATTTTCACTTCCACAGCGATGGACAATCTCTACACCCTGTTTTTTTTTTTTTTGGACCAGATTTCTCTTAAATCTTGAAGATACATCTGGGTGTCTAAGATTAGTCATCATATGCCTTCTTCCTGTGTATCCCTTTACAGCTTAATGTAATTTATTTTAATGCTTTGTATAATGCATGTTTCATTTCTGTGGAAATGGTTACTTTTTTTTTGAGATTCTGTATAGAAATAAGGATATTCCATATACATAAATTTATTCACATACCACTCAATGTAAGAACTACCATTCCACATAAAACTCTTCATATTGATCTGCACTGCCTCCTTGTTAGACATAGTTCATGAAAGTTGCTCCCAGTATCTCCGCCTACATTTCTGTGCCGCCAATGTCAATAAGTACTGCTTCTCGTAAGCTCCTTCTGCATCTGCATGCTACTGTTTTCCAGATGATGGATTTTTGATGTGCTAACCAAAACATTCTAATTTGAACGTCTCATGGGGAGCCTGGCGTCCTGAATCAGCGCTCACATGCCAGAGACAGAAACTGCGCAGTCAGGAGGACATGCAGACATCTGCTAGAAAGTATGCATGGGCTTAGGCGGCAGGACACCTATACAGTGTATATACTCTGTAAGTAAGAGCAATGTCAAACAATGTTCACAAAAGTGGAGAGTGGTGCTGTGTTCAGGCCCGTCGCGACCAGGCAAGCAAACCAAGCAATTTCTTGGGGCCCCGAGCTGGCCTGGGGCCCCAAGCAGGGCCGGCGCTTCCTATAAGGCTGCAGCCGCCTGAGCGCTCTATAGAGAGCCTCAGGCGGCTGCAGCACTGCCTCTCTCGTCACCTCCCCTTCTCTGTAGCGTGGCCGAGCTCCTCTCCCTCCTGTCAGTCCGGCCGGGTACCGCGCGGTAACGGGAGATTCAGTTTCCTGTTTCCGGCCGGACTGACAGGAGTGCTCACTTCCTTTCAGTCCGGCTGGGAACAGGAAACTGAATCTCCTGTTACCGCGCGGTATCCGGCCGGACTGACAGGAGGAAGAGGAGCTCGGCCACGCTATAGGGAAGGGGAGGTGAGAAGAACATAGGGAGGGAGGGGGGAGTAAAAAGAACATAGAGAGGGGGAGTAAAAAGAACATATGGGGGGAGTAAAAAAAACATGGGGGGGAGTAAAAAGAACATAGGGGGAGGGGAGTAAGAAGGACACAGGGAGGGGGAGGCGGGAGTAAGAAGGACACGGGGAGGGTAGTAAGAAGGACATGGGGAGGGGAGAGAGTAGTAAGAAGAACATAGGGAGGGAGAAGGAGTAAGAAGAACACAGGGAAGGGGGGTGAGGAGATGAGGAGAACACAGGGAGGGGGGAGGTGAGGAGAAGGGGAGATGAAGAGAACGCAGGGAGAGGGTGAGGAGAAGGGGAGGTAAGGAGAACACAGAGAAGGGGGTGAGGAGAACACAGGGAGGGGGAGTGAGGAGAATACAGGGGTGGGTGAGAAGAGACCGGTAGGGGAGGGGAGAGGAAAGACCACTGAGGGGCAGGGCAGAGCTCTAAGGGACGGAAGAGAGAGCTCTATAGGACAGGGGGCAGGACAGGGAGCTCTTTCACACTACGCGCACAGCAGTTTTAGATAATGTGCACGTTTGTGAGAACTGAAAAATGTTAATGTGAGTGTGTGTGTGTGTTTTAAGTATGTTGGATTTAGTTATTGTGCTTTTTTTTTAATGTATATTTGATTTTATGGTACAGTGGTGTTTTTTGCAAATGTTCAATTGTTGAAAATGTTCAAATTTTATGCACATTATATGCAACAGCAGTATTTGCACTCTAAACTTTTTTTTATTTCTATAAAGTGTGGGTGAACTTAAACTGTATGGCTATGCTGTGGTTCCTGTAGGCTTTGCATGCGTGCGTGCTTGTGGGAGCCTCCATGTCAATTTTGCTTGGTGCCCCCAAATTCCTTCAAACTGCCCTGGCTGTGTTAGCTGTCGTTATGACGATAATTAGAGTAAATTTTATACTTTCACTAAGTAAGTATACTTAAATGGCAAGCTATTTTTTTTTATTTCATAATTTTTTATTTTTCGAAAAGGCCCCACAAGCTCATCTTTGATGATACCAGCCCAAACCAGTACTCCACCTCCACCTTGCTGGCATCTGAGTCGGACTGGAGCTCTCTGCCCTTTACCAATCCAGCCACGGGCCCATCCATCTGGCCCATCAAGACTCACTCTCATTTCATCAGTCCATAAAACCTTAGAAAAATCAGTCTTGAGATATTTCTTGGCCCAGTCTTGACGTTTCAGCTTGTGTGTCTTGTTCAGTGTTGGTCGTCTTTCAGCCTTTCTTACCTTGGCCATGTCTCTGAGTATTGCACACCTTGTGCTTTTGGGCACTCCAGTGATGTTGCAGCTCTGAAATATGGCCAAACTGGTGGCAAGTGGCATCTTGGCAGCTGCACGCTTGACTTTTCTCAGTTCATGGGCAGTTATTTTGCGCCTTGGTTTTTCCACACGCTTCTTGCGACCCTGTTGAATATTTTGAATGAAACGCTTGATTGTTCTATGATTACGCTTCAGAAGCTTTGCAATTTTAAGAGTGCTGCATCGCTCTGCAAGATATCTCACTATTTTTGACTTTTCTGAGCCTGTCAAGTCCTTCTTTTGACCCATTTTGCCAAAGGAAAGGAAGTTGCCTAATAATTATGCACACCTGATATAGGGTGTTGATGTCATTAGACCACACCCCTTCTCATTACAGAGATGCACATCACCTAATATGCTTAATTGGTAGTAGGCTTTCGAGCCTATACAGCTTGGAGTAAGAAAACATGCATAAAGAGGATGATGTGGTCAAAATACTCATTTGCCTAATAATTCTGCACTCCCTGTATAGCTCCATTTGGGCATTAAATATGATTTTACAACATTTATTCTCCCAATCCATGATATCTCTGCAGTTCTTAAGTCTTTAAGTTGTTTATTTATTTGTTTCATCATAGGGAGAATATTGTTCTCTATGATTTTATTTGGGTTACTTGTAATTTTAATACCTAGATATTGCAAATGTTTCTTAGCCCAAGCGAAGTCATATCTATTCCCAATCTTCCCTCTATCTTCCTTACTTAGATTTTTTGCTAATATAGTTGTTTTATCTGCATTCAGCTTGAGATTGGAATAATTTCCAAATTCAGTTATAACTTTCATCAATTCATCCAATGATGGTACAGGATCTGTAATGGAGATTAGGACATCGTTCGCATATAGAGATAATTTGTAATCTTCCTGACCAATTCTGACACCTTTAATCTTTTTCCCTAATTTCACAGGCTAGAGGTTCGATATATAGCAAATAAAGCAACGGCGAGAGAGGGCATCCTTGTCTCGTCCCGTTGCTTATTTTAAACCAGTCAGATATTATACCTCTCCCTATAGTTCTAGCCCTTGGGAAATAATATAAAGCCATTACAGCGTCCATTAGCCATCCACCAAAACCAAAAGCCTTCATAGCTGCTATCAGGATGTCCCACCTGACCCTATCAAAGGCCTTCTCTGCATCCAATGATAGGGCCAGAAATGGGACTCCCGAATCGTTAGTGCTGTCTAGAATATCAATTATTTTTCTCACACTATTGCTGGATAGTCTACCTTTTATGAAACCGACCTGATCTTTATGAATTAAAGAAGGTAAGACGGTTTGCATCCTGTTCGCTAGGATGCTAGCATATATCTTTATATCCGAATTTAGCAGAGAAATAGGTCTATAGCTTCTTACTTGATCTGGTGGTTTATCTGGCTTATGTATAGGGATAATATTTGCGTATAACATTTCCTCCGGGATGCCCTTTTCCTCCACAATTTTATTAAATACATTTTTCAAATGGAGCGCCAATTCTTCCTTAAATTGCTTATAGAATATATTAGGATAGCCATCCGGGCCTGGAGTTTTATTCTTTTTTAACGAATCTATTGCCTCCTTAATCTCTAATTCAGTGAAAGGTTTGTTGATACTATTAACCCGTTCTGCTGATAGCTGTTTCATCTTTTTATTTTTAAAATATGTTTCTGGATTGTTAAGTTGGTTAGGCGAGTTATATAGCTCTTGATAGAAAGAGTTAAATGCTTTACCAACTTTCTCAGGGGTTAGTTGTGGCCCTTCCTCAGTTATAATTTTCTGTATCCTCGTGGCCATTCTAAATCCTTTATTTGTAAGCATTGTATTTGCCTGGTTACCTCTGTAATACCATTTTATTCTTAAGCGTTCCAATTTTTTGGCGGTTTGCTGCCATAGAATTTCATTGATATTTTCTTTAATTTTATCTATGTTCTCACTAATTTGTTTGGAGGGATTATCTTTATTAAACCTTGTTAGAGCATTTAAAGAAATATATAGGTCTGTCAAGGAGGAACTTCTACTCTTATTTCTTATTGAACCCATTTTGATAAAGTGCCCTCTCAGAACTGCCTTATAGGTGCACCATACTACTACATCTGATGTTCCTTTATTTTGTTTATCTTCAAAGAAACATTTTGTTAATTATTTTACTTTCTCTATATCTTGAGAATTTTTTAATAAAAGATCATTTAGCCTCCAGCTGTTCCTTATTTTATTATCTGGGCTTATATTAAGGTCTAATATAACCGGGTTATGGTCTGACCAAGTGACTTCCTGAATTATAACCTTCTTTATCTTAAGTGATATCTCTACTGTACCCAAGAATAGATCTAACCTTGAATATGTATAATGAACTTTTGAGAAACACGTAAAGTCCCTTTCTTGGGGGTGGTAGATTCTCCATATATCTAACAAACCATGTCTACCTACTGAAAGTTTAAGCTGGTTTGATGTTTTTTTACTTTTTTTGTTTTGGATAACCCCTCTAAGTGAGTTTCTATCTAGCATTTCATCCATAATGCAATTAAAGTCTCCCCCTATAAGGACCTTTCCCTTTTTAATATTATCTATTTTGTTTAGTACCATTTGTATAAAACCAATAGGTTTAACATTGGGTGCATATAAATTCGCTATTGTATATACTTCATTTTGTATTTTACATATTACTATAGTGTATCTTCCGTTTTTATCTATTTCCTGATACATAATCTGTATATCTATATCACTGGTTACAAGGAAGGCAACCCCACATTTTCTTTTATCCTCTAATGAAGAACATATTTTGATATTAAAAGTATTAGGAATAAATCTTTTTGTGTCTTTCCTTAACCAATGAGTTTCTTGCAACAAAACTATTTTCGCACCTTCTTTTTTAATATATTCAAATACCATGGATCTTTTATATGGGTTATTTAAACCCTGTACATTAAGTGTCAGAATTTTAACCATTGGGAGAAAGTAGAAGAATAGGACAGAGTCTCGGCACAGTCAACACAACAACAAAAAACTAAAGAAAAAACAACAACATATAGAACATGGTAAAAACCATGATCCCTCATGTAAAAAATACATGAAACATCCCGTCTCCAACCCCCTTTGTTGGGGACAGGAATCCACAGCCTATTCCCTATGGTGTGGCATCCAAACTCCATCTAAATGGCAAGCTATTTTGATTGGGTAATCATGTGTACCTTCTAAATGTCCCTACTGTTTTTTGGCTTAAAGAGACACTATAGTCACCAAAACAATTTTAGCTTAATGAAGCACTGTTTGTCTATCAACCATGCCTTTGAAGTCTCACTGCTCAATTCAGTGCCCTTTAGTAGTTAAATCACTTTGTTTCTGTTTATGCAGCCCTAGCCACAGCTCTCCTGGCTGTGACTGACAGCCTGCATGAAAAAAAACTGGTTTCATTTTCAATCAGATGTAACTTACCTTAAAAGATTTTATCTCCTGGTCTGTAAATGTAACTTTAATGACATACAGGAGGCTCCTGTAGGGTCTAGCAAGCTATTAGCGGAGCAGCAGATAATACATTCTAAACTAAACAGAATTTGCAATAAAGGAAGGATAAATATCAGCTAACTCTTTACAGGAAGTGTTTAGGAAGGCTGTGTAAGTCGCATGCAGGGAGGTGTGACTAGGGTGCATAAACAAAGGGATTTAACTCCTAAATGACAGAGAATTGAGCAGTGAGACCGCAAGGCCATGATCTATACACCGAAACTGCTACATTAACCTAAAGTTGTTTTGGTGACTATAGTGTCCCTTTAAATACCTATCATGTCCTCTTTTCTAGGAGCTCCATATTGTTGGTGTGTCTGAGTGTATTACAGAAGTTCATATCTATAATTCTTACAGTAATGTGTCTTAACCATGGGCTTCCGCAGGAATTTTTCCGTGGGGGGAGGGAGGATTGTACTGACATCCATGATTGGCCCCTTTTTGACAGTGTCATGAAGGGGAGGGGCATAGTCTTTATCACATCACATAAAGCCAGGGTGAATAGCGTTTTAACAATTATGGTTCAGGAATACATGTTTGTATGCCTAACACTATAGTGTTGCTTTAATCAAACTAAAGGAACATTCTGGTCACCATAACAAGTTCATCTAAATGAAAATGCTATGATGCCAGGAGGCCCCTGGGTGCTCTCTTTCCTTTAAGGGGTTAAACCACTCTCAAATGGTTAAAGCCAAAGACTTCCTCCAGCTCCAGATCTCCAGGTCAGTGGTATTCGGCTTCTGAAACGGAGTGTCAGGAAGTGTAGATTGACGTCACGCATGGGTGCGATTGGCTAGAGTCAGCTGACTCTAAGCCAATCACTAGTTCCCGGTTCATATATATTTTTTAAACTTATTTATGAAAGGGGAGCTACTGATTTGCTTAGAGTGCAAGCTGACCGCTCTAGCCAATCAGTGACACCCCTGCCCAACAGCACTCTGTGCTTCCTGACACTCAGTAAATAAAAGTGAACACATTAACACTGAGATTTTTATTACCTGGGGAGATGAGAAAGTTTCCCTGCCAGGGCCAGGTTCCAAAGCCTTATGATGTGGTGTCCAGAATGAAGTGGAGGGATCAGTTCACTTGTCTTTCCTGCTCCAATCTCCTATTCTGCTGCCACTGTCTTCTTTCCTCCTTGGCTTCTTCTGCTCCTTTACCTTTCTGCTTCTTTTGCGCCCTTCTGCTCCTCTCTCTTTCTGATCCCTTTCTGCTCCTTGCAGACCCTTTTTGCTCCTTCTCCTACTTTACCTTTGTGCTCCTTCTGCCCCTTCCAGCTCCTTGCTGTCCCTTTCTGTTCCTTGCTGTCCGTTCCTGCTCATTTCTGTTCCTGCTCCTTGCTGCCCTCTCTGCTACTTGCTGTTCCTTTCTCCTCATTCTCCTACTTTACCTTTATGCTCCTTCTGATTCTTTCTGCTCCCTTACCTTCCTGCTCCTTCTGTCCCTTTCTGCTCCTTGCAGATGCTTCCTGCTCCTTGCTGACCCTTTCTGCTAATTTCTTTTTCTTTCTGCTTCTTCTCCTACTTTACCTTTGTGCTCCTTCTGCCCCTTCCAGCTCATTGCTGCCCCTTCCAGCTCCTTGCTGCCCTTTCCAGCTCCTTGCTGGCCCTTTCTACTCCTTCTTCTACTTTACCTTTGTGCTCCTTTTGAATCTTTCTGCTTCTTTACCTTTGTGCTTCTTATGTCCCTTCCTGCCCCTTTATGCTCCTTGCAGACCCCTCCTTCTCCTTGCAGACCCTTCCTACTCCTTGCTGCCCCATTCTGCACCTTCTCCTCCTTTACCGTTAGGCTCCTTCTGTCCCTTCCTGCTCCTTGCTGCCCCTTCCTGCTCCTTGCAGACCCTTTCTGCTCCTTGCAGACCTTTCCTGCTCATTTCTGTTCCTTCTCCTTTCTGCTCCTTCTCCTACTTTACCTTCCTGCTCCTTGTTGACCGTTCCTGTATGCTGCCCCCCATCCCTCACTTACCTGATCTGTAGGCTATCCCCCCATGCCTCACTTACCTGATATGTATGCTACCCCCACCCCTCACTTACCTGATCTTTAGGCTGCCCTCCAATCCCTCACATCCCTAATCTGTAGGCTGCCCACCATCCCTCACTTACCTGATCTGTAGGCTGCCCCCCCATTCCTCACTTACATGATCTGTAGGCTGCCCCCCATTCCTCACGTACCTGATCTGTAGGCTGCCCCCCCCCCCCCCCATCGCTCCATTCCATGCCTATGAAGAGGAAACTTAGCAACAGCATGCACGACGCAAGTAACGCAGACACATGTCTGTTTTCCACATAATTCTATTGACTACACACCCAGCCTCAGACTTCAGGCAATTCCCTAGTTTGTTGGGATGATCTAACAATTCAGCATGCTAATAACCTGTATCAGTCATGTCAATTACACTAATATCCTGATCTAACCAACACTACTCTAATGTTTCAACAAAAAAAAAAACAAATGTGCCGTTAATCTTATTGCTCCAAATGTTATGTCTGAAAATGTGTTCGAGGAATGCTATTGGGGCACCAAGAGCTTGTATGTTATTTTTCACTCACAGCACAATAAAAATAAAGAATGAAATTTTATTTTTTTTTAATGCAAAAATCTTTGAGGCTAGGGCCCATAATAAGAGAAATAGAGTGGCGATTCTAATCCATCACAGATGCCCGTTCAGGGTTAGTACAGGGTCAAGTGGTCTCTTCAAACTGCTGGCGCATATTGGCATCCCTACTCCGTACTTAACAGCGATTCGAGCTATGTACACCAATGTTCGGGCTCATATTCGGATACCGGGAGTGCAGGTTCCACTGTTCACGCTGAGCAGTGGCACCAGACAGGGGTGCCCTCTGTCACCCCTGTTGCTCGTTTTATCATTAGAGCTGCTTCTGCAAGCAATCAGAACTAACCCAATAATACAGAGGATTGTAGTGGGCGGGCAGAAATTTGTAGTATGCGGCTTTGCAGATGATGTGCTCTTGACCCTGACATGCCCTAAAGAATCCACTTGGAGGTGTCCCTAGGGGCAATGTAAACACTGCCTTTTCTCTGAAAAGGCAGTGTTTGCATGAAAATGCCTGAAGGCAATGATTATACTCACCAGAACAACTACATTAAGCTATAGTTGTTCTGGTGACTATAGTGTCCCTTTAATGTGACATGTTGAAGAAAAATGCGGGTCCTTGTGTGGGGTTTTGTGTTTGTTGTATTTCTATGTTATGTTTCCAATTTTTAGGTAACATCTGCAATGACAGAAACATCAAATTAGTTGATTTTTACCTGACTTAGGTGAGGACGCCCTGTCCTTAGTACCAGCTGAAACTCTCCGCCAATGGGCATGGCTCTGCTTAGCTAACTGCAGCTAACCCCAATGACTGCAGCTGTGAGTGCTGTGCCAGTGCCTCCAGTCAATGTCTATCAGGTAACTGAACTGTTCACATACCAATTACTCTGGAAATGTGCCAGCGGGTAGTAGTGGTTATGGTCTTTGGAGTGTTTCTGTAAAGGTAAGAGTGCCCTGATACCGTACCTTTGTAAGTAGTCGAACTGTTTTAGAACAGCTTGAATTCTCATGTATGGTCTGCATCCACTAAGTCGCAGAGCCGTAAGCTACTTACCTTCTCTTGAGCTAAGTCCGGCAGTGAAGGGCTAGCTCATTGGCTGAGAGCCTCAGTTGATCACTCAGCCAGTGAGCTAAGCTCTGCACTTCCCAGCTTAGCTCACACAGTAGCAGCAGAAAGCAATGCCCGATGGACCCCAAATAAAACGGCTTGACCCCTTACAATTTGGGGGTAAGGATGCCTGGGCACTCCTGAAATTTTCTGTTGGATCATCTAGTAAGCTTTGCTATAGCTGGACATCACCTTTTCTGGCTTTATTAAGCAATTTGTTTTTCTAATGTGACCTTCACTTTGTTTCCTCTATGCTAGAGAAGTGCCTTGCATTGAAATGAAAAAACAAAACAAAAACACATAACATTTAATATGATTCTATAACTCCAAAGGTAATGTTGGTTTCTCTGTACTGAACTATAAAAGCATTTATTTGCATGGGGGAAAAAAACATTATTGTGATTCTGCAGTCAGGGTTTATTTAAATATATTTTATTATATTATGACTCTCCTGCATTACAAAAATGCAAAAAAAAAAACCTTCAAATAAAATTATTCTCACCTCTGATAGCCCATTAGTTTTCTAATTTTGTATTTTATGAGGTCAAGAATCTCAGCCATGATCAGTTCTACTATTATATGAAGTGTGGCATTGCACATTGGTATTTGAAGTATGTAGTATAGCTTTCAACTTTCTCTTAAAGCAGATATGATAATAAGCAGTTTCATTAGTGAGAAAACCTTTCATACAGCTTCATGAACAAGGTCACTGCTTCTGTTAATGTGTACAAGTATATTAAAGGAACACTCCACTGGAATGATCTATTTATTTATTTATTTAACCAATTTAGTAGATGTAGCAAATGGCGAACAGAGAGCAGTGCATAGAGGCAGGCCCGGTGCAAGGATTTTTGCCGCCCTAGGCAAAAGTAAAGTCATGTTCCACCAATTAGTTTGTTCACAGGAGTAGGGGATGTCCTGATATGTGTGTAAGGAATGCATTGTGTGAATCTGTGTTTGTATGTGTAAGGGCTGCAATGAGTGTTTCTGTGTATGTACGGGATGCAGTGTGTGCGTCTGTAAGGGGTGCATTGAGTGTGTGTAAGGGGTGCATTGAGTGTGTGTAAGGAATGCATTGTGTGTTTCTGTGTGTGTAAGGGATGCATTGTGTGTAAGGGTTGAATTGCTTGTGTGTGTCTGTGTGTAATGCATTGTGTGTTTTTCTGTGTGCAAGGGGTGCATTGTGTGTGTGTGATGGATGTCAATCTCTCCCCCCTCCCTTGTCACTCTCTTCTCCCCCTCTCCCTCCCTCGTCACTCTCTTCTCAACCCCCCTTGTCCCTCTCTTCTCCCCCCCATGTCCCTCTCTTCTCCCCCCTCTTGTCCCTCTCTTCTCCCCCTCCTCCCTTGTCACTCTCTTCTCCCCTGCGTGTCCCTGTCTTCTCCCCCCTCCCTTGTCACTCTCGTCTCCCCCGTTGTCACTCTCTTCTCCCCTCCCCACTCTCATTCCCCCTCCTAACCCCGTCAATTCCCCTCCCTGTCAATTTATTCCCCCCCTTTCAATTTATTCCCCCCACCCTGCCTGTCCATTTATTCCCCCACCCTGCCTGTCCATTTCCCCCCCCCTCCCTGTCAATTTATCCCCCCCTGTCCATTTATTCCCCCCCTCCCTGTCCATTTATTCCACCCCCTCCCTGTCCATTTATTCCACCCCCTCCCTGTCCATTTATTTCCCCCCTCCCTGTCCATTTATCCCCCCCTCCCTGTCCATTTATTTCCCCCCCCTCCCTGTCCATTTATTCCCCCCTCCCTGTCCATTTATTTCCCCCTCCCTGTCTGTCCATATATTCCCCCCACTCTGCCTGTCCATTTATTCCCCACCCCTCCCTGTCCTTTCCCCCCCCTCCCTGTCCATTTATTCCCCCCCTCCCTGTCCTTAATCCCCCCCCTGTCCATTTATTCCCCCCCTGTCCATTTATTCCCCCCCCCCTGTCCATTTATTCCCCCCTCCCTGTCCATTTATTCCCCCCTCCCTGTCCATTTATTCCCCCCTCCCTGTCCATTTATTTCCCCCCTCCCTGTCCATTTATTTCTCCCCCCTCCCTGTCCATTTATTTCTCCCCCCCCCTGTCCATTTATTTCTCCCCCCCCTCCCTCTTCATTGATTTCTCCTCCTCCCCTCCCTCTCCATTTATTTCTCCTCCTCCCCTCCCTCCCTCTCCATTTATTTCTCCTCCCCCCTCTCCATTTATTTCTCCCCCCCTCCCTCTTCATTGATTTCTCCTCCTCCCCTCCCTCTCCATTTATTTCTCCTCCTCCCCTCCCTCTCCATTTATTTCTCCTCCCCCCCCTCCATTTATTTCTCCTCCCCCCTCTCAATTTATTTCTCCTCCCCCTCTCAATTTATTTCTCCCCCCTCCCCCTCCCTCTCTATTTATTTCTCCCCCTCCCCCCTCTATTTATTTCTCCCCCCCCCTCTATTTATTCCCCCCACCCTCCCCTACCTCTATTGTAGAGTGGCCGAGCTCTGTATCATGGTCAGCGGGTACAGGGAGCTTTTGTTTCCCTCCTGTCAGCCCCCTCCCTCTCCTCATGCTGCGCCCGGGCGGTGCGCCCTCATGGACGCACCAGCCCGGGCAAAGCTGCAGCCGCCTGAGGCTCTCTACAGAGCGCTCGGGCGGCTGCAGCATTAGGGGGTCCGGCGCTCCTGGCGGCGCCCCTTCCCAAGGGGCGCCCTAGGCGGCTGCCTAGTCCGCCTTACAGGTAGCGCCGGCCCTGCATAGAGGGCAATAATTGATTTAAAAAAACTAAATCTAATTCAAGTTAACTCTCTCCTATAGCAAGGAGTAGATCACTAATTGGTTTGGAATAAGCGTGTCTGCCTTAGTACCTGACTTGCGGGTTTGGTGTATATAAAGGTGTATCAGGACAGAGAGGTGAGGGTGTAAAATAGAACCATTTAGATTGAAAAAACATAAGAACTGTATATGTTCTAATATATATATATTAATAAAAAATACACTTAGTGTGACATTATATATAAGATATATATATATATATATATATATATATATAACCTATTGTTCCTGTAAGTTGTCTTGTAATTGTCCTATTTATAGTTAAATCCCCCCTCTCATAATATTGTAAAGCGCTACGGAAGCTGTTGGCGCTATGTAAATGGCAATAATAATAATAATAATATATATTTGTAGTCGGGGACAATAAGCCGAGTTATAGTAGTGGTGGTACAAGTCGGTTGTGGTGTGCCGAAACTGACATTTGGGTAGGCCAGTAAAAGAGGGCCCACTAAGTGAATGCTTAATAAAGGGAGCGGTGGGTGGGCTGAACCAGGAAGTCTCGGCCCAGAGGAAGGGGAGGCCTGTGAATTTATAGACTGGACAAACCCCTCCCACAACTACAGGCTCCGCCTATCCATTTGTAGTCGGGGACAATAAGCCTAGTTATAGTAGTGGTGGTACAAGTAGGTTGTGGTGTGCTGAAACCACTGTTCGGATAGGCCTGTAAAAGAGGGCAAAAAGTTTAGCAGTTAATCCTTAACACGTGTTGACATTACATAACCAGTACTTTAAATGCCTACCTCAGTTTCCTCTCCGTTTGAGGGATATCTGGTGCATGCAGACAATTCCAATGTCCCAGTTTATGATGTGCGCTGGGATGTTTACTAAAGGCTGCAGAAGCAGTGCTTATTCTAAAAGAATGACCTGAATATGATGAAGGGTCGTACCAGAGTTTTATAATTTGTATTCTGACGTACAGGATGAATTTGATGCAGTGAATGGTTAATGTGTAACCTTAAAAGAGAGTGCATGACTGTGTAGTCCTTTTAGTGTAGGACAAATTGGTCTAGTATGTTGACCGGGCACCATTTATTGTTTATAGTATGTAGGTATATGTCTGCAGGTGGGTATAAGTTTAAGAGTTTGTAAGCTAATTTAAGGCTGAGGTGGCAAAAGGATGTGAATGTCACTATGGTATCGATGGAGTACGGATTGACGATTCAATATTCCTAGGTAAACTTATTAAAATGGCCAGAGTTCTGGTATATTAACCCCTTAAGGACACATGACATGTCTGACATGTCATGATTCCTTTTTATTCCAGAAGTTTGGTCCTTAAGGGGTTAAAGGACCACTCTAGGCACCCAGACCACTTCAGCTTAATGAAGTGGTCTGGGTGCCAGGTCCAGCTAGGGTTAACCCTTTTTTTTTTTTTCAGAGAAACTGCTATGTTTATAAATTGGTTAAGCCTTCCCCCTAATCCTCTAGTGGCTGTCTGTGAAAATCACAGTGAGAGCACGCAAGCGTCCATAGGAAAGCATTGTAAATGCTTTCCTATGCGACCGGCTGAATGCGCGCGCAGCTCTTGCCGCGCGTGCGCATTCAGCCGACGGGGCGGAGAGGAGGCGGAGAGGAGGAGGAGATCTCCCCGCCCAGCGCTGGAAAAAGGTAAGTTTTACCCCTTTTCCCCTTTCCAGAGCCGGGCGGGAGGGGGACCCTGAGGGTGGTATAAGCAAACAGAGCCGCGTGTGCCGGCAATCTACCATGACCATGAGCTGAAGCTAATCCAGAATGAGATCATGAAATGTTGGAGTTTTAGTGTGTGGTTAAGTAGCTGTGGAATGTTTGGAGAAATACCTGAAATGGGATTGAGACAAGGCTTCAGCTGGTATGTTGTGACCGGCTGGTATGTGTATGCAGACAAGGTAAAATTGCTGTGTTGCTGCCAGCCAAGTAATTTTGCATACTGCTGAGTTTGAGTAGCAATTGACAGACTTCCTCCCCCAAAGAGACCCCCAGGCTATGCAGTGGTCATGATGGAGTACACTACAACAAGAGCTGAAGGTTACTAAAAGAGTAGGCTTCATGTCTCTGCGGGCCATATGTCACGGAACCAGTTGTACTTGATAATGGCTGCAAACCCAGTCTAAAATAACAGGGGAGTCGTTGGTCAGTGGGGGAATGAACATGCCTTACCCGTTACAGTGGGGTAGGATGTTAGCCTACATGAACAGGTCTGCTTGAAAATGTGTTGCCATTGTGCTACTGTCAGTAGGAAACCTGGAGTAGGCAGAGCAGTCAAGAAATAAGGGTTTACCTTGCGGTATAATGCACATGGCAAAGTACACAGAACCAAGGAAAGACTGGAGATACAAATGGGAACAGGCACCTTTGCCAATGAATGACTCAGTCTTCCTGATATGCTAGGCACTGTCCGCAGGGGGCAGGGCTGTATTGACAATAAGTCAAGATGTACGCCTATTAATGTCACAGGTAGTTGTCTGTGATATTTGCACAGGCATAAATACCCGTCTGGGGAGCTCAGAGTTGGCAATTATGAGTCTGTACAGCTTGGCTGCTGTGCTGTAGCTGGGAGCGGTAAGTCTTTATGCATGAATTCGGCAGCAATGAGGAACGGTCCAGGATTACAAGGAACTGTGTTGGTGGTATCTTTGTACTTGACCAGGGTACAATGGACTAGCAGGGGTGGAGGGTGTGGCGGGGTTACTTGGAAATAAAATAACCTCTTCTAGTGGTGAAAGACATAATATGATGAATAAACAATGAGCAAATGTAATGGGCATGTCGATGAGAGTGTAGTCCTGTATCATCTGGCAGCTCGCTAAGTGCCGGATGGCGAAGAAATTAGCCATACAAGGGGAAGGTGAGGCCTTGCTAAATGCCAAGTGGCTCAGAGAGGCTCTAGCTGTGATTTTGGCCGAGGGACTGAGGCCACAGTAAGAAGTGGTGTGAATGTTGGCCTCTCTGTGACAAGTAAGAGATTCAAATGAGTGGCCGTGACAGATGAGGCCCTATCTAATAACCTGTAGAGGTTGGAGCGAGGCTCTAGCTATGAGTTGGGCCGATGGGTGAATACCTCTGCGTGAGGATGGGTGTTGGCCTCGCAGGACTGAATTATTAATATTTACTAGAAAATGGCCTGCACCAAACCCTTTGCAGCCAGTTGATCTATCCCTAAGAAGTGTAGGGGAATAGAAATGTAATGGATTGATAGAAAGTACGTTGGAACGTACGTACATTGCCCAACTAGTGAGGTTGAGCATGAAAAAGCATGTCGTAGAGAGGAACCTAAAGAAACAATGGGAATATGTCCAGGATGGTGTATGTGCTGATTGAAATAACGTACCTGTGTTGTGGTTAAGGATTAATACATCAACAGGTTGATAAGTAAGAATGGTGGGAACCAAAAACAAAACAGGGAACTTATGTATAATGAGTACATACCTAGGCCAAACTAAATGAGTCAGGAAAAGAGATACCTGATTGAACTGACTCTAGATATGAGTTTCCACTGTGCGTCCTACTAGAAGGACCTAAAGTATGCGTGAGAAAAAATAGCCTAAGTAATTGAACGCCAAAACATGTATGTAACATCTCTAGCTTAGTAGCTTGAAGCGAAAGAGATCTAGTAATCAACGTAGATGAAGGTGTGGGTTCTACTAATTTAAGTAAAATAGACAGATCGAAGAGGCCTGAATACGTATAATTGCGTAATGAGAGGTTCTGGGTTTTTTGTAGTGTGCTGAGAGAGGAACCCTATAGGGAGGACTTGTGTGGGTCTAGCAAGGCAGGGTGGAATAGTAAAATGTGATATGAAAGGGTTGTAGTTTCCCCTTGTAAGCAGGAAAATGTTGTATGTAAATGCCCAAATGGGGGGCCGAAATTGGATCGTAGTGGTTTTCCCCCATGAGGGCCGTATGTAACTGTTTGGAGTGATGGCCATGTGTAGAGGTATCGTAGCGAAAGGCCGAGAGTGCCCAATACAAGTCCTGAGCTGCAGGATGGAAAAAATAGGGCTGTATGAGGGGTATAGATGTATGGAACGAACAAATGTGGAACAAACATATCAAGGTTGTAAGAGTTGTGTAGAGACCAGGCATGATGTTGTTTGAACCGGTCCATATGTAGTGATATGGAGAATTGTCATGAATACCAGGGTGGCAATGTTGTATGTAGTGGAGGGCCGTCTGAGGCTGTGATCAAAGCAAAATGAGGCAAATAACCAACATGATAGATTATTAAGTGTCTAGATGTAGGTGACTTGTCATATCTAACGTTGTCAATACCATGCTAGACCGAAGTGGCTTAATATGTGGAGTAAGGATAAAACTTGGGGTTGGGGTAGGTCTAGCGAGACTGAGCATATAGTTGAATGAAGTAATATAAGCAGTATATAAACTTCGTGAAGCAGGCCCTTCATTTCAAGTCCAAATGAGGAGCCAAAATTGTGTTGTATTGGGTTGCCCATAAAGGGCCTTGTGAAGCAAATGTAGTGAAGGTCAAGAAAGGACCATGTTTAAAGGTATTGATGACACTCAATCGTTTGCAACATATAAGTATATTTAGGCTGTGTCCTATGTAGGTGATGATGATCCCACCTAATAGATACTGCTGAACCATAGTGTTTGACATGGGGTACGGACAACATATATGATGAAGGATACAGGTTCCCCAGGAGGATGTCCTAGTGAAAGCCGTACCGTATAGTAAGGTATGATTAGTTTATTGATATTGTGTAGTGTGGTGGGGTAGTATGCAACCCCTGTAAGTGGAAGTTATGCAAATGAAAAGCCAAATGAAGCACTGAAATAGGAACATAGTATGTTGCCAACTGGGGGTCATGTGAAACGGACGTTGCAAAGTCCCATTGAGGGCCTTTTGAAAGGACTGTGTATATGAGGCTGAGAAGGGACCCAATGCAAGTCCTGAGGTGCAGGGTGGCCACGTGAGGCTGTGATAAAAGTAATGGAGGGGGTGATTGGTAGATCAGATATAGGTTGTAGAGTTTGTTGAGAAGAAGTGATTAAAGGAGCTATGATATTAATGAGACAGTAGAGAAATAAAAAAACAACAATAAAAATAATAAGCTTGTGAAATGGTTAACATAAAGAACGTAAGAAATACACATGTTAAAAAAGTTATACAATACATACTTACTGAGCCAGTTAAACGGACGGTATAAAACAGAATTTACTACAGGAATGAGGTTTAGACCACTAGAATGCAATAGTGCTGAATTGATTTTAGGCTATGATGGCTGTACGTTAAACCGTCTCAAAGGCAACATCTCCAATTTCCAATCTGGAAAATAGCAATTTACAATAACAGAAATTGGCAAATCTTATGTTTGACCCTGTAACTTCCAAATCACCATAAAACCTGTACTTGAGGGGTACTGTTGTACTCGTGAGACATTACTCTGCACAAATATGAGTGTTTTAGAACAGTAAAATGTATTATACTGATAATATTGTCGTGGAATGGCAGTTTATGTGTGAAAAATGCAAAAAAAAAATATATAAATGCAAATTTTGGCCAGGGTTTGTGACTAAGTGGCTACTAAAAAAGACAGGATATAATCATTTTGAATACCTTGGGTTGTCTACTTTTTCAAATGGTTGCCATGATGGGGTTAATTTTCATTCCTGGGCTGCCATACGATCTCAAAGGCAATAGGCCCAGCAAACCAATCTAGCAAATTTCAATGTGCAAACATTTGACCCCTGTAAGTTTGCAAAAACCTATACAATCCAGGCCCGGACTGGCCATCGGGCACACCGGGCAAATGCCCGGTGGGCCGCGATGGCCGTGGGGCCGAGGCCGGCAGGGGAGATCACAGGATCTCCCCTGCCATCCCGTGCAGGGCCAGCGCTACCCGAGCGCCGGCCCTGCTGTGTGTCTCCATGGGCCGGTGGGGAGATCAAAGATCTCCCTCACCGGCCCAGAGACCCTGTTACATGCGGCTGCCGGCTGGGGTGTGAGGGAGGGAGGAGAGGACCGGCGGAGCTCTAGCCAGCAGCTCCGCCGGATCCTCTCGCGAGGTCTGAGCGTTGCCGCGGTTACCGCGGCAACGCTCAGATCTCGCGAGAGTGAACTCTAGCCTGCAGGGGCTAGAGTTCACTCTCACCACTGGATCATCAGGGAAGGCAGCATGGTCCCACTCCCAGGCAGAACGGCTCCCCACACCCAGGCAGACCGCCCCAGGCTAAAGGTAAGGTGGGAGGGAGGGGGATATAACTTTTTTTTTTTTTACTTATTAATAAAAAACATATTTAAATGTAAATAAAAAAATCACACTAACAGCCCCCTCACACAAACACACATCACCCCCAGACACACACAGCACCCCCAGACACACACACAGCACCCCCAGACACACACACAGCACCCCCAGACACACACACAGCACCCCCAGACACACACACAGCACCCCCAGACACACACACAGCACCCTCGGACAGACAGCACCCAGACACACACACAGCACCCAGACACACACAGCATCCTCAGACAGACAGCACCATCGCTCACACACACACACACACACACACATATATTTTCTTTGTCTGTTAACTCACTGAGGGTTATTTTATATATATATATATATATATATATATATATATATATATAAAATAACCCTCAGTGAGATAACAGACAAAGAAAATTAGAAACCTAGAATGTGACGGCAGATAAAAACACCCTCACACACAGCACCCCTCTTACATACACACACACTGCGCCCCTCACACATACAATCCGTCCAAATATATATATATATTTATATATATATACACACTGTAGCGTTACTTACCTTATCCGGGGGCCGGCCGCGGTCCTCTCTTCAAGCCGCGCGCGGTCCTGCGGCTGCATGAGCCGCACGCGGCTCATCCGACTCTCCCAACAGGAAGACGGGCAGTGACCGCGAGATGCGGTCACGTGTCCCGCCTGCAGCTAAGAGCGCGCCGCGAGTCTCGGGCGCGCTCTTAAAGAGACAGTGGGAGCCTAAATTGAAAAAAGGCTCCCATTAGCTCCTGTCATGCCAATCACCCCATACACTAACCTGTTGGGGGTGTGGAAGTGACAGGAGCCAATCACATTAGTTTGAAGGCTACTTATACTCACCCTTTTCCCTTAGTTCCTTGCCCTATCGTGGTTTCTGCTACAGTTCCCTTTAGTGCTTGTTGTGTTCAGTTGTGTTTCTCCGTATTTGACCTTGGCTTTGTATTCTGACTTCGTTTTCGCTTTATCCTTGTCTGTACTGTTTGCCGGCTTGCTGATTCCTGTGTACCAGACCCCGGCTAGTTCTCGTTTACGCTGTCTCTTTGTGCCCTTGACCTCGGATCGTTCCTGACTCTGTACTTCTCCTATTACGTCGAGTCCGGCCACTCTAAGGTCCGGTAGACGTATCTCTCCTCTGTGCTGTCTTCTGTTTGGCTGGATCCTGCGTGTAGGGGTATATACTCGTTACATTACGATAGGGCCATGGACCCCCGCAGATTTAGCTCAACAGATGGCGTCCCATGAGGCTAGATTTGTAGAGCAGGATCACCGTATGGATCAGATAGCTCAGGCTCTCCAGATGCTCTTAGCTAGAACCATTCCAGCAACCGCACCTAACCCTCCTACACCCCTGCTTCCTGAAGTATCGACTGTGCCTAATGCTACGGCCCATTTAACGCCTCCTCCTAGGTATGGAGGGGATTCTAAGACATGCAGAGGGTTCATTAACCAAATAGAGTTTCATTTTGAGATGTATCCACGTTCATTTCCCACAGAGAGGTCTAAAGTTGGGTTCTTTATGCACCAACTTACCGACAAAGCACTTGAATGGGCAAACCCTATTTGGAAGGCTAATGGACCTATGGTGCATGACTTTCACAGTTTCCTGACAGCTTTTCGCAGAACTTTTGACACTATGAAAAGGTCTAAGAATGCCGCAAGAGCATTAATGAGGGTTAAACAGGGTTCTAGGTCTGTGGCTGATTACGCTATTCAGTTTCGTACCCTTGCCTCACAGGTAGATTGGACCAACAATGGGTTAACTACTGCCTTCATGGAAGGCTTATCAGACTCTATATTGGATGAGGTAGCAGCTAAGGAGCTTCCTGTTGCTTTAGAGGACCTTATTGACTACCTCATTGATATAGATAATAGGATTTGTGACAGGCTCTATACCAAGAACAGGAACAGACGTTTTGTTACACCTATTCACCCCAGAGTTAATATACCGGAGAGTGTAAAAGTATCTGAAGAGGAACCCATGCAATTAGGGGTTGCCAAACTCTCTGATAATGAAAAATTACATAGTGTAAGGGAGTGTCCTTTGCTCCCGGAAAACTCTCGCACCTAAGACCTTATAGGGGACTGGCCTTGGGTGTGATTTCTAAGTCTCCTACATTGCCTCCTAACCGACTGCTTCTCCCTGTTTCTTTACATATGGGAGAGAGTTGTATAGTTGAAAATATATACGCCCTGGTTGACTCTGGGGCAGCTGAGAATTTTATAGACTCTGGTTTTGTAAAGAAAAACAATATTCCCATCAGGGAGAAGGAGATACCCTTGGCCGTTGAGGCCATAGATGGTAGACCAGTGATATCTCCAGTTGTTACTCACGAGACTGCACCGCTACACATGTACACAGGGGTTCTACACTATGAAACCATTCGGTTCCAGGTCATCACCTCTCCCTCTTCACAGTTGGTGTTAGGGTATCCATGGTTACGTGCCCACAATCCCATTTTTGACTGGGAGACAGGGCAGATAAAATCATGGAGTGAAGCCTGCCATGAGTCATGTACTATTGAAGTCACGCCTGTGAATTCGATTAATGTTCCTACCATTCCTCCTTTGTCTACGGCTATACCCTCTCAGTATTTATCTTTAAAGACTGTCTTTGATAAAAGAGAGGCTGACAAATTACCGCCTCACAGACCCTACGATTGTGCTATTGACTTGTTGCCTGGCACTATACCTCCCAAGGGCAGGGTGTACCCTCTATCGGTTCAAGAAAACCGTGTCATGGAGGAGTACATTAAAGAATCATTAGACAAGGGATTTATTAGGAGATCCTCTTCTCCGGCTGGAGCGGGGTTCTTCTTTGTATCAAAGAAAGAAGGTGATTTAAGACCTTGCATTGATTATAGAGGTCTTAATAAAATCACCATCAAAAATGCTTACCCTATACCATTAATAAAAGAATTGTTTGACAGGCTCAAACATGCTACGGTATTCACCAAATTAGATCTTAGAGGAGCATACAATTTGATACGTATAAAAAAGGACCACGAATGGAAGACAGCCTTTAACACTAGGTCAGGTCATTATGAGTATACCGTCATGCCATTTGGGCTTTGCAATGCCCCAGCAGTATTCCAAGAATTTATTAATGATGTCTTAAGGGACTTTATTCACTCATTTGTTATTGTGTACTTGGATGTCATTTTAATATATTCTACAGACTTACACACTCATCACAGGCATGTTACGACAGTTCTGAAGACCCTTCTTGCTAATGGTCTTTATTGCAAACTAGAAAAATGTCTATTCGACCAATCCGAGGTCCAGTTTTTAGGGTATTTGATTTCCGCTAAGGGTTTTCGGATGGATCCCCAGAAGCTCGCTGCGGTCATAGAATGGCCTCTGCCGCAAGGTCTGAAAGCCATCCAGCGTTTTCTGGGTTTCTCTAATTATTATAGACGTTTTATCAAAGGTTTTTCGTCTATCGTAGCACCTATTACTCGTATGACTAAAAAGGATGGCAATACACGTGCCTGGTCTACCGAGGCACTTCAGGCTTTTGACTTTCTTAAGACTACATTCGCCTCTGCACCTATTTTACAGCATCCTGTCCCCTCATTGCCATATATACTTGAGGTTGATGCTTCCGATATAGGGGTAGGTGCTGTCTTATCCCAAAGAGAGTCTCCTGACAAGCTATTGCATCCTTGTGGCTTCTTTTCTAAACAAATGTCCAAAGCAGAAAGGAATTATAATGTGGGTAATCGCGAACTCCTTGCTATCATTTTAGCACTTAAAGAATGGAGACATTTGTTAGAGGGCACTAAGGATCCTATCCTCATATTTATGGATCATAAGAACCTATCCTACCTTAGCGAAGCTAAAAGATTGTCTTCCAGGCAGGCTAGGTGGTCACTGTTCTTGTCTCATTTTAATTATATAATCACCTATAGGCCAGGTGATCGGAACACTAAAGCGGACGCTCTGTCCAGACAGTTCGAGACTATTGACAAACAGGAGATTGATGTCACTCCTGTCATTTCCCCAGACAGGATAATAGCAACTACTATATTGTCTATTTCCTAGTCCCTCTTGCAGGCCATACAAGCGAAACAAAGCATGGCACCTAGCGAGAGGCCTAATGATAAATTGTTCGTTGACGTTCCAGAGAGACGGGATATTCTGTCACTGTATCATGATACTAAGACTGCTGGACATCCTGGTATTTCCAAAACGGTGTCAGCCGTTTCTCTGTATTTCTGGTGGGATACCTTACGTAAGGATGTTACTGACTATATAAGTGCTTGTACTACTTGTGCATGTATGAAATCCTCTCGTAGAGTTCCTTGTGGGCTGTTCCATCCGTTACCTGTTCCCGAGAGACCTTGGTCTAATCTATCAATGGATTTTATTGTTGAATTACCCCCTTCGAATGGTAACACAGTCATCCTAATGATAGTGGATCGGTTTTCCAAAATGGCTCACTTTGTGTCTCTTCGCAAGTTGCCCACTTCCAAGGAACAGGCTCTTATCTTTGCTAGAGAAGTGTTTCGATTACATGGTATTCCCTTATCTATTGTATCCGATAGTGGTAGCCAATTTATTTCCAGGTTCTGGAAAGCCTTTTGTTCGGAGATGGGTATTTCTCTCTCATTTTCTTCCGCTTACCATCCCCAGTCTAATGGAGCTGCTGAACGTGCCAATCAGTCTCTGGAGCAGTACCTCCGTTGTTTTGTGTCTCACCATCAGGACAATTGGTCTGACCTGCTTCCTTGGGCTGAATTTGCTCGGAATAACGCCACTCATGATTCTTCCGGCAAAAGCCCTTTTTACGTTGTCTATGGCCAGCATCCCGTGGTTCTTCCGGCTGCATTCTCCTCACAGGGCATGCCAGTTCTGGATGAGCATTTGGCTGGTTTGCGTAATACTTGGGAGCAGGTTCAGCGTTCTTTGGTGGACTCTGCTGCCCGCCAGAAGGCTCAGGCTGACAAGCATCGCAGAGCGGCTCCTTCCTATGTTGTGGGGGGACAGGGTTTTGCTTTCCACACGGAATATTCGCCTCCGGGTGCCTTCTATGAAATTGGCTCCCCGCTTCATTGGTCCTTATCGCATTATACATAAGGTTAATCCCGTTTCTTATGCCTTGGGTCTGCCTAAGAATCTGCGTATACCTAATGTATTTCACACCTCGTTGTTGAAGCCTTACGTACGCAACCGCTATACCCGGCATACTCCCCCTCCCCCTCCTGTCTCTGTGGAGGGTCATGTGGAGTTCGAAGTGTCTGCTGTTATTGACTCTCGTTTCCTTAGGGGTCGGCTTCAGTACTTGGTACATTGGAAGGGTTATGGGCCTGAGGAGCGCAGTTGGATTTCTGCGGATGCTGTTCATGCTCCCCGCCTTGTACGTTCTTTCCATTCGCGTTTTCCTGCCAGGCCTGGTCCTGCCCGCCCGGAGGGCGTGTCCTCAGGGGGGGATACTGTAGCGTTACCTACCTTATCCGGGGGCCGGGCGCGGTCCTGCGGCTGCACGAACCGCGCGCGGCTCATCCGACTCTCCCAACAGGATGACTGGCAGTGACAGCGAGATGCGGTCACGTGTCCCGCCTGCAGCGAGTCTCGGGCGCGCTCTTAAAGAGACAGTGGGAGCCTAAATTGCAAAAAAGGCTCCCATTGGCTCCTGTCATGCCAATCACCCCATACACTTACCTGTTGGGGGTGTGGAAGTGATAGGAGCCAATCACATTAGTTTGAAGGCTACTTATACTCACCCTTTTCCCTTAGTTCCTTGCCCTATCGTGGTTTCTGCTACAGTTCCCTTTAGTGCTTGTTGTGTTCAGTTGTGTTTCTCCGTATTTGACCTTGGCTTTGTATTCTGACTTCGTTTTCGCTTTATCCTTGTCTGTACTGTTTGCCGGCTTGCTGATTCCTGTGTACCAGACCCCGGCTAGTTCTCGTTTACGCTGTCTCTTTGTGCCCTTGACCTCGGATCGTTCCTGACTCTGTACTTCTCCTATTACGTCGAGTCCGGCCACTCTAAGGTCCGGTAGACGTATCTCTCCTCTGTGCTGTCTTCTGTTTGGCTGGATCCTGCGTGTAGGGGTATATACTCGTTACACACACACACACACTACAGCACCCCACACACTGCACCACTACACACATTACGCTCCAGATACACGCTAGATCCCTTACCCTATATGCACTCTTAATCCTCTATATACACACACACACTCTCGGTCCTTTACACACTAGATCTCCTACACACACACACACTGCACCACCTACACACACACTACATTTCTTGTCAGCAAACACATACAACATTCTCTAAACACACCCTCTCTACAACCCCTACACACACGTCACCTATACACACACACTACAGACCGTATACACACACTCTCTACAGCCCCTAGCCACACATATTACACCACAAACACAAATTAAATTGACCTATTTACACAATACCACACCACGCTCTACACACACGCAATCCCACAAGCAGGCTCCAAACGCATGCACCATACACTTTCCTGGCCCTTTTGTCCTCTGGTATCCCACTTGTGAAGACACCAGAGACAATTTAAAAGCAAACACAGCGCAAGCATGTTATTAAATTTGCTTGCGCTGCGCAGAACAAATACAGGGCCTTTTTCTAATGCCAGAGCTCTTCAGCGGGGCTCTGCGCATTGAACCAACTTGCTCACTTTGAGAGGGGGAGGGCTTGTCATTAGTGATGACAAAACACACCCTCTCTGGCCCCGCCCCCTTCTTAGGGGGCCGCTCTGATTGAAAAATGCCCGGGCCTAATTTTTTTCCCAGTCCGGCCCTGATACAATCTGTACATTGTTGCTGAACACATATTGGGGTGTCAGTAACACATTACAGGAATTGAGAATCCATGCCTAAAGTACAATGCGAGTGAAAAATAACACAAAAAATGACTAGCCAAAAGTCTGACAAAAACTGGTGGTAGAATTAGTACATGGAAAGTGTTAAAACTGCACGATTTGAAATACCTTAGGGTGTCTACTTTTCAAAAATATATGTTTTGATGGGGCTAAATTACATTGGCAGGCCTCCAAAATGTCCCAAATAGGATATTTGTGCATGATGACCATCTGTGAAAATTCCAAGTTGGAAAACTGGAATGTGCACCCTCCAAATAAGGTATTTTAGCCTCCAGAGAACCGGACACACCTATACATGGGTGGTGTCACTGTACTCAGGAGATGTTGCTGCACACATATTGGGGTGTTCTTTGGCAGTAACCATTAAAGTTCTCAGTACACGTATTCTTAAATTGCTATGTGTGTCAAAATAATCACCAATTATTATTTTAATTTTTTTAATTTGGCATAGATTGGTGGTAAAATGGTTGCATGAAAAGAGTCAAAATACCCCAGTTTAATACATTATGTTGTCTTCTTTTGAAAAATATAGCCATGTGAATATCCCTGACAGATATCAGTGTTATAACTTTCATTAATTTTAAAAATAAAAATGGTTTGGAAATAGCAAAGTGCTACTTGTACTTATTGCCCTATACCTTGCAAAAAAAAAAAAAAAAGCCAAGAACATGTTATCATTGGGTATTTCTAAACTCAGGACAACAATTTTTAAATATTTAGCATGGGTGTTTTTTGGCAATTGTAGATGTGCAACAGTTTTTGGGGTTCAAAGTTAGAAAAAGTGTGATAAAAGATATGATGAAAATAATGGTATCTTTAGAAAGACCATTTAATGGTGAGAAAAATGGTATATAATATGTGTGGGTACAGTAAATGAGTAAAACAGGAGTTTGGGGTGGTCCTTTACGTTAAAGCGGCACTGTCATGCCGAACTTACCTTTCCTCAATATCTTCCTCTTCTCCCCCTCTCTCAGGATCTGTTCTCCGTTTCTTCCTCTCTGCTATAGTTTTCTTTAAAATCATAAGACAAAGTAGGGACTCTTTGCCTTATGGAGGATTCCTCCGCTTGACCAGCTCTGACCAGCGGAGGAGCAAAGTGTGCTTCATTTCCGCTGGTCAGAGCAATTTTCCCATGATCCTTATTTTTCCTCCCTGTTCCCAAGATGCTTCCTGTCATTTTAGATGAAACTGCCGAATTGCGTTCTAACTAATGTAAAGTAATGAACGGGGGGGACCTACTGTCTTCCCCCCCCGGCCCCCACCCCTGCGCGGTGGGGGCCATCAATTACAATGGGGGGACCTACTGTCCTCCCCCCTCTCCGGCCTCCACCCCTGGGCGGCGGGTGGGGGCCATAATGATAATGGGGGGGGACCTACTGTCCTCCCCCCACCCCCACCTCTGGGCGGCGGGTGGGGGCCATAAAGATAACGAGGGGGGGACCTACTGTCCTCCCCCTCTCCGGCCCCCACCCCTGGGCGGTGGGTGGGGGCCATAATGATAATGAGTGGGGGGACCTACTGTCCTTTCCCCCCCCCGGCCCCCACCCCTGGGGGGCGGGTGGAGGCCATAATGATAATGAAGGGGGGACCTACTGTCCTCCCCGGTCCCCACCCCTGGGCGATGGGTGGGGGCCATAAAGATAACAAGGGGGGGACCTACTGTCCTCCCCCTCTCCGGCCCCCACCCCTGGGCGGCGGATGGGGGCCATAAAGATAACGAGGGGGGGACCTACTGTGCTCCCCCTCTCCGGCCCCCACCCCTGGGTGGCGGGTGGGGGACATAATGATAATGACGGGGGGGACACCTACTGTCCTCCCCCCCCCGACCCCCACCCCCGGCGGTGGGTAGGGGCCCTAAATCAAATAACCCCCCTCCATCAAAGGTGACTAGGGGTCCCCAAGCCCCTAGTCACCCACCCCCCACCCAAATAAAAAAGCCCCTGCCTACCCCCATCACCCTAAAAAATAGTGAGGGGGGAATAAAATTACTACCCTGTAAATAAAATTAAACTTACCATTCAACGTCTTCTTTTTTCTGAAATCTTAATTTTTCAGCCCCAAAAAAGGCCAAATAAAAATCCATTATACCCGTCGAACTTAAAATAAAGTAGAAAACCAGAGCGCCAAAAAAAAAAAACCTGACGAAAAAGAAAAAACCGAGCGCAAAAAAAATAATCCATCTTCACCCATGGAGGGCTCCGCGCAGACTGAGCTCCGCAGGGCGGGGAAAGGCTTGTAAAGCCTTGCCCCGCCCTGCTATTAGGCTAAGAACACACTGATTGGTGGGTTTAAGCCAATCAGAGTGCTCTTTATCATTTTACACAGCGTGGGAAAATTCCAAAGAACTTTCCCACGCTGTGTAAAATGACACAGAGCACTGTGATTGGATGGCTTGAAATCCATCAAATTACAGTGCTCTGTGTCATTTTACACAGCGTGGGAAAATTCCAAAGAACTTTCCCACGCTGTGTAAAATGATGATTTGATGGATTTCAAGTCATCCAATCACAGTGCTCTGTGTCATTTTACACAGCGTTTATAAGCCTTCCCCCACCCTGCGGAGCTCAGTCTGCGCGGAGCCCTCCATGGGTGAAGATGGATTATTTTTTTTGCGCTCGGTTTTTTCTTTTTCATCTGTTTTTTTTTTTGCGCTCTGTTTTTTTATTTTATTTTAAGTTCGACGGGTATAATGGATTTTTATTTGGCCTTTTTGGGGGCTGAAAAATTAAGATTTCAGAAAAAAGAAAACGTTGAATGGTAAGTTTAATTTTATTTACAGGGTAGTAATTTTATTCCCCCCTCACTATTTTATAGGGTGAGGGGGGTAGGTAGGGGCTTTTTTATTTCGGTGGGGGGTGGGTGACTAGGGGCTTGGGGACCCCTAGTCACCTTTGATGGAGGGGGAGGGTATTTGATTTAGGGCCCCCACCCACCGCTCTGGGGTGGGGGCCGGGGGGGGGAGGACAGTAGTTGTTCCCCCCCTCATTATCATTATGGCCCCCACCTGCCGCCCAGGGGTGGGGGCCGGAGAGGGGGAGGACAGTAGGTCCCCCCCTCGTTATCTTTATGGCCCCCACCCGCCGCCCAGGGGGGTGGTGGCCGGGGAGGGAGGAGGACAGTAGGTCCCCTCCCCCCTTCATTATCATTATGGCTCTATTTTCTATTCATTCATTCGTCTGTCAGATGAATGAATGAATAGATGAAATTCCCGTTCGTATGTCCAGGTGTTTAACTGGGCATGTGCGGGAATCTCAGCGCTATCTAGTGTGGGCAGATGACGTGTCCCACAGGGACTTCCTCTACCCACCCAAAGATGGCGGCGCCCTGAATAAAGATCGGGGCAGAAAACAAAGATTAATAAATAGGTAATATGGGGGACTTAGGCGCATTTGGGGGTGGCTAAGGGGTCAATTGGATGTAGTGGAGGCGGGAGGGGGGTTAAAAAAAAAAACGGGATTCGGCATGACAGTGCCGCTTTAAGTGGTCCTTATCGGTAAGAAAATAGAAAAACTGTCTGGTCACTAAAGGGTTAAATAGTGAGTTCTGCGTGGAAGAGAGGAGGCAGCAGGAAGCCGGAGGGACGCAGACAAGCAGCATGGAGGGAGAGAGGCTGCAGTGTGTTGCAGCAGTTCCCATACTCGCTCCCATCAGGAGCAGCAGCTGGACCCCAGGCAAACCACACTCCTGGATACGAAAGGCATGCTAACAGGAGGGTGGCTGCAAATATAAAAGGTATCAGATGTATCGGTTTATGTATGTTTGATTGTGTGTGTATCTGTGTCCAGGTGTGTGTATCTGAGTGTTTGTTCATGTCAGGGTGTGTGTATGTGTCGGTGTTTAAATGAGTTTGTGTGTATTTGTCAGTGTGTTTATATGTATGCATCTGTGTGTTAATGTTCATTTATATCTGTGTAAGTATGTATGTGGCAGTGTATGTGCATGCATCTAAGCAATCAATCACCAAGACAACATGCAAACACACTCCTGCAATATAACACAAATATTGCATACAAACACACCCCTGCATTTAATTTCCAAAATTATATATAAACACACCACTTCACTCAAACACCAATACTACGCACAAAAGAACACCTACATACATAAAAGCCAACACTACATACAAACACACCCCTACTTTCAAACGCAAACCCTGCACACAGGTACACCACTGCACTCCAATGGCAGCAGTACATACAAATACACAAATACATGCACCCTACATCCCTACATGCACACATATACTTCATACAAAAACATGCTTACATTCAAACGCACAAACACTGCACACAAATACAACCCTGCAAGGATGGGCGAATGACAGATCCCCAGCTGGCACAGCATCGTTGGAGTTGTACAACAGATGGGGATCTACCATTCGGCCACTCTTGAACTAGAGGGAGGCCCAAAAAACCTTGCACAAGGGCCGACGCTACATCAGGACTGTAGCATCAAATTTGGGACTGTTGGTGGTGCCTTTGACAATCACCTTCTCCCAAAGTATTGTGGGATAGTACACTTTTATTATAGGAGCACACAATCCATATGGCATAGAACATGTGTGCTGCTTCTTATAGTATATATTAACAGCTGATTAAAGAAAATAAAAATCTGCTCTTGACAGTTCAATTATTCAGCCACTCATTGAGTTATTCAACCCTCCCCCCCACACGATTATGTAAAAATTCGCTTTTTCAAATCTAAAACAGCAGTATATGTAATAGTTTTTTATTTAAAAAAAAAATTTCAGTACACAAACCCACAATCCCACCCGCAAGCCGATAATATATTTATTTTATTTATAGTTATGTGTCAATAGCAATTCCAGTACAAAATGCAAGAAGTGGAGTAGTAGGAGGAAGATTCTGTTGGTTTTCACGGTGATTGCTTCACTTTTATTATTTTACAAAAGTGCTATTTTTGCCCATTATATCCTAAACAAACTGTTCAGAAGACTTCACACTGGGCACCCAAAGGAATCCTACCATAAATATGTTTCCAGAATTCACCAATGTTTTGCAGAAATTGACATGTGCATAAAATAATAGGACTAACAGTAATGAATTTTTTATAAACAAACATATAGAGAATATAATAGAATGATGGAGGATATTTTTGGGGGAAAAAGCAACAAAATGCGAAACGTAGTATGGGGTTATAATGTAATTAAAGTGGTATTTATTTGTATCAATAGTATAATTTATAATAAGAGTTATATGGCATAACAGGAGAAAATATAGGGTGGAGTATATGGAGCAATACTTGGCGTTATAGGGAGGATTATATGGAGTTATAGATTATAACTCCTATTGCTCCATATAACCCTCCCTATAACTTAACTTATTGCTTTATATAAGCCTACCTATCACTAATAGGGAGAGTTTTATGGAGCAATATGAGGAGTTATAGGGAGGATTAATTGGAGTTATAGGGAGGGCTATATGGAGCAGTAGAAGAAGTTATAGGAGGGTTATATGGAGCGATAGGAGGAGTTATAGGGAGGGTTATATGGAGCAATAGGAGGAGTTATAGGGAGGGTTATATGGAGCAATATGAGGAGTTATAGGGAGGGTTATATGGAATAATAGGATGAGTTATAGGGAGGGTTATATGGAGCAATATGAGGAGTTATAGGGAGGGTTATATGGAATAATAGGATGAGTTATAGGGAGAGTTATATGGAATAATAGGAGGAGTTATAGGGAGGGTTATATGGAGTAATATGAGGAGTTATAGGGAGGGTTATATGGAATAATAGGATGAGTTATAGGGAGAGTTATATGGAATAATAGGAGGAGTTATAGGGAGGGTTATATGGAGCAATATGAGGAGTTATAGGGAGGGTTATATGGAATAATAGGATGAGTTATAGGGAGGGTCATATGGAGCAATAGGGGGGGTTATAGGAAGGGTTATGTGAAGCAATAGGGGGGATTTAGGGAGGGTTATATGAAGCCTCAAGAAGAGTTAAAGGGAGAGTTCTATCATTCCTGCCATGTCACAATTTCTCCATGTGATACAATGATGCCCCGTTTTTCCCAATTATCTCACAGCCTGTTGCTGTAACCCGGAGGACTGCCTGCTGGTATGACGTGCCCACAGCTATTTGTACTATAAGCATGGCCATTGTCGGGTCAACGCACACCAACACTCCCCCTCTCTCAATTTTAAGATCTGAGAAAGCTGCCAGGTCTGTTATATAGATACAATGTATGGCTTATAAGGAAGGTTCTGTGATAAATGCGGTACAGGATAGGATATCAAGAGCAAAAGAAACATTAAAGAAACTGTTTAGGGAACAGTTATATGATACAACTGGAAGAGTAACAGGAGGAGTTGTGGCAATATTATATTGAGCAATATAATTATCTAAGTAAGTGTTTAAAGGTACAGCCCAGGCTCCATAACCACTGGTGCTCTTATAATGCTTGGAGTGTTCCTTTAATAAAATACAGAATTCTTAAGAGAAAGACATTTGAAACTGAGGCAGCAAAATTCATGCATTATTTTCCATTAATAAAACCACATTTCCATTTCACAGTCTTGAAGAATAAATTACATTTTAATCATTGATTGCATGCAACAATAAAAAAAAATATGTTTCTAGTATCTCTTCCTACTTTGCAGAATTGACACTAACATTCACAGAATGCTGCTCTGACAAAGTTTGCAGTAGTATCAGCTATCTGAAGCGTAAATTGCCTGCGGTGTTAAAAATTAAGCCCTGTATCTGATACTTCCAGAGGGAAATCCTGTTCATTTTGATACTGTTTTTTTTTTGTTTTTTTGCCTTGGTACCTACAGACTTCTGTCCAACATCTGGTGACCCAGTAAATATTTAGACTCTTCTGTTATGATAAACATCTGGCACTTTGGAAGTGAAAATATCCCAATTCAGATCATAGTAAATGAAGAGTTTATGCAGAAACCTGAAGAGATGCATGTACCCACATCCTATATTTTATGAGTAGCACATGTTATTGTATCAGAAGCTTATCCTGATGCTCTGCAATATGTATTCATAATTCTGTCCTCTGAACAGCCTGGACAGTGACCAGCTCTTATCTTGCAGATACCAGTGCAAAAAGACTATTCTTTCTTGCAGATACTTGCAAAGTAAAAACACTCTATCCTAGAGGTATTTACTACATGTGGATTAGCAATTTGACAAATTCTCAATCTCCCCAAAAAATAATGATATTTCCTTGACAGATGTCAAGCTGTTTCTGGGCGGAAGATCTCCTTGAGGACAGCCACACATTGAGAAGAACTGTCCTCTTTGGCAGGACACGGAGGTCTTTGCTGGTGGGTTGGAGATTTAACTGTTTGTCTGCTGAATAACTCTCGAACACCTTGCCTGAATCTTAAATCCCTTATGCTGTAGATAACTACATTCCAGCAGCTGTTTGACGTGAGTATCCAGAATGCGTAAAAAGAGAACTCACACCAGGGGTAACCTAGAACGTTACCCACCACGAACACTGCGATGGGGCTGAACGATGCAGAAAAGGCAAATGTGAGAATGCCTATGGTCTTAGCTGCTGTGATGTCTGAGAAGGAAACCTTGCTGCAGGTGCTCTGCACATCCATTTCCAGTTGTTTCCTCACTTTGCAGTATTGTCGGATCGCTGCAAACGTGATGAAATTTATGGCAAAGGTGCCACCCAAGATTGAGAAGTCAAAGACTGGGAAGATTAGCATGATGTTCCAGCTTGCGTCCTGAGGATGATCAGTGATGAACACATAATTACACATCTTGCTGCAAAAGTTGTACTCTAGAGTTATACCTCGACCAAAGAGTATGGGTGTCATGGCTAAAAAGAAACTGAGAACCCAGGAGAAGACAATGAACCATCCTGTCCTCCTCCTTGTGATCAACATTTTCTTATGAAGAGGTCTCAGCACTGCAAAGCTCCTCTCTACTGACAATAGGAATATAGTAGAAATTGAGACAAATGTGCACCCAGCATAGAGTGGACCCATGATGAAACAAGGGAACACCGAGTTGAATCTAGAAGAATGTCCATCTCCTTCTTCCAGTCCATAAACAATTCGGATAACTTCCTTGTATACAGAATAAGGAATTACAAACAGTCCAACAGCCAAGTCGGCGAGGGCTAGAGAGGTCTTCAGGAATCCCTGAGAGGTTCTCAGCTGTCTGGTCCTCATGAAAACAAGGAGGCTCACTATGTTGCCCACTGTGATGGTTACAATAAGTAACACCATGAGAGAGATCTTCAGGGTATCACCAACAAGAGTTGGGCTGCAGAAACTGCAATTCCAGGTGGTAGATGTAGTATTTTCAAGCATTGGAGAAGCAGTTGCAATTAATCTCAGAAGGCAGAATCCATCATCTCTATGTTGCTCATTCAAAGCCACTAATACTGTTTAGAGACAAGAAAAAAAAAAATATTGTAAATATCCCAACAAAAACACAGAAACAACACTCAGCTTCTGATCAGCAACACACGTAGAACTGCAAAGCATCCGTCCGCAGGTAAATATTTTGAGCACAGAGCAAACAAGGACATTTCTGAGTCAAACTGAAAGCAATCTAAACATTACATGCAGATAAGAGGTTGATGGATACGTTTAACGCAATCACCATTTCAAGAGCATTATTAGCCCAGTTCCTTCCCATTCAAGAATACAATTGTGAAGTGTTTACATTGAAATGACAGCCAGAAACAAGACAGTGTTCAAATAAACAGAACTCACCAACTACAGATGTAACGCAGCAGGCAGAATCAATGAATATCTCATAACCCTTTGTAAGATGTAGCACAGGAGAGATTGTTGTCTTAAGTTTGAGTGGAGGAGGTAGAATGAAATATTGTTCTATATCTCTTCTAACCATTGCCCCCTCTCATGTTCTCTCTCTCCTCCTCTCATTACGCATCCGTCCTTCCCATTTAATTTATTTGAAATGTGCCTCTATCCATCTTTCCTTACACTCCTCCTCTCCACTTTTACTTCAGTCTCATTTTTCTTGCATTTGAAGATATACCTGATATCAGGTTTTGAATAACCCTGATTATTAATTAGTATATTAGTGGTTATTGCTTAATATTAACTGATTCATTTGTCTTTTAAATGGAAACAAACAGGAGCACACTCTGTACATATAGACAGATGTATTAACTCCGCGTGGAAAGGGGTTGCGAGAGAGCACCTTTCTCTGGTTTATCTTTTTATTATTATTGACTGTTTAGGCACGGTGGGCCATCCATACTAAGCATTCATTTGGCTTTTAAACCCACAAGGTATATGCGGCAGCAATGGAATAATGCTTAAAGAACTGGACATTGTCCTAATAACAGTGACTGGTTGTTTAAAGGGTTAAAGGTGTAGTGTGTTAGCAGTCTGTTATAATGCCTTGTTTCATGGTTAAATGTCAGTTCAGTGCATTAGCCTTTTTCATGTGTTAAAGGAGCAGGACTTTGCATTAGCAAACCCAAATATAACATATTTAATCAAAGAGTGAATCTCATTTGTTGAAATGGTGGTTTAATAGATGTTGGTTTTCCATTAAAGGGACACTATAGTCACCAGAACAACTACAGCTTAATGTAGTTGTTTTAGTGTCTACTGCCTGTGCAGCACTGACGTTCAGCATCTGCACGCTCTGCATGGAGGTGCTGAACTTTCTTCGTAGAGATGCATTGTTACAATGCATCTCTATGAGGAGATGCTGACTGGCGCGGTGTTTTGCTGTGCATGCGCAATAGGTCGATGATCTCAGCCAAGAGGGCAAAGCCAGATGCAAGGAGACACATGCAGCTCTGGACAAAGGTAAGTAAAATCACCATATTAACAGGGATTAACAGAGGTCAGACACCGAAATGGCTATTTACATATATTCTGTACCCTGCCGTTGGGTTTTTACGTCCAAGATGCATTATCTTGCACTTATCCACATTAAATGTCAGCTGCCACAAAAGTGCTAGTGCGCAAAGGTAAATATACAGAGACACCTTAAGTGTGAAAAAGTGACTCTAAAATGTATATACAATGAGAGTATTATAATCCCCAACAAAAACCATATGTGCCAGACATTGACAAATCAATACTTATAGCCTGCCAATAGGCATCACAGGTTTCTACAATATAGGAGAGAAAGAAAGCACTAGTGCAACAAGATTACTAAAATAAACAAAAGCCAAATGTCTCTTTAAGAAAACAACTCACACGTTCAGAGTGGTATAAGCCCCACTCCTGGCTATCTCGCCCAGGGAGGATCAGCCCCTTGGGTAAGTGGGATCCGAGAAAAGCTCTTGTGACCAGGTGTCAGGTTAACAAGATTTATTGATTACATAACACACTTCTAACAGTAGCTTTAAAATATAACGTCCACCGTAAGCTCACCACTCCATATGGAGCCTGATGCCGTGCAGAAAGTTGCAGGTATACAGTCTTCCTCATCCTGGAGTTGGTGTATTTCGCCGGTGGATGAATAAAATCACTTCCGCAAATGCCGTTCACATGGTCACGTGACGCGTTTCGCCCCGCCTGGAACATCAACCCTGTTACATATCTTAGTATCATCAGCAAAAAGACACACCTTACCATCAAGACCTTGATATTAAAGAGAATGGGTCCAAGTACAGATCCCTGAGGTACCCCACTGGTGACAAGCCCATGCTTTGAATATACTCCATCGACTACAACCCTCTGTTGCCTGTCACTCAGCCACTGCCTTACCCATTCAACAATATTGGAATCCAAACTTAAAGATTGCAGTTTATTGATAAGCCTTCTATGTGCAACAGTGTCAAAAGCCCAACGCTGTCACCCTCTCCCCAAACTCTCACCCTCACCTCCCTCCCACACTGTCACCCTCACTTCCCACCCACTGTCACCCTTGCCCCATCCACACTGTCACCCTCACCTCCCTCCCCACACTGTCACCCTCACCTCTCCCTGTCAGGATCGGGACAGGGATCCAACACGCAGAGTACAAACAGTAGCCAGATACGTATACCGGACCTTAGAATGGCCGGACTAACGTAAGTAGTACCGTATAGAATGGTCAAAGACAAGCCGAGGTCGAGGGTAACAGAAGACAGGTAAGCGAGAGACAAGCCGAATCAAGGGTAACAGAGATAAGCAGAGTAAGGTAAACAAGCCGGGTCAAAACCAAAAGGGATAATAGAATACACAAGCACTGAGTGACTAGAACAAGCTAGAACCACGACAGGGCAATGAGCTAATGAAGGAAGCTCTGTTAAATACCCTGTTCAGAGCAGTAACCACACCTCCGAGATGTCCTGATTGGTCCTGCAGCAATTGACTGACAGGTCGATCCGGGGGAGTGTCCTGATGATGACTTCCTGCCTAGATGGTGTAAAAGGCAGTCACTCCCTCGCGGCCGGCCTTGCATGACCGGATAGACCGCGGGGAAGGGAGTCATCAGACCGTCTGGATGGTGGAACAGCTAAGTCTCTACCTCTTTTGGAGGTAGAGACCACAGGTACCCTGACAGTACCCCCCCTCTCAGATACGCCCACCGGGCGGAATGAACCGGGACGAGATGGGAAGCGAGAGTGATACGCCCTGCGGAGACGGGGAGCATGAACATCCTCCTGAGGTACCCAACTCCTCTCCTCAGGACCATATCCCTTCCAATCAACCAGATATTGTACTCTCCCCCGGGAGATTCGAGAATCAATAATAGAGTTGACCTCATACTCCTCCTGACCCTCCACCTGAACGGAGCGAGGAGGGGCTATTGTGGAGGAAAATCTGTTACATATGAGTGGTTTCAGCAATGAAACGTGAAACGAGTTCGGAATGCGTAAGGTATTAGGAAGAGCTAAACGATACGCAACCGGATTGATACGGGTCAGCACCCTGTAGGGTCCAATATACCGAGGAGCGAACTTCATGGAGGGCACTTTTAAACGGATGTTCCTCGTGCTCAGCCATACCCTATCACCTGGAACAAAGACCGGAGCCGCCCTTCTACGTTTATCAGCGTGTTTCTTGACCAACATAGAGTTGTGCACAAGGATTTGTCGAGTTTGATCCCACAACTTCCTCAAATTGGCAACATGAACATCAACCGACGGCACCCCCTGGGAAGGAGAATCCGAAGGAAGAATAGACGGATGAAAACCATAATTCATGAAGAAGGGGCTTGAATGAGTAGAATCTCAAACGAGATTGTTGTGTGCAAACTCCGCCCAAGGAATCAAACCGACCCAATCATCCTGGTGTTCAGAAACAAAGCATCGTAAATATTGTTCAATTTTCTGGTTGGTACGTTCAGCAGCTCCGTTAGACTGAGGATGATAGGCAGAAGAAAAGTTTAATTTAATACCAAGTTGAGAGCAGAAGGACCTCCAAAAGCGGGAAACAAATTGGGAGCCTCTGTCCGATACAATTTGAGAGGGTATCCCATGTAGGCGAAAAATCTCCTTGGCGAATATCTCTGCCAATTCGGGAGAAGACGGAAGTTTAGGCAGGGGAATGAAGTGTGCCATCCTAGTAAACCTGTCAACCACGGTGAGGATAACAGTCTGTCTTTTAGAGATAGGTAGATCGACAATAAAGTCCATGGCCAAGCAGGACCATGGTTTCTCTGGAACCTCCAAGGGTTGCAGGAGTCCACATGGAAGCGTATGGGGTTGTTTGGTTTTAGTACAAACTTCACATGCAGCGATGAACTCCTCAACATCCCTCCGTAAAGTAGACCACCAGAAGTCCTTAGAGATCAAGGCGTAAGTTTTGCGAATACCAGGATGTCCCGCCATCTTGCTATTATGTAAACACTGTAAAAGTTCCAGTTGAAAAGCAGGAGGAACGAAATGACGACCCGCAGGGGTCTGTTTAGGTGCGAGATGTTGCAACTTAATGATCTCGGCCAGTAATGGAGAATGAATCCTGAGATTCGTATTAGCAATGATATTGCACTTCGGAACTATAGAAGAAAGAACTGGTTCAGGTACAGTAGAAGGTTCATATTGGCGAGATAATGCATCGGCTTTAGAGTTTTTAGAACCAGATCTGTAAGTCAGTACATAATTGAAGTGAGTCAGGAATAAGGACCAACGAGCTTGTCTAGAGGATAAGCGCTTAGCCTCCCCAATATATGACAAGTTTTTGTGGTCTGTCAAAATCGTAATAGGGTGTAGGGTCCCCTCCAACAAATGTCTCCACTCCTTTAAGGCTTTAATGACTGCTAACAGTTCCCTGTCTCCGATGTCATATCTGCTCTCAGCCCCAGAAAGTTTCCTGGAAAAAAAACCACACGGGTGTAATGGTTTATCTACCGCTAATCTTTGTGACAGAACCGCACCTACTCCTGTCTCAGAGGCATCGACCTCGAGTAGAAACGGCAAAGTCGTATCAGGATGGACTAATATTGGAGCAGAAGCAAAAAGTTCTTTGAGCCTCTTGAAAGCAGCGAGAGCTTCAGGAGACCACGTCTTAGTTTCTGCCCCCTGTTTGGTCATATTGGTAATGGGCGCAATAATAGACGAGTAACCCTTAATGAAGCGCCTATAATAATTGGAGAAACCAATAAACCTCTGAATAGCCTTGAGTCCCTTAGGTAATGGCCAATCTAAAATAGACTGGAGTTTGTCAGGGTCCATCTTAAAACCTTCCCCAGAAATCACGTAACCAAGAAAATCTATCTGAGACTGATCAAAGCTGCATTTTTCCAATTTACAGTATAGACCATGTTGCAGAAGTTTCTGTAATACCGCTCTGACCTGTCTATGGTGAGTTTCAATCTCCCTAGAGTGTATCAGTATGTCGTCTAGGTAGACAATGACACAATCATGTTGAAACTCCCTAAGTACCTCATTAATCAGATCCTGAAATACTGCAGGAGCATTGCAAAGTCCAAACGGCATAACTGTGTATTCATAGTGACCGTACCGAGTATTGAACGCCGTCATCCACTCGTGTCCCTGCTGGACTCTCACCAAATTATATGCCCCTCTGAGATCTAACTTGGTGAAGATTTTGGAGCCCTTAAGACGATCAAATAACTCGGTAATAAGTGGAATAGGATAGGCATTTCTGACAGTTATTTTATTCAAGCCTCGGTAATCGATACAAGGTCTCAGCGTGCCATCCTTTTTCTTAACGAAAAAGAACCCAGCCCCGGCCGGGGAAGAAGACCTCCTAATGAATCCCTTTTCTAAGTTCTCCCGAATATACTCCTCTAGAACCAAGTTTTCCTGAACAGACAAAGGATATACATGGCCCCTCGGAGGCATAGTCCCAGGTAGGAGCTTAATTTTACAATCAAATGGCCTGTTTGGCGGCAAAGAATCGGCATTCTTCTTGTCAAATACTGCCTTTAAGTCTAGGTAAAGGTCTGGTATCTGTCTTTCTGTGGACTGAATAGGAGTCTCAGGTATGTTAACATTAGCTAATGGAGAAACCTTGCATAAACACCTATCCTGGCAACCCTGGCCCCACGAGAGTATCTCCCCTAACTCCCAATCGATAATAGGGTTATGTTTCTTTAACCATGGGTACCCCAGAACTATGGGAACGGAAGGGGATGAAATGAGCAAAAGAGATAAATTCTCCACGTGTAGGATACCAACATTTAAACTAATGGGTATGGTTTCACGAAAGATAACCGGGTCTAGTAGTGGTCTACCATCTATGGCCTCAACGGCCAAGGGTGTCTCCCTTAGCTGGGATGGGAAATTGTTCTTAATAGCAAAGGCTTGGTCGATAAAATTCTCAGCAGCACCGGAATCTATCAATGCCATAGCCCTTACTACTTCCTTCTCCCAAGTTAAGGAAACTGGTAGCAGAAGCCTGTGATCTTTATAATTAGGAGTAGAGGACAAAATAGAAACACCCAAGGCTTGTCCTCTAGAGAGACTTAGGTGCGAGCGTTTCCCGGACGGTTAGGACAGTTCGAGAGTAAATGACCCTTGGCTCCACAATACATACACAAACCCTCTCTTCTCCTGTACTGTCTTTCCTCCTCAGAGAGGCGGGTATAACCTATCTGCATAGGTTCAGGAAGCAAAGATACCGTGGAGTCAGGATTTGGAAAAGCGGGGGCTAACCTAAAAGAAGGTCTCCGGTTCCTCTCTCGAGTGTTCTGTCTCTCTCTTAAAAGTTCTTCTATACGAGAGATGAACGAAATTAAATCTTCTAAATTCTCAGGGAGTTCTCTGGTAGCAACCTCATCAAGGATTACTTCAGATAGGCCATTCAAAAATACATCCATATACGCCTGCTCATTCCACTTGACTTCTGACGCCAGAGACCTGAACTCTAGTGCATAATCCACCAGTGTTCGGTTCTCCTGTCTCAGGCGCAACAGTAATCTGGCTGCATTAACCTTTCTACCTGGAGGATCAAATGTTCTTCTAAAAGCAGCTACAAATGCGTTATAGTTATACACTAATGGGTTATCGTTCTCCCATAGTGGGTTGGCCCATCTCAGAGCTTTCTCAATAAGTAGGGTGATAATAAATCCTACCTTTGCCCTATCTGTAGGATAAGAGCGGGGTTGCAATTCAAAGTGGATACTAATTTGGTTTAAAAAACCACGACACTTCTCAGGAGCCCCACCATAGCGTACTGGGGGGGTAATGCGAGAAGAAGCACCCACTGTGGCTACCTCTAGACCTAAACTGACAGGAGAAACAGGGGTATTACGTATCTCCTCTGGTGGGTTATTGGCATGAGATAATAGAGCCTGTAGCGCAAGCGCCATCTGATCCATTCTGTGATCCATTGCTTCAAACCTAGGATCAGGAGAAGCCAGCTGACTGTTTGTACTTGCAGGATCCATTGGCCCTGTCGTAATGTCAGGATCGGGACAGGGATCCAACACGCAGAGTACAAACAGTAGCCAGATACGTATACCGGACCTTAGAATGGCCGGACTAACGTAAGTAGTACCGTATAGAATGGTCAAAGACAAGCCGAGGTCGAGGGTAACAGAAGACAGGTAAGCGAGAGACAAGCCGAATCAAGGGTAACAGAGATAAGCAGAGTAAGGTAAACAAGCCGGGTCAAAACCAAAAGGGATAATAGAATACACAAGCACTGAGTGACTAGAACAAGCTAGAACCACGACAGGGCAATGAGCTAATGAAGGAAGCTCTGTTAAATACCCTGTTCAGAGCAGTAACCACACCTCCGAGATGTCCTGATTGGTCCTGCAGCAATTGACTGACAGGTCGATCCGGGGGAGTGTCCTGATGATGACTTCCTGCCTAGATGGTGTAAAAGGCAGTCACTCCCTCGCGGCCGGCCTTGCATGACCGGATAGACCGCGGGGAAGGGAGTCATCAGACCGTCTGGATGGTGGAACAGCTAAGTCTCTACCTCTTTTGGAGGTAGAGACCACAGGTACCCTGACACTCCCACACTTTAACCCCCACATCCCCCCAATTGTATGCATCTAAAGCTGACAGAAATTGGCAATTTTATGCATCTAAAACTGGTTGCCCTGGTGTGCCAATTGTATGCCTCTAAAGCTGATTGCCCTGGTGTGCCAAGTGTATGCCTCTAAAGCTGATTGCCATGGTGTGCCAGTTGTATGCCTCTAAAACTGATTGCCATGGTGTGCCAGTTTTATGCCTCTAGAACTGACAGGATATAGCAATTTTATGCATCTAAAAATGATGGTCATGGTGTGCCAATTTTTTGCATCTAAAGCTGATTTCCATGGTGTGCCAGTGGTATGCCTCTAAAACCGATTGCCATGATGTGCCAATTTTATGCATCTAAAACCGATTGCCATCGTGTCAATTTATGCCTCTAAAGCCGATTGCCATGGCGTGCCAATTGTTTGCCTCTAAAGCTGCCATGGTGTGCCAAGTTTATTAATTTTTAAGATATGCATTAAAAGCGAGTGGATCTCAAAAACGTATTGTTTTCCAAAGTGGTTCTCGGCCCGTAAAGGTTTGGAAAGACCTGGCCTATGCCATAAAAGGCTATATATATTTCCATTTATAATTAATTTGAATACCGTATATTGTATAATTATTATAGTTTCTGAATCTTTACTCAAGGGGTGAGCGGGTGACACAGTATAATGAAATTCTTGGTAATTGAGAGAATTGGCCATATTTAACAAACAGACTGCTACAAAAGACTGATAGATAAGGATTATACCAGCATCCGCTATACTTGTATTATTCTGGGATAACCTTTGTACCAAAGCAAAAACAAAAAAATGCACCCTTTTTAACATCATTTCATTGCTTGGCACCAGGAAATACTGCTATTTTCTAAGTGAGTAGCTTCCTTATTAACTCATCCTTTTCCAGCGGACGTCCAGACATATGTTATTATTTTGTGTTGACTGTCATTTTCTACTACATGCAAATAATGCGTGAATTGTAGTGAACAGAGATTTTTATACTGCAATCAATAATTACATGCAATGCTTACTCAACCTAATGTAGCCCCATGTAGCCAAAAGCACAGCTTAAGCGGAACAGGGCCTTGACAGGGGTTAGGAGGCGGGCCCAGGAGGAACAGACAGGACAGGTGGGTTATGGGATATGTGGGTTTGGCTATTTAAGGGAGGAGCCATTTTGTGAGGTTCACTTCTAATTTCCTACCCGGTTTAGTTTGTGTGCATCCCGGTGCTCTCTAAACTTGCTGGGTAGGGTTTCTCTCTTTGTCTCCTCTGCAGGGCCATGGATGTCGTGGAGAAGCTTCTGGAGGGGATCAGGACAGCGGCGCGGCAACAAGGAGCGGAATGGGTGCAGGCCCAGCTGGGCCCGGTCCTTGCTGCGGCGGCAGGACATGAGGCCGGAGACTCGCGCCCGGCGCGGGCCAGGAGGCCCCCGAGGCGTTTGAGCCCGGGAGGAGAACCGGAGGTTCAGTGGCACGGGAGTGCAGGAGACAGCCAGTGGAAGTCGCAGCAGGCCCAGGAGCTGCCTGGTCGAGGCTCTGCCTCCCAGTGTGCGGCCGGGGCTTCGGCGTGGTGAGTCTAGACGGGCGGCTGCCCTGGACATCGCTGCACCACCCCCTAACACGGATGGGGCCATGTGCGGAGCAGGATCCAAAATGGCGGCCGGACGGCCTGGTGCGGGGCTTGGCGGGGCGGGGTCTCGGCCCAGGAGGGCACCCCCATCGGTCTTGGCAGTGGACAGCAGCACGCGGACTGGGACGGTCCGCGACGGGCCCAACGTACAGCAGGCAAGTGCAGGTGCCCCTTCCGGGGGTCCCCTTGGCGTGGTGGGCAGGCGGGGAGTGAGGCCCGATTCCAGGGAGCGGGCGGACGGGGGGGCGGGTAGGTGAGTGGCCCAAGGGGAGCAGGGGTCGGGCGGAAGGCCCCTGGGGGGGGTGCGGGATGCTGCGAAGGGGTCTCGCGGAGTGCAGACTGGGCAGGCTTCAGTGGGGGAGGGTGGGGGGTCCCTCGGTAGTTCGCTTGCGGGGCGCAGGGTAGAGCCTGCGGGTCCGGTGGAGGTTAGGAGGGCTGTAGAGGGTAAGGGGAAAGGAAAGGCTCCGAGGTCCGGTCGGTCGGGGATAGCTGTCTCGGGGAGCGGGGTGTCACCGTCCGCGTCCGTAGAGGGCCCCGGGGGAGGTGTTCCTGGTCTGGGTTCTGTAGGAGCAGGGGTAGGTCGGGCTGCAGCGGGGTTGGGGCGCGGGGCAGGAAGCGGGGGGGGCGGGTCTAGTTCAGAGTCTGGTAGTGCTAGCCCCTCGCCGGTTAGGGCCCCCAGGACGCGCAGACGGAGGCCCCGGCGCAGGCGCGCAACGTCAGGGAGTTCGGCAGGGTCCGGGTCCCCCAGGTTGCATCGACGGGGGTTGGCATCCAAAGGTGACGGTAGGAGTCGTAGTCCACGTGGCAGGGCTCTCAGGGCCTTTGGGGCGCGACGGCGGGAGGATACCCGGCGGGAGGCTTTGGCGGTTGGCAGGCGCTCCCCGGTTCGGGACGGGAAGGTAGTGGGGGAACAGTACGCCTTGCCCAGGACTTCTTCTCCTCTTTCCAGGTCCCGGAGTCGCTCCTCATCTGAGTTTTCCAGGCACCGGGTGGGCTCCCTGGTTGGCGGGACATCGGCGGATGGCGTTCATCCTGGACGGGCAGTGACGGACTGCGCAGCCCCGGGTATCCTCGGCTCCAGGGGCTTGGCCGGTGAGTCTACTGAATCGCTACAGTCCAGTGCACTAGTACAAACACTGCAGTCACTACTCCACTCACTGGGAGCGGGGGGTGGCACACAGGGTAGCGTAGGGCAGGTGTGGACGCAAGGGGGAGGTGAGGCGGGGTCCGGCCTAGGGACCCCGGCGGCAGTTGCGGGCGGGGATGCTGTGTCGGCTTCCAGCGCGGGTGAGGTGGGAAGCGAACGGGCGGAGTTGACGGGTGGGGTGACGGAAGCGGCGAGGCAGCATGCGTATGTGTCCTTCGCGGGCCCGCTGGGGGTGCACCTCAAGCAGGAGGTGAAAGATAAAATCTGGAAGGGGGAATTTTGCGAGATCTTCTCTCTTCTTCCCTTGGAGGACTTTCTTGACCTCAAGGAGGAGGACAAGAAGGACGAAAAGAAGGAGGAGGAGGAGAAACGGCGGAGGTATCGCAAGATACCGAAGTCTTTTGGTAACTGGCTGAGGGCATTCTGTATCCTGGCCAGCGTAATCGGGGAAAAATCGCCGGGCTCCTGCTCGTCCCTGTTTTGCTACTTGGACGGCATATGGGAGGCATACCGCACCTATGGCGGGTTGGCATGGTGGCGGTATGATGAGCAGTTCCGGCAGCGGCTGGCGGCGAATCCGGGCATGCGGAGGGACCAGATGGACCTGCCTCTCTGGATGAAGCTCATGATGGCGCAGAAGGCGCAGCCCTTTCAACACGCGGCTGGCGCTAAGGGTCAGTCCTCCTCGTCGGCCGCCTCGCAGAAGGGCTTATGCTGGCTCTTTAATGAGGGCCAGTGCAAGTGGGGCGCAGCCTGCCGCTTCAAGCACGAGTGCTCGGGCTGCGGTGGGGCTCATGGGCTCCAACGATGTTTCAAGAAAGGAAAGTCCGGGGGGACGGGAGCCTCTGCCGCGGTTGGCGGCGGAGGGTCTCCCACTACCTCGGGGGCTAACCCCGGTGAAACTAGACGCGATGGAGCCCTGGCTAAACCGCTACGGTAACAGGGCAGACGCGGAGCTGCTTCGGGCGGGGTTTGGGCAAGGGTTTGTCATTCCTTTTCGGGAGAGGGGTGGCACTGCGTGCCCTCATAATCTCAAGTCGGTGGTGGAGTTTCCAGAGGTGGTTCGGGAGAAGCTGGACAAGGAGGTGCGGTTGGGTAGGATGGCGGGGCCTTTCTCGGCCCCGCCGCTGGAGGGCCTTCGGGTCTCTCCCCTCGGAGTGGTCCCCAAGAAAGAAACAGGGAAGTTTCGGCTCATTCACCATCTTTCCTATCCTAAAGGGGAGTCGGTGAACGACGACATTGACAGGGACCTATGCTCGGTCTCTTATGCATCGTTTGACCAGGCGGTCGAGCTGGTGAAGAGAGCCGGGCGTGGTGCGTTGATGGCCAAGGTGGATATAGAGGCTGCTTTTAGATTGCTTCCGGTACACCCGGCGTGTCACCACCTGTTAGGGTGCTTCTTTGAGGGGGGCTACTTTGTGGATTTGTGCCTTCCCATGGGGTGTTCCATTTCGTGCTCTTACTTTGAGAAGTTTAGTTCATTTCTCGAGTGGGTGGTGCGGATGGAAGCGGGAGATAAAGCGGTGGTGCACTATCTGGATGATTTCCTGTGTGTGGGGCCGGCCGGCTCTCCCGCGTGCCAGCACTTGTTAGGTACTATTCAATGGGTGGCGGGCTGCTTTGGGGTGCCGCTGGCGGCGGATAAAACTGAGGGCCCGACTGCGTGCCTTAGTTTCCTGGGTCTGGAGATCGATTCAGTGCGGGGGGAATGTCGGCTGCCGCTGGCAAAACTAGAAGGGTTGCGCGGCGTGGTGGCCGAGGTGCGTCGGGCACGGAAGGTGACCCTGCGCCGACTGCAGTCGCTGGTCGGTATGCTCAATTTCGCCTGTAGGGTGATACCCATGGGTAGGGTGTTTAGCCGCAGCTTATCGGCGGCTACCGCGGGGATTCGTTCCCCTCACCATTTCATACGGGTATCTTCATCCATGCGGGCAGACTTGGGGGTGTGGGATACCTTCCTCAGGGACTTTAACGGAACGGTGTTCTTTCGGCAAGGGGGCGTGTCGGCAGCCGAGCTGGAGCTGTATACCGACGCGTCGGGTAGCGTGGGTTTTGGGGCCTACTTCAGCGGGAGCTGGTGTGCAGAAAAGTGGCCGGAGGCATGGGGGCGGAGCTCCCTCATGCGTAACCTGGCGTTTCTAGAGCTGTTCCCGCTGGTGGTGGCGTTGGCTCTGTGGGGGGACCGGTTGAGGGACAGGAAGGTAGTTTTCTTCTCGGACAACATGTCCGTGGTGCACGCGGTTAATAATCAGTCTGCGGCATCGAGGCCGGTGGTGACTCTGCTGCATCGCTTTGTTTTGCTGTGCATGTCCCTGAATGTGGTCTTTCGCGCGCGGCATGTGCCAGGGTACTTGAACGAGGTGGCTGACGCTCTGTCTCGTTTTCAGTGGTCCCGGTTTCGAATGATGGCCCCGGAGGCCCAGGACAGGGGTCAGCCGTGCCCGATCGAGATGTGGCAGCTAGGAGCGTCCTGCTTGGCGGACTCGTGAAGGCTTCGCTGGCGCCGGCCACATGGGCCGCATACAGTAAGGTCTGGAGTTCATGGGAACGTTCCTGGGGCGGGCTGGGCCGAGGGGTACGAGGGGAGCCGCCTCTGGATGCCTTCTTGTGGTTTACCTTTCGATTACTGGCAGGGGGCGCCTCCCCGGCGGTGATTGACAGGAACATGGCAGCAATGGCGTTCTGGTACAATCTCCATGGGGGAGCGGACCTTACCAAGGCGTTTATTGTCCGGCAAGCACTCAAAGGGTATCGGAGGGCTCGGAGGGCCCCCGACGCCAGGCGCCCGGTGTCGGTGCATGTGCTGGAAGGGCTTGTTCAGGTGCTGCCCACCATTTGTTTCAATGCATTTGAGGTGTCGCTATTCCGTGTGGCATTTCTTTTGGCTTTCTTTGGGGCGTTCCGCGTCGGGGAGTTGGTGAGCAACACCCGGGCGGCCACGGGGGGCCTACAGGTGTCCGGGGTACGTATACTGGATGGGAAGCTGGTGGTACACTTGGCTAGGTCCAAGACGGATGTGGAAGGTAAGGGCCGGGACGTTACGCTGGGGGCGCTGCCGGGCTCGGCACTGTGCCCAGTAGCTGCGGTGTCGGAGTATTTGGCTCAGAGGCCCGCGGTTGGCGGGTCCCTGTTGGTCCACGCGGATGGCTCGTCGCTCTCTCGCTTCCAATTTCAGAAAGTTTTCAGTCTGGGTCTGGGTCGGATGGGACTGGATGCCGGCACATACGGTACCCACTCCTTTCGTATTGGGGCGGCCACGGAGGCCACACGTCTAGGTTTGGGGGATGAGGTAGTCAAGCGGATTGGGAGATGGGAATCTGTTAGGTTCCGCTCATATGTACGCTTGGGTTTGTTGGAACACTAAGGGGCATTGGGGCGGCCTTGGGGGTACGGGTGGTTTTTATCCTGTGTTTTCTTTCTTCCCCAGGCCGGGTCGCTTGGATCGTGGGTCATTTCCTCGTTTTCTGGGCTGGACGGAGGGCTGCAGCTCGAGCACAAGGCCAGCAGCAGAGGGCCAGCTCGTAGTGCGCTGGTGGGGGTATCGGGGCTTTTGCTGGGGGGACGTCTGCAGGGCAATCTTTGGTATGGTCGCAGGCGGGGCGCGGCCGGATATGCTAGTCTTACATGCAGGCGGTAATGACTTGGGCCTCACCCCGCAGCGGAGGCTGGTTAAATGGATGAAGCAGGATCTTAACCGGTTGGTTGATCTGCTCCCCGGGGTGATGCTGGTATGGTCTGAGATTGTTCCGAGGCGGCGGTGGCGGTACGCACGGGACCCGGTAGCCATTGACAGATGCAGGGGTAAGGTAAACAGCCTGATGGCGAGTTTTGTCAGGAAACTGGGGGGAGTGGTGGTAAGGCACCAGGAGCTGGAGGAGGGGTTGGATGGGTATTACCGCTCGGACGGTGTTCACCTTTCGGCAGTGGGTTACGACCTGCTGAATTTGGGGCTGCAGGAAGGGATGCAGAGGGCGTTCCTTCTTCGGGGTGGCGGAGCTCAGACAGCTTAAGGGGTCAAGGTCTGAGCTTGTGGCGGGATAGGGAGCTGAGAGAGAGGACATAGGCTCCCTATGAGGAACGTGAGGAACATGGAAAAAATTGGAATTATGGTCAATGGTGGTTTCGAGTCCTGGAGGTGGCTCAGAACCTGGTGGGGCAGGGGTATCCGGGTATACCCCTGCCATGGTTACTTATGGTTGGCACTTGTTCGGTTCAAGTTGGCGAGGTTGGAAAATGTCGTTATATATTTGTATTTGTTATGTTGGGGGTCATTGCCCTCTATTAAAAAGAAGGATACGGATGAGAGGGGCGGAAGGTGGGGGCAATGACCCATGTTTATATGTTAATTTATTTAAAGCATGTAGCGGAGAGCCGATCTTGCACAGCTATTCTCCACTAGAGATCCCAGTGAGGCTCAGGAACAAGGTGATGTTAAGTCCACAGGCAAGGTTTCCAGCAGGTAAAGTAATACAGCAGTATCCCCATCGCAATCCCAATAACTGGACGACACACAGTTTCAGGAGTAGTCTGACAAGCTTTATTCCACAGTTCCTTATAAAGCCCTCTCCCATGCAAGGGAGGAGGTTCTAACACTTAAGACATTATCCAATCTCTAGGTAGTAACCTCCCACAGATCTCCTCCCCTCCTCTAGCATCATAATCCCCTTATTGTGTACACAGTTTTCCCCGAGTTTTGGATGTACCCTAAATACTTGGGGTACATCCACAAATCCAACATCCCCAGATAGCTCTATTCTGGGGGACCAACATACTTAAAAATTAGCCCATTCGGATGAATGGTTCGTGAGATATGGGGTTCCAAAGATTTGACCGACCGCATGGGTAAAGTATCCGAAAACAGTTCCATGCATTTTGGCCCTGCGGTCGGTCACAAACAAGGGAATGAAAACAGGCGAATTGCCTGTGTTATAGAGCCTGGAGAGGGTTTGAATGAATTTCCTTGTTTATGGGGCTCTTTCTACCGAACGGCGGGTCATTCGGTAGTTTCCATACGAATTTCTGGAAGTATGGAGGTCTCAGCGGTGTTTGCCTAGTCAAGTGTCCGATTTTAGTTCCAGACACTCGACGGCAAAACACCGCTGTTCGGTAGTTTAAGATGGCCGCCGCCACGTGTTTGTTTCCCGAATGGCGGCCACCCAGAGGACAAAGACCACACTGCACTGATTGCCAATTACCTGTTTGCAACATTGTTGCAAACGGTAATTGGAGGCACACTCATTCCTGGGTGGTCTGGTTGTTCGGTAGTTTCATTCCCTTGTTTTATTTTGAATGATTCTACCGAACAACTAGAGGAATACAATTCTTTACATACATTTAACTGTCATTATACCCGGATACCATGCTTTCTATACATGTACATACACATTAAACCAGCCATATGACCAAATACACTTATTCTCATACATGTCGTGGGACAGCCCGGTACCAATCCGCTACACTGCTCCCCCTTGCCCACAAGCCGGCATACACAGTCTGATCCAACACGGATCGGCTTGGGGATGTCCGGGGGCTCACGGATCATTTCTCTAAGTCAGTTTGTCTTGACAACCCGTCAGCATTTCCATTCTGCTTACCCGGCCGGTACTGGATATTAAAGTCAAAAGGCTGTAGCGCCAAACTCCAGCGCAGCAGCCTGGCGTTGTCTCCAGCCACCCGGTTCAGCCAGACTAACGGGTTGTGATCCGTGAGCAAGGAAAAGGGCTGTCCATATAAATAGGGTTGTAGCTTCTTTAGGGCCCACACCACAGCCAGGCATTCCTTTTCGATGGCGGCGTAGCTTACTTCTCGAGGTAACAGTTTGCGACTGATGTAAGCCACTGGATGTTCCCCGCCATCGGCCCCGACTTGACTCAGTACTGCCCCCAATCCAAACATAGAAGCGTCTGTGTGAACAAGAAAACGTTTAGTTGGATTGGGAGCTGCCAAGACAGGGGCATTTATCAGTGCATTTTTCAATTGTTGGAATGCCTGCTCACACTCCGGGGTCCAGTTTACTTGGCGGGGAAGGTTCTTACGGGTCAGGTCAGTGAGGGGTTTGGCCAGGGCGCTATAATTGGGAACAAACTTCCGGTAATACCCTGCTGTCCCTAGAAACGCTAAAACCTGGGTCTTAGTCCTAGGGGTGGGCCACTGGGCTACAGCCTCTACTTTGGCGGGTTCGGGTTTTTGTTTACCGCACCCTACTCTATGTCCCAGGTATTGTACCTCAGCCATGCCGATACTACACTTGGCCGGCTTCAAGGTCAGACCTGCTTCCCTTATCCTATCTAGTACAGCTCCGATGTGAGCTAAGTGTTCCTGCCACGTATTGCTAAAAATAGCAATATCGTCCAGGTAGGCACATGTATAGTCCTGGAATCCATCTAGGAGTCGATCCACCATCCTTTGGAAGGTGGCTGGGGCGTTTTTCATCCCAAATGGCATGACCTTAAACTGGTACAAGCCAAATGGGGTGACAAAGGCCGACTTCGGGATGGCGTCTGGGGCCAGGGGGATTTGCCAATACCCTTTACACAAGTCAATAGTGGTGAGGTATTGGCCCATGGCCATTCTGTCCAGTAACTCGTCTATCCGGGGCATCGGATAGGCGTCAGATACAGTCTTCTCGTTCAATCTCCTATAGTCCACGCAGAAGCGGGTCGTACCGTCTCGCTTTGGTACGAGGACTACAGGAGATGCCCAAGGACTGTCTGAGGGTTCAATCACCCCCAGTTGGAGCATTTCGTCGATCTCCTTACGCATGTTTGCCCGTACCGCTTCTGGAATGCGGTATGGCGTCTGGCGCATGGGTAGTTGCCCTGGGGTCTCGACCCGGTGAGTTGCCAGAGGCGTGTATCCAGGTACATTAGAGAACGTGTCGCGTTTCTCTTCCAATAGTTGCTGTACCTCGATCCGCTCCTGTGGGCTCAGCCGATCTCCCAGCGTAACCTCCCCTAAATCTCCGGACAGCTGCCCATCCCCCAGCAAATCGGGGAGGGGTAAGCTGTCAAACTCTTCCGTGTTAGGGGCACAGATGGCGGTTACCTCCTCAGTACGCTCGTGGTAGGGCTTCAGCATGTTCACATGGAGCATGCGTCGCCCCCCAGTCCCTGTGCAGGGGCCGATAATATAGGTGGTATCGCATCTTTGCTCCACCACCTTATATGGGCCCTGCCAGGCGGCCTGTAACTTATCATGTCGGACAGGTTTTAAAATTAGTACCTTCTGCCCGACCTGAAAGCTACGGTCCCTGGCTCCCCGATCATACCATGTACGCTGGCGGGTCTGGGCCTCCTGAAGGTTTTCCCGTACCGTCTTGGTCAACGCTTCTAGGCGGTCCCGAAAGGCCAACACATATGGTAGGATGGGAGTGCCATCTGTGCTCCGGTCTCCCTCCCAATGCTCTCTAATAAGATCCAATGGGCCTCGGACCCTCCTTCCAAACAATAATTCAAACGGGGAGAACCCTGTGGATTCCTGCGGCACCTCCCGGTATGCAAATAGGAGGTGTGGCAGGAATCGTTCCCAGTCCTTGTGGGTCTCTGCGAAGGTTCGGAGCATCTGCTTCAAGGTACCATTGAATCGTTCGCAGAGCCCGTTCGTCTGGGGGTGGTAAGGGGCGCTGATAATAGGCTTAATGCCACAGATCCTCCAGAGGTGTTGGGTGAATTCTGCGGTAAACTGGGTACCCTGATCCGAGATAATCTCCCTGGGTAATCCCATCCGGGAGAATATCCGCATGAGGGCATCCGCGACCGTCTCAGCGTGGATGTTGGTCAGAGCCACTGCTTCTGGATACCTGGTGGCATAATCTACGACCGTTAAAATATACCGTTTTCCTGACGGGCTAACTTTATTGAGGGGGCCTATCAGATCCACCGCTATTCGGCTAAAAGGTTCCTCTATTATGGGTAAGGGGTGAAGTTTAGCCTTCCTGCGATCCCCCCTTTTTCCCACTCTCTGGCAGGTATCGCAAGTCGTGCAATATCTGCGTACTTCCTGGCTAATCCCTGGCCAGAAGAAACTCTGGGTTAGTCTGTACCTGGTGCGACTAACCCCTAGATGTCCGGATAGCGGAATATCATGCGCTATCCGGAGTAATTCAGCCCGGTACCGCTGTGGTACCACTAATTGTCTCCTCGCTATCGGGTCTAACCCCGTAATCTGTTTGGTTGTTTCCCTGTATAAAAGTTGTTTATCCCAGATAAACTTCTCTCCCTCCGCCCCGGGGGAACCCGTGCCAACCTTGTCCCTATACACCTGAAGCGTGGGGTCTGTTGCGACTTCAGCTACAAATTCATTAGGTGGAGCCCAGGGGACACATTCTAGAGGGGGGGTAGGGTTGCTTACCTGGACCTCCGGCAGTGTGTTGTGGTCCTGGGTGCGGGCCTGTTGTCGGGTGACTACAGGGTTGACCTCTCCTGTGGTGGGTGACTGGGGCTCAAAAGCAGAAGTGAGCCTCCCCAGATCGTTCCCCAATAAAACCTCCGCCGGTAAATGTGGCATCAACCCCACCTCCACTTCCCCTGCCCCCGCTCCCCAATGTAAATGTACCCTTGCTGTAGGTAGCCGGTACACTGCTCCCCCAGCTACCCGGACGGCAACAGTTTTGTTCAGTTTTGCCTGATCTGAAATCAGGTGGCTCTGTACCAAAGTGATGGTGGCTCCCGAATCTCGTAATCCCCGGACTGCTGTACCATTCAGATATACCGTCTGTCGATGGTGCCGTAGATTATCCACATTGGCCTGGACCGGATCTGCCTCGTGCAGTACCTCCCATTGTTCCACAGTAGTAATGGGGACTGTGGAACCATATGGGGTGGTGACTAGGTCCTGGTAGTGGTGGGCTGCGGCCGCCCTGGGTGGAGGTGGGCCTGGACGAATCCAGGTGGAACGGTCCCGTAGCTGTGGGCATTCCCTTTTATAATGTCCCCACTTCTGGCAGTGATGACAGGGGCCAGCGGTGGGTTGTCGGAACCGGGGCTGTGCAGCGGGTGGTGGAGGTGGTGGTAGCGGTCTCGGTGGAGCTGGGGTGTAGTTGTTTCCCCCGAATGTTTTAAAGGTTGCTTTTGGAGCTGCAGGTTTTTGTGACCTGCGTGCATCCAGGTAGTCATCCGCTTTCCTAGCCGCCTCGGTAAGGGAAGTAGGGTTTCTGTCCCTTACCCATTCCTGGACCTCATTGGTTACTCCCTCATAGAACTGCTCCATCAGCAACATTTGTATTACATCCTCCATAGAACGTGCCTTGCTAGCTTGCACCCACCCGAGCGCTGCCCCCTGTAATCGGCATGCCCACTCTGCGTGCGAGTCCTTCTCTGTTTTCTTTAGATCCCGGAACCTCCGCCGGTATGCCTCGGGTGTTATAGCATACCTGGCGAGTATAATTTCTTTCACTTTACTGTAATTCCTTATTTCGTCATTAGGTACAGTCCGATATGCCTCTGCTGCCCTCCCGGTTAACCTTCCGGCCAAAATAGGTACCCAGTCCTCTGCGTTAATTTTATGCAGTGCACACAGTCTTTCAAAGTCTTGCAGGAAAGCGTCTATATCTTCCTCTGCCTCCACATATGTTTTAAAAGCCTGGTATGGTATTTTAGGCTTACCTTCCTGTGGCACATTAATTGCAGAGCTTTGTTCTGGTGCCTGTGTCCTTAGGATGAATTCTTGTACCTCGGCCATTGTCCTGGTAACAATTTCTGTTGGGGGGTTTTCCCCATAAAAGGATAGCCTGAACTGAACCTGCCTCTGGAATTCCGATCCTTGTGGTGTTCCTCCCGGCTCCCTCTGTGCCGGAACTGAATCGCCCTCCATTCTGTACTCTGCCATGAGTTCTGTAACAAGTACTGCTTTCTTCTTATTGCTGGCTTGTATACCCCTTGCCTCTAGGAGGTCCTTTAGCGTGGAGCGTTTTAGCGCAGAAAAATCAATCTCCATCCGTACTCCATTTACGCTTGTTCCTCTGTGAGTTTGGATCCCAGCGCTGCCAACCAATGTAGCGGAGAGCCGATCTTGCACAGCTATTCTCCACTAGAGATCCCAGTGAGGCTCAGGAACAAGGTGATGTTAAGTCCACAGGCAAGGTTTCCAGCAGGTAAAGTAATACAGCAGTATCCCCATCGCAATCCCAATAACTGGACGACACACAGTTTCAGGAGTAGTCTGACAAGCTTTATTCCACAGTTCCTTATAAAGCCCTCTCCCATGCAAGGGAGGAGGTTCTAACACTTAAGACATTATCCAATCTCTAGGTAGTAACCTCCCACAGATCTCCTCCCCTCCTCTAGCATCATAATCCCCTTATTGTGTACACAGTTTTCCCCGAGTTTTGGATGTACCCTAAATACTTGGGGTACATCCACAAATCCAACATCCCCAGATAGCTCTATTCTGGGGGACCAACATACTTAAAAATTAGCCCATTCGGATGAATGGTTCGTGAGATATGGGGTTCCAAAGATTTGACCGACCGCATGGGTAAAGTATCCGAAAACAGTTCCATGCATTTTGGCCCTGCGGTCGGTCACAAACAAGGGAATGAAAACAGGCGAATTGCCTGTGTTATAGAGCCTGGAGAGGGTTTGAATGAATTTCCTTGTTTATGGGGCTCTTTCTACCGAACGGCGGGTCATTCGGTAGTTTCCATACGAATTTCTGGAAGTATGGAGGTCTCAGCGGTGTTTGCCTAGTCAAGTGTCCGATTTTAGTTCCAGACACTCGACGGCAAAACACCGCTGTTCGGTAGTTTAAGATGGCCGCCGCCACGTGTTTGTTTCCCGAATGGCGGCCACCCAGAGGACAAAGACCACACTGCACTGATTGCCAATTACCTGTTTGCAACATTGTTGCAAACGGTAATTGGAGGCACACTCATTCCTGGGTGGTCTGGTTGTTCGGTAGTTTCATTCCCTTGTTTTATTTTGAATGATTCTACCGAACAACTAGAGGAATACAATTCTTTACATACATTTAACTGTCATTATACCCGGATACCATGCTTTCTATACATGTACATACACATTAAACCAGCCATATGACCAAATACACTTATTCTCATACATGTCGTGGGACAGCCCGGTACCAATCCGCTACAAAGCAATATTATCGTTATATATTATATAAATTATTTAATAAAGCTGTGGACAAATTTTCCCATATACCAGGTGTCAGTGTGTTATTGGGTTAGGTATGTGGGGGGGTTTTTGTCCAAGGTTCTGCCAGCCCATATGGCGACTATACACCGGTCATGTATATTGGGTGTCAATATTCAATTAGACTCATAAAATAAAAACAGAAATAGTACAATATAGCTTTAAAAATTACTAAATAAATTGTAGATTTTCCACACTTACGTTTGTTGGAGCCTATAGGTAATTATCTTTGATTGTGTCTGTACCTTTAAGGCAGTACACTCCCTCCTTTATGAGACGTTCCTGAGTGCTCCCAAAAATTAACAATAGGAAACCACTAATGGTGCAATATCTGAAAATCTTTTTAGCAGGTATGTAATCAAATAATATCTTGCTCACATTACTTAGAGCCAAAAAGGTTTTTAACAGCTCACAGTGCCAACTATGGGCGTGCCAATTTTTGGTGGCTGCTACGCTGAATATGGTTAGGAAAATTAGATAAATCTTACCTAGCAACCACAAAGGATTTATGACACCTTCTGTAAGTTAGTTTGAGTGTGTATTGCATGCAATCATTAAGCTCTCTCATTTTGATTGCAATGTAAACTTTTTCATTACAATTTACATATTATATGCATGTTATTTGAGTGTGCAGTCTGGAAAAAAAAACACATTAGTGTTGCAGCAGCTTATTTATATTTAATTTGATCATCTGAAATATCTACAGTCATTTTAAGCACCTATATTCAATGATTTTTTATATATATATATATATATATATATATAAATGAAAAAAAAATAGCATTTTTATTGATTTTGAATTATATTGAATTTTATTCAATTTGACTTAACTGTCTTCATAGTATTGGACAGGACTGTACTGAATTTCAGAAACCTTCCAGGCATACTTGCATTTTAATGCATATTGTTATACATGAACACAGGTCTTCCATATCCAACAAATAGTCAATTTATCCCCTGTAAAGTGCACACAATCTTGCTGTAGGATTTTAAATCCAATTTTTATTGCATGGCTTTTCAGAGAAATTGACATTTCAATGCTGCATAGGCATGTTTTCTTAGGAGTTACCTGGGAGCATATATTTTTATTTTACAATTATTTGTAGTTTCCATGCATTCTGTTGCTAAAATTAGACTGTAGTCAGTGTCACATGTTCATCCTCACCTTGTGGTGTCTCTGGGAATAACTACCTTCCGGGCATTAGTGGAGAGGTTAGTCGTCAGCCCTGTGCCGGTGTATCTGACTCCTGCTGCACATTAGAAAACGCCAGGCCGCTGCGGACCCATACCAAATTATAACCCCATGTCCACCCACGGTATTGACGACCTCGACGTGCGTGTGACGTCACGCAAAGGACGCACGCGCACGTTCTGGGGTCAGAGGCCGGGTTCGGACAATCGGATTTAAAGGAGACTTATTTAAACTCCTTTCTTGCTTTTCCTCATTGCCCTGTCGTGGTTTCCCTTAGTGGTTGTCCGAGAGTGTTCCTGAGCGGTTATTTCTGGTTATTGACTTTTGCTTCGTTTGACTTCCCTGTATTCTGGTGTCCTTGACTTTTGGCTTTCCCTCATCGTTGTGTCTCATTCTGTGTCCCCGACCTTGGCAAGTATTCTGACTATTCTCTGGTACTTTAAGTCCGGCCATTCTAAGGCCCAGTAAGACGTTACCTTTAATCCTAGGTGTGATACAGTTCTGCATGCTGGATCAACTAGTATTACTGACAGTCAGGAAGCAAAACTGTTTACCCATTTTAGAGACCAATCTCGTTGGTTGAATTCTCAAAATACTCACTCCAAATTTCCGTGTTCAAAAAGTTTGCAAAATTGCATCAGACATTATGAATGGTTACGCAGGATGACCCAAATATATCTTCACATCTGTCAAAAGTGAAATGAACTGATGAAACATATTTCTGTGAACAGCCAGCCACTTTAGCCAGTGGTATCTCCAGATGTTCAAAGCCACCTTGACTGTTGGAAGAAAATTCTTCATGTGACAAAAGTGATTTCTATGAACCTTGCCTAACGAAAGAATGCATAAATGTTTCACTATGGTAAGTGCTTCAGTAAAGATCTATACTATCTCACCATGGGGACTCACAAGCGATTTGGAGCTGTTTCATGCCTTTAACATCTTAGAACCCCTGATGGAACAATCAATACAATGGCTGTCAGAAAGTGTATGTGGTAATGTTAGGGGGTAAGTAATTTCTGAAAATAAATATAAAAGGCGAGATAGTTTGCGAGGTCTTCTTATCTGCTATATTTAACAAATATGTATGTGTAAGTTGTGAAAATATAATTAAATGTAGAAATCCCCACCTCTTGATCCTACAACTGGGCGCCTCCATCATAGTTCCCTGTCAATCGTTGTTATAAGTAATGTCCTATGTGCCATTGCACAGGGAAAGCATACAGATTAGAGGAGATATGTAAAATGTTTCTGTTTATCTTTTTCATATGCACTGTTTGCTATGGCTTTGCAGTGTTTAAACTGGATTACGATGTCATTTTCCAAATCTAATATAAATTTTAAAAAAAAACCTGGTAAAGCAGGTGATTTTTAATGTTTTATTCATTAGTGCAAATTCAAGAAAAGTGACAGTGTCTCTTAATAAGGCTAAATATATATATATATATATAGGGCCAACAAACTCTGCAGCGCTGTGCAATAGGTGGACTAACAGACAAGTATTTGCAACAAGACAAGTTGGACATGCAATAACACAGTGTTTATGGCCATGCTCAAAAAAGCTTACATTCTAGAGGCAGTGGGGTAAAGTGGCACAAGAGGTAAAGGTAGGATGTATTTAATGTATGGGGAAATGTATGTACGTAGTGGGCATTGGATAGCATTCCCCTCATCCCCCCATAAAAAACATAACTTACCCTTTCAAATAACGACAGACAACTTCTTGGGAAAAACAGGCCACAGCATTTATTAACATCACAAAATACTGTATAACTCCTTAAACATATAACATAATAAATTAACATAAAAACTTTTATACAGTCATACAGTAATCAAGAAACCGTCCTTGCCAATCTAACTTCCCCAAGGCTCTCACCTCCCCCCTCGGCATAATAAAAAACATCTTCCTTTTCAGGGCTCCCCACCAGCCGTTTTTCCGCTCGGTGGGGCCCAACCATAATGCTCCCCACCGGTCGACTTACAACCCAGTGGGGACACGTCCAACCTGGTACCTCCTCCAGGTTCACCATAAGAGACAGGGGGAGGATGAGACCCGGCCATTATACCCCTTTTCATCTAATCTACCATCCCTTATTTGGCAAGGACATGCCCCGCCTCGCTGTGACAACCCCCCTGCCCAAAGCAGCAAAGGAAGGGTGGGCGGGAAACTTGTTGCTGGCCCGGCTCCTAAGTGGCACTGAGGTCAGTCTGCTTTGTTACCACCCACTTCCTCACATCTCACACTCCCACACGTAACACATAGCCAATCATGCACCATCCATCCCACATTCATACATGTAGAATATATCCAATCATGCATCATCCATCCCACACTCATACATGTGCCCCTGTCCGCTAAGCTGCACACTCTCCCTGGGGCCTTGTATGTACATAGTGGGCATTGGATAGCATTTCCCTCATCCCCCCATAAAAACCATAACTTACCCCTTCAAATAACGACAGACAACTTCTTGGGAAAAACAGGCCACAGCATTTATTAACATCACAAAATACTGTATAACTCCTTAAACATATAACATCATAAATTAACATAAACACTTTTATACAGTCATACAGTAATCAAGAAACTGTCCTTGCCAATCTAACTTCCCCAAGGCACTCACCTCCCCCCCTCGGCATAATAAAAAACATCTTCCTTTTCAGGGCTCCCCACCAGCCATTTTTCCGCTCGGTGGGGCCCAACCATAATGCTCCCCACCGGTTGACTTACAACCCAGTGGGGACACGTCCAACCTGGTACCTCCTCCAGGTTCACCATAAGAGACAGGGGGAGGATGAGACCCGGCCATTATCCCCCTTTTCATCTAATCTACCATCCCTTATTTGGCAAGGACATGCCCCGCCACAAACCCCGCTGTTTTAAGCCTAAAATCAGCGGGGGCCCCCACGAAATCCGCCATGGCCTGCTCCAGAGCTTCTTGAAGCGCCAAATTAAACCAAATCAAGGATACGTTGGGGAACAAGATTAAGATCTGGGACAAGTCCCTTCTGACCATATCCACCGAGACGCTCCCCCCCCTAGCCGGACTGCCGCTCTCTGTCGCGCCCAGTGGATATAGGAGTGGCAAAACAGTCTAGCTCAGGAGGCCGGCAGGACGCACATAAGAGACAAACCTCCTGGATTCCCACCTCCCTATTCGCTGTACCTCCTGATCCGGCATACCCAGCCGAGAAGCCTCCATCGCTGCGCCAATTCGGAAGGAGTGCCCTCCAAACTCCGCACCCTCCAAGCCCAACGCAGCCAACCCCAGCCGAAACACCCTGACAAACTGAAAATGGGAGAGGAAGCTCCCGTCCTCATGCACTAGCAGGGTAGGGCGAACTTCGTAAAAACACCGGAAGTACAGAACTGGGCAGGTGGCCAACCCTGGGACAGCTGCCAGCCGAACCCACTTACCTTTACCAACCACATCCGTCTTGGAGCGGCGAATCTTAAAGGAGACCCAGCCCGGCCCGTCCCTGACATCCGAGAAGAGGATTCCCCCAATGGTTGCCCTGCTCGGACACACCAACTCCCCAATCCTCATGGCCCCAAAGAAGGCATACAAAAAGGCCAAGAGAAAAAGCCGCACCTCGAAGTCTGAAAAGCACACCTGCGGGAGCACGTGGCACAATTGCGCCAGGAGCACCCCCGACACCGGCCTCCGGGTATCCACCGGAACCCGACCCCTACACAGCCCCTTAACCGCCTGCCTCACCACAAACTCCTTGGTCACGTCCCCCCACCCTTGCAGCTTAAAGAAAAAACTCAGCCCAGCCAGGCGCAAGGACACCGCCAAAGGCGACATGCCCACCGACACCCAAGTGTTCAATAGCCGCAACAAACCCCGCAATCGAGCGGGCGTATCCTGGAAAACCCCCAGACCTGTCTCCCACTCGAGCCATTCCGCCCATACCTTCGAGTATCTTGCCCAAGTGTAACTCAATACAGACCCTCGAACCAGGTCCATCAGCCTGTCGAGCCCAGGGACCATAGTTCCACCGGACACCGGCACCCATCCTCGTCCGCGTGGGGCGCAGCTGCCCGGAACTCCGACCACTGCGAACGAGAGAGAGCATCCGCAATTACATTGTGAACCCCCGGAACATGCAGCGCCCTACAAGACACATTAAGACACAGGCACCGTAGCACCAGGCGCTGGAGCAAATGAACCACCGGCGGGGAGGAGGCAGAGAGCTGGTTAATCGCTTGCACGACCCCCAGGTTGTCACAGTGAAAGACAACCCGCCGATCCCGCAAGTCCAGACCCCAGAGCTCCAACGCCACCACGATGGGGAAAAGCTCAAGGAAAGCCAGATTCTTAGTCAGGCCAGAGGCGAACGAGTCCCCAGGCCAAGTGTCAGCGCACCAGCATGACCCCAGTATCGCCCCAAAGCCGACGGAACCCGCCGCGTCCGTATAGAGGTGGAGATCCGCACCAGACACCTCTTGCACTTGCCAATACGACCTCCTATCATAATCCACCAAGAACGTACCCCAGACGTCCAAATCATCCCGTAACTGCCTCGTGAGTCTAATATAGTGCCAAGGCCTCGCCACCCCAGTGGTCGCGGCCGCTAGGCGCCTGCTAAAAATCCGCCCCATGGGCATGATCCTGCATGCGAAGTTTAACTTCCCCAACAGCGATTGCAGCTGGCATAGCTGTATCTTCTGCAAGCCCCGAGCTACCGCCACGTCCCGGCGCAACCCTTCCACCTTGTCTAGGGGCAGCCGGCACTCCATGGCCACCGAATCTATCTCAATGCCCAGGAAGCTAAGGCACGTTACCGGCCCCACAGTCTTATCGTGCGCAAGGGGAACCCCGAAGCGCCCAATCACCCTTTCCACCGTGGTGAGCAGGCTCCCACACGCCGGAGAATGCGCAGGGCCCACACACAGGAAGTCGTCAAGGTAATGCAGCAGCGAGTCGATCCCAGACTCCTACCGCACCACCCATTCTAGGAAAGTGCTGAAGCACTCGAAGTAAAAGCAGGATATGGAGCACCCCATCGGGAGGCACATATCCACATAGTACTGGCCCTGGAAACAACAACCGAGGAGGTGATGGCAATCGGGGTGCACCGGCAATAAGCGAAACGCTGATTCCACGTCCGCCTTTGCCAGCAATGCCCTGGGACCCGCCGCCCTGACCATGCGTACCGCCGCGTCAAAGGAAGCATAAGACACCCGACACAGCTCTGCAGAGATGTCATCATTTACCGAGCCCCCGCGAGGGTACGACAAATGGTGAATCAGGCGAAATTTTCCTGCCTCCTTCTTGGGCACCACCCCCAAGGGAGACACCCGCAAGTTGGACAATGGAGGGGCCTCAAACGGCCCCGCCACCCGCCCTAGTAAAACCTCCTTCCAGAGCTTTTCGAGGACAACATCAGGAAAATCAAACACCGACTTCAAGTTCCGGACTGCCCCGGAGGAGGGGCGCTCCGAGAAGGGAATCCAAAACCCCTGGGTAAACCCCTCCAGCAGCAACCCCGCGGCCCGGCGGTTCCTATAACGGCCGAGCCAGGGGCGCATCACGGCCACTGGCGTCTTCGCCCTTAGTCCCCACGTCACCTTTGTCCCCAGACTTACCTCGCTTAAAGCAGAGGGATGCCGAGTGGGAACCACCGCAATGGGAGCATTCGTGTTTAAAGCGACACTTTGCTCCCCACTTGCATTGGCTGTCGTTGAACTTCCAACAACAGCCCGGCCACCTGTGTGAGGCCGATGGGGCAGAACCGCCCCCCCACCGCCCCCCCCCCCCCCAAGAAAGGACGATGTCCCCCCTTGGTGCGCCGCCGGGCGAGTCATGATAGACAGCCACAGGCCAATGTCCATCTGATCCCACGAGATAGAGGGGCAGTCAGTGTCCTGATAACAAAAGAGTGCTGAGCAGTGCTGGGGAGCCTTTTCCCCAATCACGCTCGCCAAAATGGAAAACGCCCGCACCCAGTTCCTGAAAGTTTTCGGAATCTTCCTTTAACAGAACTTCTCCCTATCCTTGTCCGACTCTTTTCCCTCCTTGTCCCCCAGAGGGGGTGCATCCTCCAAGGGCAACAGGGAAAATATCTCCACGAATTCCCCTTTCCAGATCTTGTCCCTGACCTCGGGCTTGAGATGCAAGCCAAGGGGACCCGACCAGCACATATACGCTGCCCCTCTAGCCACGTCAACAACGCCCGCTGTACTATCCAGCACCCCCCCGTCGCCACCCCCCCCCGTGGGAGACGGAGTTGCATGAACGCTAACCACTGCGCCAGGAACTGAACCCGCGCTCCCTCCCGTGGCTGAACCCGCCTGGGGCAACGGAGGGGACCACACTGAACGCAGCTGACCATCCAACCCATGGGACCCCTGCACTAGCGTCCCTCGCTCCCACTGGGAAAAAAGCTCCCGCAGACCCGATATGAACCCACCCAGCGTGGACGCCCCAGCAAGCGCAGGAACATGTGACTCACCTGGCGGTGCCCCAGGATCCGCTGGCGGCACCAGAGCAGCAGCAGCAACCTGTGAAGAGGATTCCATGGCAGGAACAGCAGTGTCCATATTCACCATAGCTCCAGGCGCCATCTGGTGGAAGAATCCAGCAACAGCACCCAGAGCCTGAGGAAGCAGTGAAGAGAACTTGAGCCCACGCCCCTGCACAGGAGGCTGCCGACACAGGTAAGGTGTGGGGGGGGGAGGGGACCCCAGGGACAGGTGAGACCCAGTGGCCAGGGGAGAGGAGGACACAGGGGGGAGGAAGGCAGAGTAGTTAAGAGGGAAGGAAGGAGCAGGGGAGGGGAGATAGAGAGGGACCAGGGCCAGGAGGAGGGGGGGAAAGGCCCAGAAGAGGTCCCCAGGAGTGAGGACCCGGCGGGGGGGACCCCCGGGCCAGCGAGGAAGGGAGAGGGAGCAATGGGAGGGGGAGCAGGGGCGGAGGGGGGAACCACTAACCCTAGAGGACGGGGAAGGGGCAGAGGAGGTGGAGGGGGCAGGCTGGAAGGGGCCTAGAGGCCCAGCAATCGCGGGGGACACCCCCACGGATGACCTGGTGGGGACACCTGCCCAGCGGAACCCCCGGAGGACTGAGGGGGGGCAGAAACGGGAGGGAGGACTGGCAGTAAAGGGCCCAGAGGCCCAGGGACCGCATGGGACACCCCCGCCCCCAAATTAGACCGAGGGGGGAGAACTAGTAAGGGGGGAGGGAGGGGAGGGCCAGAGAGCCCAGAATCCGGGGAAGAAACCCCCCCCACCCGGCGGCAGTGGGAGAGGCCCACTCTGCGTTGCCCTCATGGGTCTACTCACCACTGCCAGCCGTGAGGTGGGGGCCCCGGGCGGCATCCTGCTCACCACCCGGGCCGAATGCCTGGCCAGAGCACCTGATGGCCGCTGAGGACGGCGGCCCACACGGGAGGCTGCTGCCCGGCCTCCTGCAGCCGCGGGAGAGACCGGGGCCCCAGGCAACAACAGGCCCGCGCGCGGGAACCACGTGGCGCGCGGGCCTGTTGTTCCCTGGGGCCCGGGCTGCGGCTCCTGTACCAGGCCTGAGGGGAGGCAGTTGGGCTCAGTCGAGCCGGAGGGCGGGTGCGCCGACCCGCGCTGGACCGGCCACCCAGGGAGGCTACCGCAGGGGGCAGGGATGGAGGAGCCACAGCGCTGGGAAGGGGAGCCACATCGCCAGGCGGCTGTGGCTGGAGCAGGCGCCCAAACTGCTCGCGGAGCTGCCGGCCACCGTCTGCTGCAGCACTAGCCTTGAGGGCAGACAACATAGCCTCGATGTCCATGCCACAGGCGGAATATCCTACAGGCCCAGCAACAGGAGGAGGAGGATCACAGGAAACTTGTTGCTGGCCCGGCTCCTAAGTGGCACTGAGGTCAGTCTGCTTTGTCACCACCCACTTCCTCACATCTCACACTCCCACACGTAGCACATAGTCAATCATGCACCATCCATCCCACACTCATACATGTGCCCCTGTCCGCTAAGCTGCGCACTCTCCCTGGGGCCTAGAAGGTTACTAGAATAGTTTACAATTAAGTTTTAGATTTTTTTTAATGACATAGCTGCAGGAGAGGAAGCAGGGTGGGGGTGGTGTACCAGGTTGGGTAATTTAATTGATATGCTTCCCTAAAGAAGTAAGTTTTTAATGACCTTTTGAAGGAAATAAGAATGGATGAGAGCCTAACGGAGTGTCATACCTACTCTCGGCCCACGCCACTCTGATCCGATCCAGGTATCTCCGCCGATGCCGGTTCATCTCCTGCTGTGTCCCGACGTTCGTCCGACGTCGCGTCCACGCAATACAAGTTAGGGGGTGTGCACCTTGCCTCTGACACTGCACCTGCCTGTTTTAACCCTTAAATGGATAGTAGCCCATGTTATGGGCTAAGCACTCATTATACATCCTGTGCACTAATTATCCTAATTAGTTCCATAGCCTATCCCCACACAGCCCATATATACCTCCCATTGACATCACTTGCTTCCCCTAGTCGTGGTCTTTGTAGCCCAAGAGTGTGTTTCTATATCTTTGTTTTGTTGGTATATCTATGTTTTTCTGGTATCTGACTTTGGCTGTGTATCTCGGTTATCCTTGTTTCTGGTATCCTTTAACCCCTTAAGGACACATGACATGTGTGACATGTCATGATTCCCTTTTATTCCAGAAGTTTGGTCCTTAAGGGGTTAAAGGGACACTGTAGTCACCAGAACAACTACAGCTTATTGAATTTCTTCTGGTGAGTGGAATCATTCCCTTCAGGCTTTTGCTGTAAACACTGTCTTTTCAGAGAAAATGCAGTATTTACATCCAGGGCCAGATTAACAGCCCAGTGAGCCTGGTGCTGACAATTATGATGGGTCTAATTACAGAATCTACCAAAATTGACCAAAAACACTAAAACACTCCCAAGCGTCATGTATCTGATGGAGATAGTGCTGGAGAGAAAGAAAACAGCATCTATAAGAAAACACATACCCTATGCTAATCTCTCTCTAAATTATGCTTTCCTCTTTTAAGTAAATCCATAACCCCTAACAACAGTGTCCAGTCAAGCAGAAAGTCAATGGGCACAGTAAAAGGGTGTACCACTGACACAAATCACGTAACCTGCCAAAAAGAGGACATGTCTGCCCAAAGAGTTAGAAGGCCAGTCTGGCATGAATGCATGTCAGGCTGCCTGCCAATCATGCAAGCAGGCCAACTAAGGGCATACTATGCAGACAGCACATTGAGCTTGGCATAAATGTGTCTAATGATGCGCTTGCTCAATGCTTTCTAAGGACTGTCCCCTAGCACTCGCTGGTCTACTTGTCTCCTTACCTTCTTACTGGCAGGCAGAAGCTCCTGGTATATAGTCTGGGACAGAGAAAAGGTGTATGCAGTGAGTGTAGAAGAAAGGGAAAATGCCACAGTGTTAGAGAGACCAAAGTCAGCATTACCTTAACTACATTCATTGTCAGCCAGTCCACACAAGTTTTGTTCCCCTACATCCCTCTTAAGTTTCCATATTTAAGCAAGAGTAGGTGAAAAGTAGTTAAGGTTTTTTCTTGGAAAAACATACCGGCCTTACTAATTTGCATAATTAATTATGTATGGGTGACATCACATGATGTAAATCACAAGGAGTGACATAAGAGAAAATGCTGTAAAATCACAAACAAACTACTTACAGTATGATTCTGCTGTATAGATGGATTGCTCCCAGTGTCCCCATGTCTCCCAGTGGCCCATGTGTTGATTACTCCAGGTCTCAATGTTCCTATGTATCAGTGTCTCAGTGCCCCATGTCTCCCAGTGTCCCCTAGTGTCGTGTCCCCAGGTCTCCCAGTGACCCTATGTATCACAGTGTCTCAATGCCCCATGTCTCCCTGTGTCCTCTAGTATTCCCATGTGTCTATGTCCCCATGTCTCCCTGGGTCCCCATGTCACTTGGACACTAGGAACACAGGGAGACCTATGGACACAGATACATGGGGACACAGACACCAGGGACACAGACACTAGAGACACTGGCTGGGGGACATGGGAACATTGAGACATGAGGGCACTGGGAGACATGGGGACACTGAGACACCAGGGCCACAGACACTAGGGACATTAACTTGGAGACATGGGAACATTGAGACACATGGGGCAATGGGAGACATGGGGGCACTAGGAGACATGGGGACAGTGAGAGACTAGGGACACTGGGAGACTAGGGGGCACTGGGAGACATGAGGACACTGGCTGGGAGACATGGTGTAACAGATCACCTGTACTCCGACCGAGTACCTTCCGTTGATGGACCACAAGCACCGCACCAGACACCACAACCACCGCAGACTCCACAACAGCCATAGCTTAACAGGAGTCTCGCCGTCTTCCTTCCACCCTGGATCAGCTTCTGTCCTCCAGGAACGTGTGGGAAAGACCTCTCCTCCAGGAGAGCGTTTCAGGAACAGCTCTTAAAAGAGCTAAATGATTAGAAGTATAGCAATCCCCAAGTGTGATTATAGCAGTTCCCCTCCAATCACGAGACAAGACTACGTGTTGAGGGCCACACAGGAACAGCATGAACTGAGGGTTTATTGTCTCTTTTATACAAGTTTTCCCACAAAGTTACCACCTATGTGGACCTTGTGGTAAACAGGACACAAAGTTACAAAGCCAATCAAAACACTCTTGTACAGTTAGGCACTCACAGATAATTTACAAAAACCCTCCCCTCTGCCTGTGATATAATTAACAAACACAATGGGCTAACTCAATTACCCACAGGCAGAAAACACACATTTTTCACAAAACACAGAAAACACCCCAAAACACAAACATATCCCCATAAATCCTATATCCCTGGATAGCCCTTATCTGGGTGAACAACATATCCAAAAATCACCTAGATCAGAGCAGGGGTTCAAAGGTTTTATGGAAGTCATATTTGACTGACCGCAAGCATGGCTTTCCTGCCCAAAACATTTCCACAGATTTAGGCTGTGCAGCCGGTCTATCTTCTCCTCTATCCTGGAGATAATTGGCTTAAGTGGGTGTGGTAACTTAATTATCTCCAGGTACAGGGAATATCTCTAAGTCAAAACTGTTACAAAAACCACATAAAAATACAAAACTCTTATAATACAATGTTAAACCTATATGTCCAACATATCCCCAGATATCTTGGATCTGAGCGCTCAATATGTTCGAAAAGTGCTCAGATCTCAAGAATACGCTTGGAACGCCATGTGGTTAAACAATAGCAAGGGCTGATGAGAGATTGAGGAGGGACAAAGCAGCCAGTTTCAACTGGTCTGGCAGTGTCCCTGGGACAACACCCTGCTGGAGAAACAAAGGACAGGAAAAAGGGGCAAGGAAAGAGGCACACTTTCCCATGGATTTAAAGGGGCAGAAAAAGTGTTTTAAACTCCAATAAGTCCAAATAAACTGGCAATATCTTCCAGGGACCATAGTCGCAAGGCAAGAGGCTGGCAAGCAGGCCTCTCCAAGAACAAGTGGCGAAGGGCACTTTGTCACACATGGGGACACTGGGTCCCCATGTGTCTCTATGTCTCCAAGTTTCTGTGTCATAATGTCTTCAATTGTCCCTTAGTGTCTCAGTGTCCCCATGTCTCCCAGTGTCTGTCATAATGTCTCCCAATGTCCCTTGGTGTCTCAGTGTCCCCATGTCTCTTTGCAGCCTTTCCCCACATCCCTCACTTCCCTGAACTGTAGGCTGTCTCTGCAGGGTGGGAGTTGCTGTCTGGACTCTTTGTAGCTGCTCCCCTGCATATCAGTAAGTAGAGATAGACAGGGAGGGATATACTGGAACTTCCTATCCCTGCCTCTCTCCACACACAGCGACCCCTACTGGCTAGTGCTGGTATTGCATTGTAATCTCTGTTTATACTGAGAAAAATACCAGCATCGGCCAGGCAGCCAATAAAATAAAAGCCAGGTGGAATCCCTAAGAGTAGTCTGTAAAAAAAATAAAAGTAAAACATTTTTTTTTTAAACAATGGGCCTATTCCATGGGCCTGTGCATGGAGCTGCAGCTCCATTAGCCCCTATGTTAATCCGGCCCTGGGGTGTAGCGTTACTTACCTTATCCAGAGGCCGGCCGCGGTCCTCTCTTCGAGCTGCGCGCGGTCCTGCTGCTGCACGAGCCGCGCGCGGCTCATCCGACGGCTGCAACAAGAAGGCGGGCAGTGACCGCGAGAAGCGGTCACGTGTCCCGCCTGAATCTAAGAGCACGCCGCGAGTCTCGGGCGCTCTCTTAAAGAAACAGTGGGAGCCTATCGTGTTAGGGTACCCATGGCTACGTTCTCACAATCCCATTTTCGACTGGGGGTCGGGGCAATTAAAATCATGGAGCAAAGCCTGCCACGAATCTTGTATGATTAAAGTCACCCCTTTACTTTCTATTAATGTTCTTACTACTCCTCCTTTGTCTACTGTTATACCTCCTCAGTACTTGTTTCTGAAGACTGTATTCGATAAAAGGGAGGCTGATAAATTGCCGCCTCACAGACCCTATGATTGTGCTATTGATTTATTGCCTGGCACTATACCTCCAAAGGGCAGGGTGTACCCTTTATCTATTCAAGAAAACCGTATCATGGAGGAATATGTTAAGGAATCACTAGAAAAGGGGTTCATTAGGAGATCCTCTTCTCCAGCTGGAGCGGGGTTCTTCTTCGTATCTAAGAAAGAAGGTGATTTAAGACCGTGTATCGATTATAGAGGTCTAAACAAAATCACTATCAAAAATGCATACCCTCTCCCGGGAGCCCTAAACCCAGATGGGGAAAAAAACAAAAAAAGCGAGACAAGAAGCGCCCCGAATGGGCATGAACATAGGAGAGATGTGGCGGCAGGCGCGAGGAGCTCAAGGGCCTGGGATGGCGGCCATTACTGGGGACTGCTCAGACCTCTCGGACGACTTTTCGTGTGGAACCGATGAGGGATATATACCAGCTCCAACGCTTCCCGCGCCGTGGATCCCGACAGCACAACCGGACCCCGCTCCGGTGACGGCCGCACTCCTGAAAGAACTGCTGGCAGAGTTGCAAAAGAACCTCCAGGCTGACATGGCCACGCTGCGCCAAGAATTTAAAGGCCTGACCGGCAGGATAGGTGCCCTGGAAACCACCTCACTCTCATCCACGCAGCAGATCACTACCCTCCAGCAGGAGGTCCGAGACCTGCGACAACTGAACGGCTCCTACGAAAGGCGCTTCGCAACCTTGGAAGACTCCTGCCGTCGGAACAACATAAAGGTCAGGGGGGTCCCCGACAATGTACCCGAAGCGGAGCTCCCGCACGTGGTAAGGCGACTGCTCTCGGCCCTGCTCACGCCCAAACTTTCCAAAACGCTAGAGATAGAGGGCATATTCAGGGTACCCAAACCCGCCCAAGCACCAACCTCTGCCACGAGGGACTTAATCGTAAAGTTCGTTAAAGGGAGAGACAAGGCAACCCTTCTAAATGCACTGCGCGGCAACTCACCTTACTCTTTCGAAGGCATGGACTTGACTTTCTATGCGGATCTGAGCCACAGCACCTTAGCATGGCGCCGGGAGATGCGACCGCTTACCACCCTCCTACAGAAACACAACCTCAGCTACAGGTGGCGCCCCTCACGCACTCTGTCAGTCACTCACCGGACTATAACTCACATCATCCGAGACCTCCGGGAAGCCGAAACGGTCCTGCAGCAATTGGGCATTCCCCAACACCTCCTTACCACCGAAGCACCGGAGACAGCACAGCAACCAACCCACGGCTGGAATCCAGAAACCGCGACGGAATTTGTACCCAGACGGGCCACCCAGAGCTCACGGGACAGAACCAAGACCTGAATTTCTGAGGGTCGGCCTATCACAGGCCCAGTACGGGACTCACTTAATCCGGAGGCCCGATCCACACAAGGCTTATAGACCCACATACCCATCCACACGTTGAGCATATGCTGCTCATTCACACCCCCCCCTCCCCCCCAAGACACCGCTTGCCGACAGAAGCAAAGTGGACTCCAGACCCATAACACAATGGGTTGTTTTGTGTTATTTTATGTTTTTGAGTTCTCCTGATGCATGTTTATTCACCTCGTGTACACTATATATTTATGTATCTGGTCTCCACCGTAGATATGCAACATTGCTCCCACACACTACACCCCTATAGAACAACCAGAGGGCCCCACACGAGAGGCAATTGGCGTTAATACGCCCACTCACCCAGCAACCTTATATGACACCATGAAAGGCAAACAACCTGACTACACAAGACCATGATGCACACACTACTGGCAACTTCGACCCAGCACAACACCCTGCAAGACGGCATACACACAAGGGACTTGCTCCAAGTGCACTGTTCTGTTTAACTTCCTCCGTCTGCTGTGTGCACCTAGTAACAGGGAACGGGCAGGGTTGCCGGGCCCAATGGCTTTCTCAGCCTCGAGTCACTACCCTTTCCTAACAATTATTTACACCCCGACCTCCACACACCACGGCTGTTATCATTTTTATTTTATTTTTCTCGTTTAAGACAGCACAAGGTATCACAAGGGAGGAACCACTTTATATTCAGTCAACCGACAGTATACCAAGGGGGTCAAGCAAGTTGTACCGTTTTACGCTTATTTTCTGCAACGACTATGCTGTACAGGTTCATTGAAATGCTGCTTCACAGCTACGCACTAGCGAGCCGTTCCATTTAACTACTTGTCGAATCTGCATATTTACTTAGCCCAATATAACGCTGCCTACCACAGATCAAATCGTTAATCTTATCAGATCGTTAAAATGTTAAGCTGTTTTCACTCTCTTACCTACTAACCTCCGCTATTATCAGCATGTTCCTACAATATATAAAATGTGCACTGCATTTATATGCCATGACACTGTTCACATCTGTTATTATCAAAAATGGTGTCGCTGTTGTGGCTTACCCAGCTGTACAATACTAATTGCACAATAAAATAAAGAATTAAAAAAAAAAAAAAAAAAATGCATACCCTATACCTTTAATCACAGAATTGTTTGACAGGCTGAAACATGCTACTGTATTCACTAAATTGGACCTTAGAGGTGCATACAATTCAATACGTGTTAAGAAAGCCCACGAATGGAAGACTGCATTCAACACTAGATCCGGTCATTACGAGTATACTGTTATGCCATTTGGTCTTTGCAATGCCCCAGCAATATTTCAAGAATTCATTAATGACGTCTTAAGAGACTTTATTCACACATTTGTAATTGTATACTTGGACGACATACTAATATATTCTACAGATTTACACACTCATCACAGACATGTTACAACGGTCCTGAAGCCCCTTCTTGCTAATGGTCTTTATTGTAAACTAGAAAAATGTTTATTTGACCAATCCGAAGTCCAATTTTTGGGGTATTTGATTTCCGCCAAAGGTTTTCGTATGGATCCCCAGAAGCTTTCTGCTGTCATAGAGTGGCCTCTACCACAAGGTTTGAAAGCCATTCAGCGTTTTCTTGGTTTCTCTAACTATTATAGACGCTTTATTAAGGGTTTTTCTTCTATTGTAGTGTCTCCCGAGGCACTTCAGGCTTTCGACTTTCTTAAAACTACATTCGCCTCTGCACCTATTTTACAGCATCCTATCCCCTCACTGCCTTATATTCTTGAAGTTGATGCTTCTGATATCGGGGTAGGTGCTGTTTTGTCCCGAAGAGAGTCACCTGAAAAGCCATTGCATCCTTGTGGCTTCTTTTCTAGACAAATGTCCAAAGCTGAAAAGAATTATTATGTGGGTAATCGCGAACTCCTTGCTATTATCTTAGCTCTTAAAGAATGGAGACACTTGTTAGAAGGAACTAAGGATCCTATCCTCATTTTTATGGATCACAAGAACCTATCCTACCTTGGTGAAGCTAAAAGATTATCTTCTAGGCAGGCTAGGTGGTCATTGTTTTTGTCCCGTTTCAATTATATTATCACCTATAGACCAGGTGATCGTAACATTAAAGCAGACGCTCTGTCCAGACAGTTCGAAACTGCTGACAAACAGGAGATTGATGTTACTCCTGTCATTCCCACCGAACAGGATAATAGCTACTACTATTTTGTCTATTTCTTCATCCCTCTTGCAGGCCATACAGGCGAAACAAAGTATGGCACCTAGCGAGAGGCCTATTGATAAATTGTTCGTTGATGTTCCCGAGAGACGGGATATTCTGTTGTTATATCATGATACTAAGACTGCGTAGAGTTCCTTGTGGGCTTTTGCATCCGTTACCCGTTCCCGAGAGACCTTGGTCTAACCTATCCATGGATTTTATTGTTGAATTACTGTCAGGGTACCTGTGGTCTCTACCTCCGAAAGAGGTAGAGACTTAGCTGTTCCTCCATCCAGACGGCCTGATGGCTCCCTTCCCCACGGTCTATCCGGTCATGCAAGGCCGGCCGCGAGGGAGTGACTGCCTTTTACAGCATCTAGGCAGGAAGTTGTCATCAGGACACTCCTCCGGAACGACCTGTCACTCAATTGCTGCAGGACCAATCAGGACGCCTCGGAGGCGTGGTTACTGCTCTGAACAGGGTATTTAACAGAGCTTCTTTCATTAGCTCATTGCCCTGTCGTGGTTCTAGCTTGTTCTAGTCACTCAGTGCTTGTGTATTCTATTATCCCTTTTGGTTTTGACCCGGCTTGTTTACCTTACTCTGCTTATCTCTGTTACCCTTGATTCGGCTTGTCTCTCGCTTACCTGTCTTCTGTTACCCTCGACCTCGGCTTGTCTTTGACCATTCTATACTGTACTACTTACGTTAGTCCGGCCATTCTAAGGTCCGGTATACGTATCTGGCTACTGTTTGTACTCTGCGTGTTGGATCCCTGTGCCGATTCTGACATTACGACAGGGCCAATGGATCCTGCAAGTACAAACAGTCAGCTGGCTTCTCCTGATCCTAGGTTTGAAGCCATGGATCACAGAATGGATCAGATGGCGCTTGCGCTACAGGCTCTATTATCTCGTGCCAATAACCCACCAGAGGAGATACGTAATACCCCTGTTTCTCCTGTCGGTTCAGGTCTAGAGGTAGCCACAGTGGGTGCTTCTTCTCGCATTACCCCCCCAGTACGCTATGGTGGGGCTCCTGAGAAGTGTCGTGGTTTCTTAAACCAAATTAGTATCCACTTTGAATTGCAACCTCGCTCTTATCCTACAGATAGGGCAAAGGTAGGATTTATTATCACCCTACTTATTGAGAAAGCTCTGAGATGGGCCAACCCATTATGGGAGAACGATAACCCATTAGTTTATAACTATAACGCCTTTGTAGCTGCTTTTAGAAGAACATTTGACCCTCCAGGTAGAAAGGTTAATGCAGCCAGATTACTGTTGCGTCTGAGACAGGAGAACCGAACACTGGTGGATTATGCACTAGAGTTCAGGTCTCTGGCGTCAGAAGTCAAGTGGAATGAGCAGGCGTATATGGATGTATTTTTGAATTGCTTATCTGAAGTAATCCTTGATGAGGTTGCTACCAGAGAACTCCCTGAGAATTTAGAGGATTTAATTTTGTTCATCTCTCGTATAGATGAACGTTTAAGAGAGAGACAGAACACTCGAGAGAGGAACCGGAGACCTTCTTTTAGGTTAGCCCCCGCTTTTCCAAGTCCTGACTCCACGGTATCTTTGCTTCCTGAACCTATGCAGATAGGGTATACCCGCCTCTCTGAGGAGGAAAAACAGTACAGGAGAAGAGAGGGTTTGTGTATGTATTGTGGAGCTAAGGGTCATTTACTCTCGAACTGTTCTAACCGCCCGGGAAACGCTCGCACCTAAGTCTCTCTAGAGGACAGGCCTTGGGTGTTTCTATTTTGTCCTCTACTCCTAATTATAAAGATCACAGGCTTCTGCTACCAGTTTCCTTAACTTGCGGGAGGGAAGTAGTAAGGGCTATGGCTTTGATAGATTCCGGTGCTGCTGAGAATTTTATCGACCAAGCCTTTGCTAGTAAAAACTATTTCCCATCCCAGCTAAGGGAGACACCCTTGGCCGTTGAGGCCATAGATGGTAGACCACTACTAGACCCTGTTATCTTTCGTGAGACCATACCCATTGATTTAAATGTTGGTATCCTACACGTGGAGAATTTATCTCTTCTGCTCATTTCGTCTCCTTCCGTTCCCATAGTTCTGGGGTACCCATGGTTGAAAGAACATAACCCTATTATCGATTGGGAGTTAGGGGAGATACTCTCGTGGGGCCAGGGCTGCCAGGATCGGTGTTTGTGCAAGGTTTCTCCATTAGCTAATATTAACATACAGGAGAATCCTACTCAGGCCACAGAAAGACAAATACCAGACCTTTACCTAGACTTAAGGGCAGTGTTTGACAAGAAGAATGCCGATTCTTTGCCACCACACAGGTCATTTGACTGTAAAATTAAGCTTCTACCCGGGACTATGCCTCCGAGGGGCCATGTATATCCTTTGTCTGTTCAGGAAAACTCGGTTCTAGAGGAGTATATTCAGGAGAATTTAGAAAAGGGATTCATCAGGAGGTCTTCTTCTCCGGCCGGGGCGGGGTTCTTTTTCATTAAGAAGAAGGATGGCACGCTGAGACCGTGTATCGATTACCGAGGCTTGAATAAAATAACTGTCAGAAATGCCTATCCTATCCCACTGATTACCGAGTTATTTGATCGTCTTAAGGGCTCCAAAATCTTCACCAAGTTAGATCTCAGAGGGGCTTACAATTTGGTGAGAATCCAGCAAGGTCACGAGTGGATGACGGCATTCAATACCCGGTATGGCCATTACGAATACACTGTTATGCCATTTGGACTATGCAATGCTCCTGCAGTATTTCAAGATTTGATTAATGAGGTACTTAGGGAGTTTCAGCATGATTGTGTTATTGTTTACCTGGACGACATACTAATACACTCTAAGGAGATTGAGACTCACCATAGACAGGTCAGAAAGGTGTTACACAAACTTCTGCAACATGGTCTATACTGCAAATTGGAGAAGTGCAGTTTTGATCAGTCTCAGGTAGACTTTCTTGGGTACGTGATTTCTGGGGAAGGTTTTAAAATGGATCCTGGTAAACTCCAATCTATTTTAGACTGGCCTTTGCCCAAAGGACTCAAGGCTATCCAAAGGTTTATTGGTTTTTCCAACTACTATAGGCGCTTCATTAAGGGTTACTCCTCTATCATTGCGCCTATTACCAATATGACCAAACAAGGGGCTGATACTAAGTTCTGGTCTGAGGAAGCTCTTGGTGCTTTTAAGACTCTCAAGGAACTTTTTGCCTAAGCTCCCATTCTAGTTCCTCCTGATACGACTCTGCCTTTCTTGCTCGAGGTCGATGCTTCTGAGACAGGAGTTGGGGCTGTTCTGTCTCAAAGGTTAGGGGTGGATAAACCGTTACACCCTTGTGGTTTCTTCTCTAAAAAAATTTCTGGGCCTGAGAGCAGATATGACATCGGGGAGAGGGAACTGTTAGCGGTCATTAAGGCTTTAAAGGAGTGGAGACATTTACTGGAAGGGACACTACACCCTGTTACTATTCTAACGGATCATAAGAACTTGTCTTATATTGGGGAGGCTAAGCACTTGTCCGCCAGGCAGGCTCGCTGGGCCTTGTTCCTCACTCACTTGAATTATGTACTTACGTATAGACCTGGTTCTAAGAACTCTAAAGCCGATGCTTTGTCTCGTCAATATGAACCATCCACTATAACTGAACCACTTCTGTCCTCCATAGTTCCTAAGGGGAATATCATCGCGAACACGAATCTCAGGATTCACTCTCCATTGCTTTCTGAGATCATGAAGTTTCAGCATTTGGCACCCAAACAGACTCCTGGGGATCGACACTTCGTTCCTGCCGCTCTCCAACTGGAGGTGCTACGCTGTCTCCATAACAGCAAGGTGGCTGGGCATCCTGGCATCCGCAAGACTTATGCGCTGGTCTCTAAAGATTTTTGGTGGCCTGACTTACGCAAGGATATTAAAGAATTCATCGGGGCATGTGAAGTTTGTACCAAGACCAAGCTACCCCATTCGCTTCCATGCGGATTTCTGCACCCTTTAGAGGTTCCTGAAAAGCCTTGGTCCTGCCTGGCAATGGACTTCATTGTTGATTTGCCTATTTCTAAAAAGCAGACTGTCATCCTCACTGTGGTAGACAGATTTACTAAAATGGCTCACTTCATTCCCTTACCTAAACTCCCATCTTCGCCCGAATTAGCGGAGATATTCGCCAGGGAGATTTTCCGTTTGCATGGGATACCTTCCCAAATTGTCTCTGACAGAGGCTCCCAATTTGTTTCCCGTTTTTGGAGATCATTCTGCTCCCAACTAGGCATCAAATTGAATTTCTCCTCTGCCTATCATCCTCAGTCCAATGGAGCTGCTGAACGCACTAACCAAAAAGTTGAACAATATTTACGTTGTTTCGTTTCAGAACACCAGGACGATTGGGTCGGTTTGATTCCTTGGGCGGAGTTTGCACATAACAATCTCATTTGTGATTCTACGCATTTTAGCCCTTTTTTCTTGAATTATGGCTTTCATCCTTCCATCCTTCCTTCGGAGTCTTCTTCTCAAGGGATACCGTCGGTGGATGTTCATGTTGCCAATTTAAGAAAGTTGTGGGATCAAACTCGACAAATCCTTTTGCACAATTCTACGCTGGTTAAAAGACACGCTGACAAACGTAGAAGGGCAGCACCGGTGTTTGTTCCAGGCGATAGAGTATGGTTAAGTACTAGAAACATTCGGTTAAAAGTGCCGTCCATGAAGTTTGCTCCTCAATATATTGGACCTTACAGGGTACTGTCTCAAATTAACCCAGTTGCGTATCGTTTAGCGTTGCCTAATGCCTTACGCATTCCTAATTCATTTCATGTTTCCTTGCTAAAACCATTAATATGTAACAGGTTCTCCTCCACGATCGCCCCTCCCCGCTCAGTTCAGGTGGAGGGTCAGGAGGAGTATGAGGTCAATTCCATCGTTGATTCTCGAATCTCCCGGGGGAAACTGCAATATCTGGTCGATTGGAAGGGTTATGGTCCTGAGGAGAGAAGTTGGGTACCTCAGGAGGAGGTGCATGCTCCCCGTCTCCGCAGGGCGTTTCACTCTCGATTCCCTTCTCGCCCTGGTGTATTCCGCCCGGTGGGCGTATCTGAGAGGGGGGGTACTGTCAGGGTACCTGTGGTCTCTACCTCCGAAAGAGGTAGAGACTTAGCTGTTCCTCCATCCAGACGGCCTGATGGCTCCCTTCCCCACGGTCTATCCGGTCATGCAAGGCCGGCCGCGAGGGAGTGACTGCCTTTTACAGCATCTAGGCAGGAAGTTGTCATCAGGACACTCCTCCGGAACGACCTGTCACTCAATTGCTGCAGGACCAATCAGGACGCCTCGGAGGCGTGGTTACTGCTCTGAACAGGGTATTTAACAGAGCTTCTTTCATTAGCTCATTGCCCTGTCGTGGTTCTAGCTTATTCTAGTCACTCAGTGCTTGTGTATTCTATTATCCCTTTTGGTTTTGACCCGGCTTGTTTACCTTACTCTGCTTATCTCTGTTACCCTTGATTCGGCTTGTCTCTCGCTTACCTGTCTTCTGTTACCCTCGACCTCGGCTTGTCTTTGACCATTCTATACTGTACTACTTACGTTAGTCCGGCCATTCTAAGGTCCGGTATACGTATCTGGCTACTGTTTGTACTCTGCGTGTTGGATCCCTGTCCCGATCCTGACAATTACCTCCTTTGAATGGTTACACAGTTATCCTGATGATAGTAGATCGGTTTTCCAAAATGGCTCACTTTGTGCCTCTTCACAAGTTTCCCACATCCAGGGAACTAGCTATTATCTTCGCTAGAGAGGTATTCTGGTTGCATGGTATTCCCGTATCTATTGTGTCCGATAGCGGTAGTCAATTTATTTCCAGGTTCTGGAAAGCCTTTTGTTCAGAAATGGGTATTTCTCTCTCATTTTCTTCCGCTTACCATCCCCAGTCTAATGGAGCCGCAGAACGTGCCAACCAGTCTCTGGAGCAGTACCTTCGTTGTTTTGTGTCCCACCATCAGAACAATTGGTCTGACCTTCTTCCTTGGGCTGAGTTTGCTCAGAATAATGCCACTCATGATTCTTCCGGCAAAAGCCCTTTTTACATTGTCTATGGCCAGCATCCCGTTGTTCTTCCGGCTGCATTCTCCTCACAGGGCATGCCAGTTCTGGATGAGCATTTGGCTGGTTTGCGTAAAACTTGGGAGCAGGTTCAGCGTTCTTTGGTGGATTCCACTGCTCGCCAGAAGGCTCAGGCTGACAAGCATCGCAGAGCGGCTCCTTCTTATGTTGTGGGGGACAGGGTTTTGCTTTCCACGCGGAATATTCGCCTACGGGTGCCTTCTATGAAATTGGCTCCCCGCTTCATTGGTCCTTATCGTATTCTACATAAGGTTAATCCTGTTTCGTATGCCTTGGGTCTGCCTAAGAATCTGCATATTCCTAATGTCTTTCACACCTCATTGTTAAAGCCTTACGTACGCAACCGCTATACCCGGCATACTCCTCCTCCCCCTCCTGTCTCTGTGGAGGGTCATGAGGAATTCGAAGTTTCTGCTGTTCTTGACTCTCGTTTCCTTAGAGGTCGACTTCAGTACTTGGTACATTGGAAGGGCTATGGGCCTGAGGAGCACAGTTGGATTTCTGCTGAAGCTGTTCACGCTCCCCGCCTTGTGCGTTCTTTCCATTCTCGTTTTCCTGCCAGACCTGGTCCTACCCGCCCAGAGGGAGTGTCCTCAGGGGGGTACTGTAGCGTTACTTACCTTATCCAGGCGCCGGCTGCGGTCCTCTCTTTGCGCCGCGCGCGGTCCTGCTGCTGCACGAGCTGCGCGCGGCTCATCCGACGGCAGTAACAAGAAGGCGGGCAGTGACCGCGAGAAGCGATCACGTGTCCCGCCTGAATCTAAGAGCGCGCCGCGAGTCTCGAGCGCGCTCTTAAAGAAACAGTGGGAGCCTAAATTGGAAAAAGGCTCCCATTGGCCCCTGTGATGCCACACTCCCCATACACTTACCTTTTGGGGGTGTGGATATGACAGGAGCCAATCAAATTAATTTAGAAGGTACTTATACTCACCTTTTTCCCTTAGTCCTTGCCCTATCGTGGTTTCTGTTGCAGTTCCCTTTAGCGCTTGTTGTGTTCAGTTGTGTTCCTTAGTATTGACCTTGGCTTTGTTTCTGACTACGTTATCTCTTTATCCTTATCTGTTCTGTTTGCCGGCTTGCTGTTTACTGTGTACCAGACCCCGGCTAGTCCTAGTTTACGCTGTCTCTCTGTGCCCTTGACCTCGGATCGTTCCTGACTCAGTCTTCTCTCATATACGTCGAGTCCGGCCATTCTAAGGTCCGGTAGACGTATCTCTCCTCTGTGTTGTCTTTTGTCGAGTTGAATCCTGCGAGTTGGGGTATATTTTCGTTACATGGGGGCTCAGTATATGCCGCAGTGCTGCACATACATACAACCTAGAAATGTGTTTTGACTTGGGGCTGCTTGGAAAAATATTGAAATATTAAGGGCGCCTTGAACCTAAAAAGTTTGGGAAGCTCTGAGCTAAGACATTCCATGTCAGCATAGGACCTGCTTTAGATTCTGAAAAAATAGACAAAAATAGACAAATGGTACTTGATGAGTTAAATATAAAAAAAGTGTTTAAATATAACCCATTACCGAGCTTTCGAAAAGACCGATCTTAATTATTTGACTCTGCTCACTGCACACAATTTTTGCACTGCAAGGGTTACAATTGGATCTTAACCCCTTGTGGTCCTAAAATATGTGTAATGTATTGATGTGCAGTGTGACACTCTGGCAATTATAATATACGCTTTCCACAAGTGTATAGGCAATTAATTCCTGGGCCACTTGATTACCATTTGCTTTTGAAAGCTTATAATTAGTTTTACATGAGCTATAAGTATAATATGCAGCCAATTAGATAAAAAAGCAAATAAAGATGAAAAACTGAATATGAAATAAAAGTGAAATAAAAAAGCAAGTTTAACCGTATCTTAGTATAATTTCCTAAAACAATCGGCCAGCATGGCTATATTTATGTAAATGGGGAAATAGTATTCTGGAACAGGATTCCATATTATGGTTTTGGTTTTTCTTTGGGCAAATTCTGTGAATGCTTTATTATTGTATATATAACCATTAAAAAAAAAATAACTGTAAGAAATGTAATAGCACTATATACACTTATACCAGTGACAATTTTAAAACAGAGGGTCTTTTGCCCACCAACCATGCCTCAAAATTCAGCTGTTTAGGGATTTTTAGTTTTGACAATAATGTGCCTTGACAAATAGAAATCATCTCTGGATGCCTGGGGAATATTGTGTGGAGAAGAGATTATTCCTTGGCTTTGCATTATATTTGTTTTTGCCTGTTATCCACATAGACGCAGAGTGCAGGCAGCACTGTCGGATAAACAGAGACTTGTGCTGTGTAGGTCCCGCATAAACCTTCGTCCTCCTACTTCCACCAAACATCTACTGCGGTAGCACTTGTGAGAAAACTATGAAGTCACTTGCATTATGAGATATGGCCCCGACTCGAGGGTTATCCGTTGTAATTTCAGTGTGCTGGGTGCTGCTTTATAAATTAGGGTAAATTGTCTCATTAACTGCTGTATCTATTGTATCTCTGTCTGCTGTCCTCTGTGTCAGGATTGGCCTGACCCTAACACACAAATCTAGGTGTATGCAAGGAAGGTATGCGTACTGGTCCTTCGAGTGGTCGGGCTAGCACAGAGATTATAGTCAGAAAGTCTGCAAGAAGACACAGAATAAACGTTAACAAGCCAAGGTTAGGGATTACAGAGGTACAGAAAAACGAGAAACAAGCCAAGGTCAGGGTTACAAAGATCATGAATGGTCAGACAAGCCAAGGTCATGGGTAAACAAAAACTATGACAGGGCATGGATACAAGGCTAACTAAGAAGTATATACAGGGAGTGCAGAATTATTAGGCAAATGAGTATTTTGACCACATCATCCTCTTTATGCATGTTGTCTTACTCCAAGCTGTATAGGCTCGAAAGCCTACTACCAATTAAGCATATTAGGTGATGTGCATCTCTGTAATGAGAAGGGGTGTGGTCTAATGACATCAACACCCTATTTCAGGTGTGCATAATTATTAGGCAACTTCCTTTCCTTTGGCAAAATGGGTCCAAAGAAGGACTTGACAGGCTCAGAAAAGTCAAAAATAGTGAGATATCTTGCAGAGGGATGCAGCACTCTTAAAATTGCAAAGCTTCTGAAGCGTGATCATCGAACAATCAAGCGTTTCATTCAAAATAGTCAACAGGGTCGCAAGAAGCGTGTGGAAAAACCAAGGCGCAAAATAACTGCCCATGAACTGAGAAAAGTCAAGCGTGCAGCTGCCAAGATGCCGCTTGCCACCAGTTTGGCCATATTTCAGAGCTGCAACATCACTGGAGTGCCCAAAAGCACAAGGTGTGCAATACTCAGAGACATGGCCAAGGTAAGAAAGGCTGAAAGACGACCACCACTGAACAAGACACACAAGCTGAAACGTCAAGACTGGGCCAAGAAATATCTCAAGACTGATTTTTCTAAGGTTTTATGGACTGATGAAATGAGAGTGAGTCTTGATGGGCCAGATGGATGGGCCCGTGGCTGGATTGGTAAAGGGCAGAGAGCTCCAGTCCGACTCAGACGCCAGCAAGGTGGAGGTGGAGTACTGGTTTGGGCTGGTATCATCAAAGATGAGCTTGTGGGGCCTTTTCGGGTTGAGGATGGAGTCAAGCTCAACTCCCAGTCCTACTGCCAGTTTCTGGAAGACACCTTCTTCAAGCAGTGGTACAGGAAGAAGTCTGCATCCTTCAAGAAAAACATGATTTTCATGCAGGACAATGCTCCATCACAGGAGTCCAAGTACTCCACAGCGTGGCTGGCAAGAAAGGGTATAAAAGAAGAAAATCTAATGACATGGCCTCCTTGTTCACCTGATCTGAACCCCATTGAGAACCTGTGGTCCATCATCAAATGTGGGATTTACAAGGAGGGAAAACAGTACACCTCTCTGAACAGTGTCTGGGAGGCTGTGGTTGCTGCTGCACGCAATGTTGATGGTGAACAGATCAAAACACTGACAGAATCCATGGATGGCAGGCGTTTGAGTGTCCTTGCAAAGAAATGTGGCTATATTGGTCACTGATTTGTTTTTGTTTTGTTTTTGAATGTCAGAAATGTATATTTGTGAATGTTGAGATGTTATATTGGTTTCACTGGTAAAAATAAATAATTGAAATGGGTATATATTTGTTTTTTGTTAAGTTGCCTAATAATTATGCACAGTAATAGTCACCTGCACACACAGATATCCCCCTAAAATAGCTAAAACTAAAAACAAACTAAAAACTACTTCCAAAAATATTCAGCTTTGATATTAATGAGTTTTTTGGGTTCATTGAGAACATGGTTGTTGTTCAATAATAAAATTAATCCTCAAAAATACAACTTGCCTAATAATTCTGCACTCCCTGTATACCAGGAAGTATACATAGCCTGTAATGGGTTGTGATCGGTTACAGATGACCACGATGTCACAAATGTGAACACATCATGAAAAAGCAGCACAAAGTCTGACGTCATAAATGAAGACCATTGAGAAGGTTCCATGTCATATATGATGTCATAATAAGTCACCAGGAAGCTAGGGATGAGTGGGTGCGCATCAAAACACAGAAGAGACATCACTTACATGATTGCACTGTGCCACTCTGTCACCATGCATCAATGGTAATCTGTATCAAATCTGATGATATAGTGTGGCACATATATTTATTTTAAATGTTTTATTTTTGTTGTGCATAGAAAGAATAACATCATCTTGCAATGCCCCAACAGCATATGCAAGTACAGAATGACACATAGTATAACAGCTGTTGGTCAGCATCTCAAAGTTACTGCACATTTTATAGCATATAATATTCAGGATATGCATGCATGTCACAAACAAGTATGCAAGACATGGTAAGTATTGTTAGAGTATGAACATGCTAACTACCTAAGATAAACGCAAATAAAAGTGAAGCCACCATAAGCTATGTTTAACTGAGCTCATTGAGTGTGAAGACATGGTAACGTGAGCAGAGGGGTAGGAGTAGTTGTTGGCTATATTTATCCTATACCCATTGCATAGAGACATAATCCTGGTAGGCATAAAAGGTGAGAGAAAGTTCCTAAGGTTCCACAACTCGCCCCAGCTATCCACCTCTTGCTATCAGCACCCCAGCTCCTATGGTCAGAGTCTCCCCTCCCCCCCCAGGGGTGCAGCGTTTGTGTTGATCGTCGAAACTGCTTGAGTCTCCGACCTGAGGGGGGTTTGCGGGCAGGAACTCTGCGAGCCGGCTGAGTCACGGGAACCCTCTCTGCAGCTCTCTTTAGCTTCCGCTAGAACCGCTGACAGATGGCATTGTATGCCTGCAAGAATCATTCTTCCCAGCTCCACGCCGCTGCTTGTTCATGACCGGTGTATCGTCGCCATATGGGCATTCAGAACCTTGGACAAACCCCCACATACCTAACCCTAATAAAACATGGACACTAGGGTATATGGGTAAAATTGTCTACAGCTTTATTAAATATATAAATAATAATAACTTAACATAGAAACTTTTTGGGTCATGCCCCATGCTTATGCCTCGCCCTTATTTCCGTATCCTTCCGTTAGGTATAACAGGCAATGACCCCCTTAATAAATAACACATATATATATATATATATATATATATAACATTGAACCAACATAACATCACTTAAAAGTGCCAACCATTATTATAATTTAACCATGGTAGGGGTATACCCGGATACCCCTACCCTACCAGGTTCTGAGCCACCTCCAGGACTCGAAACCTACCAATATACCAATAACTATTAACATAACATTCCTACTGGGAAGCCTATTTCCTCTCCTAGAGCTCCCTATCCCACCATGAGCTCAGACCTTGAAACCTTAAGCCATCTGAGCTCCCTCACCCCGAAGAAACAGTGCTTTCTGCAGCCCTTCCTGCCAACCTAGGTTCAGGAGATCCCACCCCACTGCGGAGAGGTGAACTCCATCTGAGTGATAGTAACCGGGCAACCCCACCTCTAATTTCCGGTGCCTTACTACCACCCCCCACTTTCCTGACAAAACTAGCCATTAGGCTGTTAACCTTTCCTTGGCAACGCTCGATGGCCAACGGGTCATGCGCGTGCCGCCACTGCCTTATAGGCACCATCTCCGACCACACCACCAGCACGCCAGGGAGCATATCCCGAAATCTATTTAGATCCTGTTTCATCCATTTAACCAGCTGATGCTGCGGCACCAGCCCCAGATAATTTCCTCCTGCGTGCAGCACTAGGAAGTCCGGCCTTCCCCCACCTGTTAACATGCGAAACACTGCATTACAAACATCGCCCTACTTCAAACATATGGGCTTCCTTTATGTTAATTAAGCCTCACACAGTTATCCTTCACCATGCCAGGACGACTATCTACTTAGTTGTATTAATTTAGTACTAACACATACCTAGACACGTGTGCCTAGTCTTCTCTTGTTCATTCTACTTTAGATAGATTTGAAAGTGTTTGACTAGGGAACATGGGCGTCCACAGGAATTTTTCCGGGGGAAGGGGCATAATTGTAATGACATCCATGCTTGGACCCTTTTTGACATGAAGGGGAGGAGCATAGTCATTATCACATAAAGCCAGGGTGAATAGCGTTTTCACAACTATGGTGTCAGGAATACATGTTTGTTTTCCTGACACTATAGTGTTCCTTTAATCAAACTAAAGGAACATACTGGTCATCATAACAACTTCATCTAAATGAAAATGCTATGATGCAAGGAGGCCCCTGGGCGCTCTCTTTCCCTTAAGGGGTGAAACCGCTCTCAAATTGTTTAACCCCAAAGGCTTCCTCCAGCTCCAGATCTCCAGTCGCTCAGTGGTATTTGGCTTCTGAAACGGAGTGTCAGGAAGTGCAGATTGATGTCAGGCATGGGTGCCGCTGATTGGCTAGAGTGGTCAGCTGCCCCCCATCCCTCACTTAACTGATCTGTAGGCTGCACCCCCCATCCCTCACTTACCTGATCTGTAGTCTGCCCCCCCATGCCTCACTTACCGGATCTGTAGGCTGCCCACCTATGTCTCACTTACCTCATCTGTAGGCTGCCCCCCCATGTCTCACTTATCTGATCTGTAGGCTGCCCCCCATCCCTCACTTAACTTATCTGTAGGCTCCCCCCCATGTCTCACTTATCTAATCTGTAGGCTGCACCCCCCCATGTCTCACTTACCTGATTTGTAGTCTGCCCCCCCATCCCTCACGTACCTGATCTGTAGGCTGCCTCACGTACCTGATCTGTAGGCTGCTCCCCCATCCCTCACTTGCCTGATCTGTAGGCTGTCTCTGCTGGCTGCACTCTGTGCAGCTCCCCTGCGGATGCAGTCAAGAGAAAGAAGCAGGGATAAGCTGTAGCTTCCTATCCCTGCCTTTCTCTATTCACAGCGGCACCTACTGGCCGGCGCCGGTATTGCAGTGTATTCTCACACTGAAACGAAAAATAGCAGCACAAGCTGGAAAATCCGACGCCCATGCTAGGGAAGATGCTGTTTTGTAGAGAACCGCACTTACATTGCATCTTACTTCATACCTGATCTTGAATATAGTTGTGGCAGCTTCCAACCTCCATCATTCTGTCTTCTTCCAAGCTCTTGTCTTACAGGAACAATCCAAGCACCATAACCACTACATATTGCTGTAATGGTTATGGTGCCAGGACTGTCCAATCGCTCTCTGAGGATAATTTTGTCATGCCATTTTAGAACAGGTTATAGAGGTAATGGTGCTTGGAGTGATCCTTTAATTTATTTATATAACTATCAGTTTTCTCTCACACCATTTCTGCTTGTATAGCTCTAATTTACTGGTTCCTAATCTTTTCCTTTTTCACAGACACATTATCTACATCAGGGGTATCCAAAAGGTAGATCCCCAGTTGTTGTAGCACTACAACTCCCATGATGCAGTGCATGCCTTTAGTATGACAAAGCATCACGCAAGATGTAGTATTAAAACATCTGGGGATCTACCTTTTTGGTAGATTAATCTACATGGTGTAAGTTGCTGTAAACCCATTCTTCAACTGGAAAATGATCTCCGTAACCCACACCCCAAAGGGTCCTCACAGCACTGGAAAAAATAATCTGCTATAGAAAACAAGTTATTATTGTAGACCAGTAATAAATATCATCAGTATGTTTTTATTACTGAGGACTCATTTTTTTGGATTATGAACTAAAGGTTAAGAACCATCGCTGTAAGATTTAAGGCATCCCATAAAATCTTACATTTAAGGGGGTTAACAGAGACTGACTACAGAACCATTGTTCAGTGGCCTGGACATCCACGTGAAATTTTATAATAGCTATGCTCTGATGTGAGCAGATTTTATCCTTTTAATTAATGCCAATGTGAGGTATGCAATTGATGGATGATAGGGCCAATTAGAGTCATTATAGGAATATTTCTGTTAGATAATTATAGACCGACTTCTTGTTAATTTCAAAATGCTGTATTTGATAGCAGTTAAGACCCTCTTGCCCCACACTGTGCCTTTTCCTTTTCCCCTACCTGCTTCTCTTTTAATCATTGGCCTTTAATTTTCATAGAGAGAGCGGTGACACTAAAAGCCTTATATATATATAACAATGGAGCCTCCTGTGGGATCAAACATTTACATAAAATGAAAAAGTTTGAAGCTTTATTGAATGAATATAGGGTCAAGGACAGAAGAAAGGGGGTAACCGTGTTTAAAGAATGTAGACAAAAAGGAGAACATTTGTTAAATTAGGACAGATTTTCTCCTTTTTGTCTACATTTAAATTTACAGAACAGAAGATAACTTATAAAGTAAGTTAAGATCTGATTGAAAATGAAACCATTTGTTTCATGCAGGCTGAGTCAGTCACAGCCAGGGAAGGTGTGGCTAGGGCTGCATGTACGGAAACAAAAGTGATTTGACCTAAGAGAGTAGATAATTGAGCAGTGACATCGAATGGGCATGATCTATACACCAGATATGCTTCATTAAGCTACACATTGTTTTGATGACTATAGTATTACTTTATGTTTAGGATGTGGCAATATATTATAAATACATGGGCTTGAATAGGAATGGGTTATGTAGTTGGACACCCATTCCAAAGAAAATGAGTGTTGTTCTAGACACCGTGGAATGCAATGCTAAGAATATTGTGTTTATTGTTTATTTGTTTGCTTTTTGAATTCCAATTATTTTCTTTTCAGTGGAAGTACATGATATATTGCTAAACTCACTTCTGCCTTCAGGTGAAATAAAATTACACAAGTGTTTTTTTTTACTTGTAACTAATAACATTTTTTTATGGGTAAGTATTTGTTTGGGAAGTTCAAACCCAAAGACAGACCCGTTACAGAGGAAGGGCACGCAAACGCTATTAGAAGACAGTATGAGAATAGTCAATCTGTCAGATCTCACCCTAACTCCCATACAAATTAAAGTACTGATGAGGGGACTGTCTTTTGTCCCAACCCCTCCATTCAATCACTTTGAATGGATCAAATACATTAATTTGTTTGGGAGGAAACTAGCCCTCCACAAATTTTTTAAACTCAAAGATGAGAAAAGAGCGAAAGAACTTGGGTTTAATGTGAGGGAATACCAATGTCTACAGGAATTAGTGTCCCTGTTAGAAGACAATGATACTACCTCCACAGTACCATACACTGACTTGTGTCAGAGAAGCAAGTTCACGCCCAACCTCAGGGAGTTTAAGAATATTGATACTTTCATTGACTCCACTACAAATATGATCAAGACAATTAATACAGATATGCTGTCAGCACAACCAAGAGGTAATCTCTCTGGTAAAGAATGGAAAGCCCTGTGCGATCTTAAGGACAATGACAAGATCGTAATCAAGCCTGCCGATAAAGGCGGTAACATTGTCCTTTTAAACAGACAGCACTATATACAAATGGTCGAAACTATCCTTAATGACGACAAGACCTATAGGCCACTAACCACAGATCCTTCTGTGAGATACCAGAGGGATTACAAAACCCTGCTGGATAAAGCCTTCGATAATGGTATACTGTCAAAGGAGGAGTATGGGGCTATCTACATCAAAAATCCTACAATCTCCACGTTCTACTGCCTGCCAAAAATTCACAAGCAACAACAAACCCTGACTGCAAGGCCTATCGTCTCAGGGACCAACAGCTTTACTAGCAAAGGCAGTATTTATGTAGATAGGATTTTACGTTCGTTTGTAGAAAACCTACCTTCGTACCTAAAAGACACTAAGGACACGCTAAAATGCCTAACATCAGTCACAGTACCCAGGGGCGCAACCTTATGTAGTCTGGACGTGGAGGCCCTATACTCCTCCATCCCACATGCGAGTGGCCTGGATCACACGGGTTTTTTTCTAAGGAAAAGGGGTGTTGAACATAGTACACACACTACTTTTGTATTAGACCTACTGAGATTTATCCTCACACATAATTTTTTCATCTTCCAAAGTAAATATTACCATCAGGTGCAGGGGACTGCGATGGGGACATCTTGTGCCCCATCGTACGCCAACCTGCACCTTGGATGGTGGGAGAGTGAGAGGGTATTTACTGAGCAAAACACTGACTTTACCGACTGTATCTTTATGTGGAAAAGGTACATAGACGACATCCTCATCATTTTGACTGGCACTCAATCACACTTTGAGTCCTTTGTTGAGACTCTCAACAGGAACAATCTGAATCTCCGACTCACTATGGAGTTTGGAGACCAGGCACTGAACTTTTTGGATTGCACATTTAGGATAACGGAGAATTTGGTGATTGAAACCACCCTATACCGTAAGCCCACCTCTACCAATAGCATGCTAAGATGGGAGAGCCACCACCCTGCTCCACTCAAAAGAGGGATCCCGGTGGGCCAGTATCTCCGACTGAGGAGAAACTGCTCGTCTATAGAGGATTTCAAACTCAAAGCAACTGAACTGAGACTCAGATTCAAACAAAGAGGCTATCCAAATCGCTGCTTAAAGCATGCCTACCAGCGAGCACTCAACAGTACTCGCGATGACCTACTCATGGATGAGCCCAAGCAGGACTCAAAGAAACTAATCAGGTGTGTAGCAAAATATGATGCTGGATGGGAAAAGGTAAAGAAAGTAATGGGTCGCTTTTGGCCTCTGCTGACACAGGATCCACATCTGAAGGACACCATCTCCACTAGGGTGTCTATTACAGCGAAGAGAGGTAGAAACTTAAAAGAGATGCTTGTACCTAGTTACCTCTCCACCCCTAAAAAAACAAACACCACATGGATGACTATACACGGCACGTACCAATGTGGGAAGTGTGTTGCATGCACATACATAGCCAAAGGGTCAAAAACCCTTACTAACTACAACAACACTGTGGAGATTCCCATAAAACAGTTCTTCAACTGCAATACCCAGGGAATGGTTTATTTACTCACGTGCAAGTGTGGCAAGAAATATGTAGGCAAAACCATACGCCCATTCAAGCGACGGATTATGGAACATGTCCACTCTGTAACATCTGACAGAGACACGTCAGTTGCCAGACACGTTAGAACCAACCACATGGACACTCCTAAATGTATTAAGTTTGCGGGAATAGAGAAAATCCAATTGGGCAGAAGAGGCGGTGATCTGGATCAAACCCTAAAAAGAAGGGAATGTTATTGGATTTACAAATTTGACACACTTGCCCCCAAAGGCCTCAATGAAGGGTTTACCTTCACCCCGTTTATTGATTGATGAGTACCCCCACTGTGTATATATGTAAATAGGTTTGTGTTGTCCAGTCTTTAATTTAGGCCTTTTTTTGTTAACAGATATTTCTTCCTGTACATGTAAAGTGTGATTTACCGGGTACCTTTGTGCCAGCGTATTTAGTGACCGCCCATTACCTTTTCCATTAAACCACCAGTACTGGTAACACATCCCCCTCCCCGGTTGATTCCGGTTGGTTCTCTTAGGGATATGAACGATTGTCCTATTTTACTCTAGGACCTTCCCTACATTGGACGTAATAGGGAACCTCTGTCTGCATCCCCCCGTATGTAATAGGGAACCTCTGTCTACATCCTACCAGCTGGAGGGATGAGGTCCGCCAATATGGTTTACTGGGTTCAGAAATACTTAGGACTACTCTAATATCAGTGTCTCCCACTGCATAAATTTATTATGAACGTGGGAGACATATTCTGTTTTTCCCTCCAATGTAACATGATCCCTGTTACACACCAGCAAGGGTTATTACAGTCCTGCAGTCCAGTAAGGGTTATTACAGCCCTGCATTCCCTAATCCCAACACAGGACCTATCGGTACATGGGAACCGTTTTAGCATTTAAGCCTCCACGGACTATGGGTTTTAACCCACGATACCGTGTAACAGGGGTTTCAAACCAGGATTCGGATATGGTATGAGGGGTTAACCGTATAAGCCGTCTTTTCTCACAGGGGAGGAGTCTTCCTTCAGTCAGTGGAATACTGACACCCTCCCCACATCCATAGACCCGCCCCACTGACACCCACGTGGGCGGATTCATGGACCAATGACGGGCCACACGGTAATATGGCGCGAAGAGGCAGGACACGCCTATGGCGCGAAGAGGCAGTTTGCCCTGACGCTGGGTTTATACATTGTATCTCCAGCAGGTCAGACGGCTACTTTGTGCCCCTGTAGCTACACAGGGATACGTTGTTGTTTACTAGTGGTTTATGTACAGTGCATAGTGTACAGGGATACCGTGTTGTTTATGGCCCATGTACAGTGCATAGTGTAGAAATCTTTTTCCCTCCACAGCGGACTCACCATAGCTCCTATAACAGTAGGGGCAAGTACCGCAGCAAGTTACTCCAGTCAGCCTTCGATAAGATTAGGCTGGTACCAGTAGAGCTACCTTTTCTTTACTGCAGTAGGTTCCTTGAGTCCGCAATATTATTGGAGCAACTATGAGTACCAAGGGACACGGTTAGCAACTATTGACCTGTGCCCTTCTAGGAAGTTTCCAGTGCATAATTTACTGGATCATCCCTGTTACAGCACTAGGTTCACTGTATGCAACTGACAGGGTGTACAGACCCACCCCAGTGTGTTTAGGATGGTGGTGGTACATTAAGTTTTATTTGTTTGGTTTTCATTTGGGATCATATTTTGGATGATACCCACGATTAAAATATTTTAGTCCATTATTTAAAGCAGTACAACAGCTGCAGAACTCTCCCTCTTGGCGCTCCCGAAGCTTAGCAAGCTAGGGTATACGCCTTTTCTTTCCATTTTTTGTATATATACCAGGGTTATCCCCTATTGAGTTCTGCAGACACACTCTTGTTCCCTCCTTTGGGAACCTAGCACTTCGGTGCCCCTTTGTTTCTATGTTTATCTAATATTAGAGGTTTCAATACCCTTTGAGTGTGCAATCATATTTACTTATTGCAGTGGTGAGCCATCATGACTAATTTTCTCTCCCAACTTAAGGAGACTAATCAGTGGTGTACTGATATAGATTCAGTGTTCTCTGACAAAGAGGTGACTTATCTACCTGAGCAAGATAACATTAATGCCAAATTTAGAACTTTGTCGAATCTCTGCAAACAGCAGATTAGGCTAGGTTGGGAAGTGACCTCACTAGAAAAGTATCTAAGCAAATCAATGATCCCAAGAGGATTGAGGATCCAGACCACCCCCAACTTAGAAATAGACGACCCAGCCCTCCTGAAGGAATGGGAAGAGGCAGCAAACACTTGCTCTAACAAATTTATGGATATATTGCTCCGGTTTGAATCAGCAAGGTTGAAAACAGTAAATGAAAAAGTAAACCTAGCAGTGGAGGGGACACAGGGCTGTAAAGACGATCCCTCCTTCACTGTTCAGGAACAAAGATTACAACAAAACTTGAATAAATACCAAAATAATGTGAAAAGCCGCAAACACGGCAAGTTTATCAGGGACAATGATGATTACAAGAAGGGAAGGGTATACAGACGTTTTAAGAAAACTATAAGAGCGGACTCGGATCAATATATGACATCAGACTATGAGACATCTGACACTGATAGCGAACAACTGACCAATCCAACAGGGAATATGAATCCGCAGTCCAAGAAGGGCATCCTAAAGAAAGGGGTAGCTTTTTTAGGACAGCCCCCCCGAGAGGGGGAAGTTCAAACCCAAAGACAGACCCGTTACAGAGGAAGGGCACGCAAACGCTATTAGAAGACAGTATGAGAATAGTCAATCTGTCAGATCTCACCCTAACTCCCATACAAATTAAAGTACTGATGAGGGGACTGTCTTTTGTCCCAACCCCTCCATTCAATCACTTTGAATGGATCAAAGACATTAATTTGTTTGGGAGGAAACTAGCCCTCCACAAATTTTTTAAATAAGGTCTAGTTTCTCTGAAACTGCTATGTTTATGAAAAAATGGGTTAACCCTAGAAGGACCTGGCACCCAGACCACTTCATTAAGCTGAAGTGGTCTGGGTGCCTAGAGTGGTCCTTTAATAACATGCCATACTGATTTGTCATATACCAAAATATGGCAGTAAATTGGTTCCATATGCTGGATTTTAGCATTCTTAGTACATCATTTGCAAAGACAGCTATGTGACTGTTTTACTTGGTAGCTGTGAACACCTTCAACAATAAACACATGATTACATTTAGTTCATGTGATTTGGAAATCAAATAGCAAAATGTAAGCTAACATAGCAGAGTTGAAAAAAAATCTATTTTCCAATAATGGGTTAAAAGATTACCAGGGTTTTCTCTAAGTGCATTGGTGGCTATCTGAACTACATTACACAGAAACACAAATAATTTCTCTGATATATATATATATATATATATATATATATATATATATATATATATATATATATATATAATATGTTAAGCTTCCAAATAACTGGTGGGTGGAGGAAATTATTTGTATATCGTTGTGCTGTGTATTGAAGTGCCTGTGGGAGCTAAATTGAAATGGAAGCTTAATGTACCTTTCAAATCAAAGAGAAAATCACTGGGCTCTCATTTGCCGCTTTGAAACAATGTAAAATGTAAAGCTATTAGATGCTCATTCTCTGAAGCTCAGCATCTTTTGTCACTATGGAAACTGTATGTGACGTCACGTGCATGATGTCACAATATGTGAGGCTGGTTTTAGATGGGCCAGCCATGCAACAAAAACGTCATCCCAACATGTATTTCTCACCATCGCTGGCACCATTTTACATTTGGCCATTAATTCATTTTTATCACCAATGCCTCAATCCAACTTCAATTCTGGTAAATGCTTATGAAATTCTGTGTTTTAAAAATATCTCCAGACTAAACACTCCTAGTCTATTTTGAATTTACTAAAAAAAATTATATTATTTTAAATATAAATATAAATAAGATAAATCTAATCCCTTTTGGCTTTGGTCACAGCACCAGATGATATATGTGAGATTGCTATAGCTATTTAACCCCTTAAGGACACATGACATGTGTGACATGTCATGATTCCCTTTTATTCCAGAAGTTTGGTCCTTAAGGGGTTAAAACAGACCGACAGATAATTACCTTGCTCTATGGGCTCCTTTGATTTTCTAAAGTACAGATCATGGAACAGCACACACAGAATAAAACTACTTTTATGCCTTACAGTACTACTTAAAGTTGCTTATCTTCGCAAACAAATATAGGAATTTCATTACTCCATATTGCCATATCATGTTAAGCCCACCACTACCTCACAGAACTCCGATATTGGTGGGCTTAACATGATATGGCAATAATCCTAAACTAATGTTAACATTGAAAAGGGACATGCCAACTGCAATACTTACTGCTCCAACTCTCCTAAAACGGATGCTTTCCCGGGGTCACCTCCAAAAGGGAACCTGGAGTGAAGGGGCGCTCAACCAATAAGGAATCTGGTCCGGATTACAAATGTACACACACAAAAAAAAGGGGTTAGGGCCACACCCCAATCCTCTTTTTCTCCTTTAATTTTCTGTCTACCATGAGTAACCTACACAGTCCTCTGTAGTGGTATGGCGCGATGAGTGCCCTTCACCCTTACAATATGAATAGTCAAACAGTTTAGGAAAATCATTACTAACTCTGTATGCAGCATATGTAAAATAACTAAATTTGAATTAGTTATTTTGGTTACCATCGCAACTGCTACCCTTTTTCTATGGATGTCCAGTCATTATAACTCCCATCCCATTTGAGGTTGGACAGGGGTTTGGCAAATTGAAATCGTCCGCCCGCTATATTCCCATCTTTGGCTGGTGGGTGGAAAGTGTGAACTAATTCCTGAAACGTTGTAACAGCTTGTCCCTGGCAGCCTTACATGTTTATTTTAATATATCCAATCAGATGATAACTGGGTAGACATAGTATGGTAACTTCAGCAGTAGCTGAATAAAATGACAGTCGCAACTGGCCAAGAGAGGGAGACTGTTCTAACTGATAGAATGTCCTGCTCCATGCAAGTACCTTGCACAGGTGCCAAAGAACATGTTTAAAGTCTATGAGCATTTATCAAAGGATAAATACCACAGGGGCGAGGTTAACACTTAAATAACTGGAATATCTGCTTATCTTTTCCTTCTCCCAGCCCATTAACGGTTTCATGGGGAATTATCTGCTAATGAAAGCTAAGCATCATGTTGAGCATCACAAGAGTTGAGTTTTACTTTGGCAAAGAACAGAAGAAGAACGGAAGTGATATCATTTATGACAACATATATTCTGGGTCTTTATTTTTAGGCATTTTTTGGTGATATATGCTTGTTGATACACACTTATGACATCACAATACCCCATATCTAATCATAACCCAGTATAGAGTATAAATGTCTCTGGCTTTTCTGGTTTCCTTGCCTTGTTGTCTGACTGGTTTCCTGAGAGTGCATTTATACTGTGTATTGGATTTACTGTATCGTGTCCTGAGCTTATTTGACCATTCTTGTACACTGCTATCCTTACTTTGGCTTGATTACCGATTTTGTATGTCTCTGCTATCCTAGACCTCGGCCTGTCTCTCGTTTACTCTCTGTGTGCTTGCAGACATTTCATTTATCTGTCTTAGGCACTAGCCCGGCCTCTCTAAGGACGTGTTGTTTCATTCAGGTTTGCATGTTAGGGTATCTCCATTCCTGACATTATAACACAGCCATGAAGGTTGCAGACCCAGGACAACAGTTTGCTTCCAGCAAAGCACTCATTAGGATGGGCTGTCTCTAGCCGGAGAACCAGTCTACTATTGTGGCAGCTCAGGTTACATCTTGTTCTGTTTCTACATCAGGTCTTGTTCAGCATTCACTCTTCCCACACACTAGTAGGGGATTTCTTAATCAAGTAGGTGTACACTTTAAGATGACTCCCCAAACCTTCCCTTCTGATGAAGCCAAGACCAGCTTTATCATGAATTTGTTAGTGGGAAAGGCACTGGCATCAATAAATCCCTTATGGTAATGAGATGAAATCTCTTATGTTTGATCACTCAAGTTTCCTGGCAACTTTCAGCAGAGCCAAGAATGCTGGTGGAGACTAATGCGAATCAAACAAGGGTCTAGATCAGTGGAAATCCACATTTAATACTGGCAGTGGTCACTAGGAGTACATTGGGTTATGTAATGCTGTGTTTCAAGATCTAGTTGAGGGGTTACTTGAACAATATTGTTATCATTTACCTTGACAACATCTTTATTCACTCACTTGATCTTGAAACACAGCATACATATATATAAATAATGACCTTTAAACACTCCTTAAGAACAGCTCGTATTGCAAAATCGAGAAAGTTGTATTCGATCAAACTAGTGTTCACTTTTTAGGCTATGTCATCTCTGGAGAGGGATTGCAAATGGACCCATACAAGTTAAAGTGGCTCTGTCACTTCAAACATTTCTACTATTGTTCCATCCCTTCCACACGCAGAATGTATTCTGTTCTTATGTTCATTTCTGAACTTTTTCTCTTTAAAACATAAGACAAAGAAGGGGCTAGTTTGTCTTATGTATTTTTCCTACTCTTGACAGTCCTGACAAATGGTGGATCTGAAGGCAAGGCCTTTGTTAATTGAACAATTGATCTGGGAATTGATATAAACAACAGACTAGTCAAAAATTGGCAAAGTCAATCAGCAGTTGCTAAGGCTAGTAAGGTATTGTATATATAAAAAGAAGCATTAATTCTCAGGATGAAAATGTAATTTTGTATCTTTATAAATCACTGGTAAGACCACAACTGGAATATGCTGTGCAACTTTGGGCACCTGTTCCAAAGAAGGATATTATGGCACTAGAAAAAGTACAAAGGCGTGCTACAAAATTAATAAAATGAATGTAAAATTTTAGTTATGAAGAAAGGTTAACAAATTGAAATCTGTTTAGCAAAAAGGCGCCTCAGAGAGGATATGATAGCATTATACAAATATATTTGGGGCTAATACAAACCATTGTCTGGAAATCTATTCATAAATGACTATACATAGGACACAAGGTCACTCATTTAGACTGGAAGAAAGAAGATTTAGTCTAGGGCAAAAGAAAGGAGTTTTCTACAGTAAGAACAATACAGATGTAGAATTTTCAGCCTAAAGAGGTGGTTTTATCAGAGTCTATACGGACGTCTAAACATCAATTGGATGAACATTTGCAAAAGCAATATTTAGGGATATTATTTTATTTTTTAAAAATTCTTTATTTTTCGTGTGCTTGAAGTAACAAACAGGCATGCAAAGCCACGACAGCAGTTGCAAGCGGTAACAAAACAGTACATAGCGTGGCATGTAAAACAGCACATTTTTTATATTATAGTGTGAAAACTTGCTTTGAATCAATAGTGAGAGGGTAACTTTACTAAGAGTAAGGTAAGTATGCTAGCAATCTTAATCACATATAATAATGAGCTGTCAACAGTATTAGTAAATTTCTATGAAACACAGGTTATGAAACATATGGGCAGTCGGATTCCAGGACAACCCTCCCACATACCTAACCCAATAACTCACTGACACGCAGGTATATGGGAAAATTTGTCCACAGCTTTATTTAAAACAATCCTGAATAATAACAATTTATTATTTGCCATATTAATAACCATAACAATAATAATTTAACAATAAACATGGGTCATTGCCCCCCATACTCCGCCCTCGCATCCGAATCCTTCTGTTGATATAAAAGGCAATGACCCCCATATAAATAACACATATATATAACATACATACCAACATATTCCAACATACCAACTTAAAGTGCCAAACATAAATTAACCAGGGCAGGGGTATACCCGGATACCCCTGCCCCACCAGATTCTGAGCCACCGACAGGACTCGGAACCTACCAACCACCAATGACCACAGTTTTACGTCTCCATGACGTTTATCCTAGGGAGCCTATTTCTTCTCCTTTAGCTCCCTATCCCGCCACTGTGAAAAAAACGGGATAACCCAAATCCGCTACCAAATTCAGGGAGGGTGGGCGGGACAAACTCGGCAAGGTAGTAATTAAAAGTGAAAGATTTAAAATGGCTGCCTATTTAAATAGCCAAGCCTACTTACCCATAACTACATTCCTTCCTTACTTCCTCCTATGCCAGCCTCCTAACCCCTGTTAAGGCCTTTTTCCGCTTAGCTGCGCTTTGGCTACATGGGGCTACATAAAATGTGTTAATTTACAAAGTGTGACTGGCACTTCTGTCGGTTTGGTTTCCCATCATCCAATTAAAAAAATATGTTTCGCACTCAAGACTACCAGTATAATTATGACTTTTACTCCATTTGTGCTAAGGTAGGGATACAGAAAACATCAAGGTTTTCAATTTTCTCCCCCTCCTCTTTAAAAAAAAAAAAAAAAAAGCTGTTTGTTAAAAGCGGTTTCAGTTGAAACACAACAAAAGATGAGGAAGAGCCTTCAAATCCAAAATGAATGTGAAATTGAAGGACAGCAACACAATTCATCTACTGTTATTATGAAGAGATGAAAGTGCCTCTTCCTTTTACAGTTTAATTACCATGGTGGTAGCTTATGCCTATATATAGGAGCACAAAATTCTAAGCTTAAATTATGGAACTCAAACTATAAATTATAACAAGAGCAGGAAAATTACAAGACATATGCTTATATTGAAAATTACAATAGATTTACCAGGTGATAAGATATATAAGATATGGTGTTGTATTGCTGAGGTGCCAAAAAGAAAAAAAAAGAAGACTTCTGACAGAAAAATCATGAGAAACCGTAGAAGTCGCAATCCAATCCTACATCTACGATGTTGGCCCAGTTCCATAATAGTGGTAAAACCTATCCACCTCCTACCACTCCTGGTGGCTACTGGAGCAATGCAATGAGAATACACCCTTCTTCCACACCGTAAAAAGAATTAGGGAGGGGAATGGTTAAAACTAAAAAGATAAAAAATAAAGATCTGTTTAAAAACATTGCTTAAAAAAAGTTCTCATAACTTGACTCAAATGAAAAATAAAAAAATAATAAAATTGCAAAAACTGACACAATAAATTAAAATGTTGTCCCTCCAGCTCACTGGCTGGATAAAGTAGAATGAAGAGTTTTTTGATGTCCCTGCCATTCTGAAGCGCTTTCAGTACACTGTGATTGATTGCAAATGTTAGTTTACTACAGTGATGTCCCCCGAAATTAAGTTGAAGGGGGGCGGGTAAGCCCGAAGAAAAGGCAAGTCATCATGACAGGCCCACTTAGGGTAGTATATCAGAGAGTGCTGTTTCAGCACTCTATGCACAGTCCTAGTGCCCTGAGTGTGGAGCGAGTGTGGCTAATGATGCTTTCATACGACACATTATAATGAATGCAGTGTGTGTGTGTATGAATGCAGTGTGTGTGTATGAATGCAGTGTGTGTGTATGAATGCAGTGTGTGTATGAGTGCAGTGTGTGTGTATGAGTGCAGTGTGTGTGTGAGTGCAGTGTGTGTGTGTGAGTGCAGTGTGTGTGTATGAGTGCAGTGTGAGTGCAGTGTGTGTGTATGAGTGCAGGGTGTGTGTATGAGTGCAGTGTGTGTATGAGTGAAGTGTGTGTATATGTGCAGTGTGTGTATGAATGCAGTGTGTGTGAGTGCAGTGTGTGTGTATGAGTGCAGTGTGTGTGTATGAGTGCAGTGTGTGTATGAATGCAGTGTGTGTATGAATACAGTGTGTGTATGAGTGCAGTGTGTGTGTATGAATGCAGTGTGTGTGTATGAGTGCAGTGTGCGTGTATGAGTGCAGTGTGTGTATGAGTGCAGTGTGTGTGTATAAGTGCAGTGTGTGTGTATGAATGCAGTGTGTGTATGAATACAGTGTGTGTATGAGTGCAGTGTGTGTGTATGAATGCAGTGTGTGTGTATGAGTGCAGTGTGTGTATGAGTGCAGTGTGTGTGTATAAGTGCAGTGTGTGTGTATGAGTGCAGTGTGTGTATGAATGCAGTGTGTGTGTATGAATGCAGTGTGTGTGTGAGTGCAGTGTGTGTATATGAATGCAGTGTGAGTGTGTGTGATGCAGTGTGTGTTTGTGTATGTGTTGGTGGGGGGTGGGCATTTTGATTATTGTTCTATTATTATTTATTTTTAAATTATTATTTTAATATTTTTTTTATTACATTTTTTATTTTATTAATATTTTTTTTTCGCCCCCCCCTCCCTGCTTAATACATGGCAGGGAGGGGGGCTCTCCTTCCCTGGTGGTCCAGTGGCATTGGCAGTTCAGTGGGGGGGGAGGGAGATGGCAGAGCACTTACTTACCTCTCCTGCAGCTTCTTTCAGCTCCCTTCTCCTCCGCGCCGGTCCGTGCAGCTCCTCTGTCAGCTCACACTGTAAGTCTCGCAAGAGCCGCACTATGACGCCGGAGGAGGAGGGAGCTGACAGGAGCTGCAGGAGAAGTAAGTAAGCGCTCTGCAGCCCCCACAGCCCCCTGTCTGTATTATGGCAATGCAAATTACCATAATACAGACAATTGACTCGAGTATAAGCCGAGTTGGGGTTTTTCAGCACAAAAAAGGTGCTGAAAAACTCGGCTTCTACTCGAGTATATACGGTATGTTAGTCCAATAAAAAAGCTATCATTGCATACTGCAATACTCTGGTATTTTGGAATCTTATATATTTATTTGTTTGTTTTTTTTACTTCTCTTCACATGCTCTTGCTTTCTGCAGAGGGAATTATTTATGGGAACTTTGAAAGGATGTAGGGTAACAAAATATGTGTGGACTGGTTGACTATAAATTAGTTAAGCTAAAGCTGACTTTGTGCACTGTACAAATACTCTTGCTGCTTATCTCTCTAACAGTGTGGTATGTGTATGTCCCACTTACATTGACCTTTTTCTCTGTCCCAGACTGCATATTGGGAGCTTCTGCCTGCTTCTAAGAAGAGGATGAAAGGAGTGGACCAGAGAGTGATGGGAGACATCAAGGAACTGTACCAGGAAAGCATAGAGCAAGTTCATTGGTAGACACATGTAGACAAGCTCTGGGTGCTGAAAGAGTGCTGTCTTCATAGTCCACCCTTAGTTGACTGATTCATGCCAGTCTGACCTTTTTAATTCTTGGGCAGACTCACCCCCTCTCTGGGAGGGTCCACACCTTTGGGCACTGCCAGTGACGTGATGTAGGGGGATATCGGTTTGATTGAGAGAAGAAAGCGAGAGTTTAGCATATGTTATGTGTATTCTTATACACACCTGTGCAGGGCCGGATTAACATAGGGGCTGATGGAGCTGCAGCTCCAGGCCCATGCCCATGAAATAGGCCCATTGATTTTGAAATAAAAACAATTTTTTTACACACTACTCTTAGGGTTTCCACCTGGCTGGTATTTTACTGGCACAGACAGTATTTGAGGCTGCCCGGCCGGTGCCGACATTGCAGTCATACGGGCAATACAAATGCTGGTATTTTTCTCAGTATAAACAGAGATTCCAATGCAATACTAGCACTGGTCAGGGATAGGAAGTTCCAGCATATCCCTCCCTGCCTATTTCTACTCACTGATCCGCAGGGGAGCAGCTACAGAGAGTTCAGACAGCAACTCTCACCCTGCAGAGACAGCCTACAGCTTAGGGAAGTGAGGGATGTGGGGTAAAAAGGCTGCAAGGAGACATGGGGACACTGAGACACCAAGGGACATTGGGAGACATTATGACAGACACTGGGAGACATGGGGACACTGAGACACTAAGGGACAATTGGAGACATTATGACACAGAAACTTGGGTACACAGAGACACATGGGGACCCAGTGTCCCCATGTGTGACAAAGTGCCCTTCACCACTTGTTCTTGGAGAGGCCTGCTTGCCAGCCTCTTGCCTTGTGACTATGGCCCCTGGAAGATATTGCTGCAAGGCTACAAGGAGACATGGGGACACAAATACACTAAGGGACATTGGGAGACATTATGATACAGACACATGGGGACACTGGGAGACATGGGGACACTGGGAGACATGGGGACACTGAGACACTAAGGGACATTGAAGGACATTATGACACAGACACTTGGGGACACAGAGACACATGGGGACACTGGGAGACATGGGGACACAGTGTCCCCATGTCTCCCAGTGTCCCAATGTCTCCCAGTGCCCCCTAGTCTCCTGGTGTCCCCTAGTCTCCCAGTGTCTCAGTGCCTCCATGTCTCCTAGTGTCCCAAGTGTCTCAATGTCCCCATGTCTCCCAGCCAGTGTCCCTAGTGTCTGAGTCCATGGTGTCTCAGTGTCCCCATGTTTCTCAGTGTCCCCATGTCTTCAAGTATCCCCTATTTTCCTAGTTTCCCTTAGTCTCCTAGTGTCCCAAGTGTCTCAATGTCCCCATGTCTTCCAGCCAGTGTCCCTAGTGTCTGAGTCCATGGTGTCTCAGTGTCCCCATGTTTCTCAGTGTCCCCATGTCTTCAAGTATCCCCTATTTTCCTAGTTTCCCTTAGTCTCCTAGTGTCACCATGTGTCCCAGCCAATGTCACCTGCCACCGGGTGCGAGGCCCCTCCTGTCTGCCTGGCCACCATCGTAGACCCCGGTCTGCAGCTCCACCGTGAGCAGAGCTGCAGACCATGTGTCTTGCAAAGAACTGTCCAATCAGAGCGTTGTCGCGGGTTATCACCGCAGCGCTCTGATTGGATCTCGCGAGATTCATGGTCTGCAGCTCTGTGGAGCTGCAGACCGGAAGTAATGCCCACCGGACCACCAGGGAGCCCACCAGACCACCGGGGCTATATTAAGGTATGTAGTCCCCTCTCACATCACCCCCAATCCCTCAGCATCACCCCCCTCACCATCAACCACCCCTCACCATCAACCCCCCTCTCCCTCCCTCTCATTACTCCCCTTTAATGCTGTGACATTAGTTGACTTTTACAAATCTTTGTCTGTTGAAAAATTTCCATGTATGAAGAAATTTGCTGGGAAAATGTTCTCTATATTTGGGTCTATATATATTTGTGAGCAAAGTTTTTCTTGCATGAAGATCAACAAGAGTAAATATTGATGCTCTTCGACAGACATTAACTTGCAGGCTGTGATGAGAATCTCAACAAGCAACCTCACTCCTGATTTTAAAAAAAAATGTAGAAAAGTGTGCTAGGGTACATTTGTCTCATTAAACTAATTCTAAAATTAAATGTGATTGCAGCTATAGATAATATGAAATTAGCACAATAAATAAATTGAATAAAACTACTACTCTTTTATTTAATTTATATTTATTGATTTTTATGATACAATTTATACCTTTTCTGAAATGCAAAGTTAACCAATGAATGCAATCATTTTAAAAGGTTCGGCCCTCCGCTAACCTCCGCTCTCACAAAGTGGCCCCCGAGCCAAAACAATTGCCCACCCCTGAGATACATGATGCTTAGGAGTGTTTTAGTGTTTTTGGTCGATAAGATTCTGTAATTAGGCCCATCATAATTGTCAGCCTCAGGCCCAATGGGCTCCTAATCCAGTTCTCTCCTGAAAGTCCCTAAATGTGGGACACCAGGACTCTAAAATAGGGACGGTCTCACAGAAAAATCAGAACTGTTGGATTGCCTGAGATAGTTGAAAAATTGAATGAGTCACCAAGTTAATGTTATGAATGGTGGTACATTGGTGAGTAGAGATTCACCCCTGGAGTGTGTCATGGACCCTCCAGGCTTGTAGTAGTGTATAACTTTTAGCATATTTCTTGACATTTTGAGCCTTTTTATGCACAGGCAATAAGATGAATACTCAGAGAAGCATTGTTTGCATGAATGTGGATGTAGAGTAAATGTGTAATATATAAATATATATATATATATATATATGGCTAAAACCTCCAGGTAAGGTGTTACTGCGCGAACCCCTTTTGTGTTTATCAATATTATCTATTGAATCTACATGAATACACTGTATATGATTCTTTAGTTCTCCAATCAATGATACGGAGTATAAGGTCATATCTAGCTCCCTCAAGAGTTTTTCATAGCAGGTAAATCTTGTCGTGTCCTCCAGCAAACAATGATGATTAGTCATACCTTGAGCTTGGGCTTCTTGTTTATTTCATAGATCGATGACCCAGAGTTGAGTCATTTTGTTAAGTAGTCAGAACCAATGTGTGTACGTCTTAACTCTTTCAATCCAGAGAAATAAGAATCATTGAGATTTCCCAAATGAACTAATTTTTGATAAAATGTCAGTCTTTGAGAACCCCCACCTTTCTACCTCTTACCTATCCCAAAGTTCCCTTTTTATTAGTGCAAATCATTCACAGAGTTATCCAGTATGTAAGTGTGAATTCAAAGTAAATTTCCAATTTAAGGCCAACATAGTCAAACTAAAAGACTAAACTAAAAGACTTTTTTCCAGTCTGGCAATTTTGGCTATAATTGTGAAATTCACTTTGAGTTCTCACTTTAGTGAATAAACCTGTCCATCGCTACGAAAAAAATTCCAGACTTCTAGACTACATTAAAGCATACGCAGGGTTATACACTTAAAGGGACACTAGGGCCAACACGGCAGAGGGGCCACTGCTGTTACTGCTGCACATCGAGGGAAAGCAAGGAGTCCCTGCTTCCCCAACTAACAGACTCCAGGGAGTCCACTCCTCCTCCAGCCCATACTGTAACTGAGAGATAGAGAGAGAGTGTTTGTGTGTGTGTGTGTGTGTGTGTGTATGTGTGCGCCTGTAAGTGTGTTTTTTGTGTGTGACTGTCTGAAACTGTGTGTGTGACTGTCTGCAAGTGTGTGTATATGTGTGTTTGTGTGACTGTCTGCATGTGTGTGTGTGTGTGTGTGTGTGTGTGACTGTCTGCCTGTAACTGTGTGTGTGTCTGCCTGTAATTGTGTGTGTATGACTGCCTATGACTGTGTGTTACTGTGTGAGTGTATGACTATCTGCCTGTGACTGTGTTTGTGCGCCTGCCTGCCTTTAACTCTATGTGTGTGTGACTGTATATGTGACTGTCTGCCTGTGACTCTGTGCATGACTGTCTGGCTGCAACTGTGTGTGACTGTCTGCCTGTAACGGTGTGTGTGACTGTGCGTGTGACTGCCTGTAAATGTGTGTGTGACTGTCTGCTGTCTGCCTGTGATTCTGTGATTGTGGGGGCAGTACAGAGGTTTATAGAAGGGGGCAGCAAAGGAGTTTTGCAGAAGGGGGGCGGGGCAAGACAGGCGTTTTGTAGTAGGGGGCGGGGCGGGGCAGGGCAGGATAGAGATTTTACAAAGTTTACAAATTTGTGCAATGCATTAAAAAAAAAAAAAATTGTAAAAGTTTTGCAGATGTTTTTTTACATTTTGGGGGAAAGGGGTAGGGGGTTCCAAACACAGGATCCTCCCGGGGTGCCAAATGCTCTAGGTATGCCCCTGGGTTCACTCAATTTGTGAGATACTGTATATTACTTCATTTGGAGATTGATAATTAATTAGCAATTACAGTGGGACCTCAGTTTACGAATTGAATGCGTTCTCCGGGACGTTTCTTATTGTGAAAAATTTGTAAACCGAAACGTGGTTTCCCATAGGAAAGCATTGAAAACCAATTAATCCGTTCTGGAGGTCAGAAAAAAGCCAAAATGAGCTGGCATGGAAACCAACCCACAATGCAGAACACACAATAAAAGGCATGCAAACGATGAAGCTCAGCTCACTACCTTTCCACAGCTTGAGAAATGCACAAAAAGTCCCAAAACAACTGCAAACAATTTCCAGAATGGCTCCAAAACTCGATGCAAAAGCCGCTCCAACACCTCCTCACTCGACGCCACGTGCTACCCACAGGCTCCAGCATGCAGGGGGCAGTGCTATAAACCTCCCAGGTGCAATGCATCCTGGGGAAACTTGCTTTGTATTACGAATTTTTTTTGGAAACCGAGGCATTATTTTAAATGGATTTTCATTTGGAAACCAAAAATTATGTTAACCGAGGCGTTTGTAAACCGAGGTCACACTGTAGTTATCTTTTAAATTCTCATCTTTATTACATCTTCAAGTTACATTTTACGTAGGGTTTTTATATATATTGATAAACAACTGAATGTATTTTTTTTTCTTTGATCTTGTTTATTTGTTAATTGCATTCACAAGTTGTTTGAATTATTTTTATGGTATTTTTTTCTGAGAAATTTACGTTTTCTAATATTGACTGATTTTGCTTTATTATGTATTTGCCTCTAAATAATGAGTGCTAATATATAGTTAATTAGCATATTTTATTATTCACAATATTTTGTTATTGTACTATTATTCCTCTTTTATTCCTCAGTATTATTTTAGTTAATAGGATCCCTTGGCTATAATTTCCATTGGTTTAAGTAGTTTTCCTTAGCACAAGCGTTTTTGGAGCCACCATTTTGGTGGAGCCCAGTCGGGAAGCACTAACTGAGCATACATGCGCTCTGTAACTGTTCTTGTTCGTGTGCAATAGGACATAGCTTGGGAACAAAACAAGCTTGTGGAAACAGCGGATTGTGCTGCTCCCTCAGTAGAATTTAACTGACGGTTATCTCAGCTGCTTATACAAGCCTGACATATTATTATGTAAATGTGAAAACAGTAGTGTATTGCTTTTAAAGATATTGTTTACATAATAGCTAATTTAATATAGTTTTTGGGGTTTGGATAGTGAATTCTTATTAATTTATTTCTGGCGTTCTTCAGCCTGCCCTATTGTTATGTTCTTAATTCGAGAGAGTGGTACCCTAACAAGTCCGGATAGGTGTAGTGCCACCTATTAAAGGCACAACTGCACTGCTAGTGAACGTTACAATTATCAGGCTCCCATCTATGTGAGTGTTCCTAGTCACCTGTGTGCTATTTTATCTCTATATATTGTTTACCATCTGCACTATATGTTTTGTTCATATTTGTCCCTGTGTATATGACTGGTATTCCCTCAATGTCCAAAATAATTTATCTGGCAAATCTCGATTTCTATTTCTCTGTATTTCCTCTTTGTAGAAACTGGTATTGAAAGAGTTAAGACTTTTAAAAGTGTATAACTCTCTGTCTTATGAGTTCCCACATTGATTTCTCTAGAAACTGACCCCTGGTAGTTCTTACTGGTGAGTAAATATTACTTTGTTGTGATACAATTAAAATTGTCCTTTGTTACAAAGAGGACAAATAATTGACTTGGGTAAGAGTTGGGATTGGTAAAGATTTATATGTAATTTAATAGGAATGTCTTTGGGATAAATAGACGAATAGGGGATGAATATTGGACAGTGAATAATGGGAGGGCCAAAGTGTGAAAATGACATGGTCTTGACTGAGATGCCAAAGTTGTACTAGTGTGGTATAAAACGTGCATTGCTTAGAATTCTTTGAGTCTGCCATCGGCAGCACAGCTTTCAGTCTAATCTGACAGCTGAAATGCTCCCATAGAAAGCCAGAGGAGCCAGGATTGGGTTTTTAGACTTCAATCTCTACCTGGATTGGTCAGCATTCAGTACAGCAGCAGCCGATTCTGAGGATTTGCTGTAAAAGCAGGTACTTTAGAGGTAAGCATATATTTAATAAATAATCAGCTTTGGCCTGGAGTGTCTTTTATAGCTGATAATGTAAATATGAAGATTGGATGCAACTGTAAGCACAGCTATCAAAATAATTAAAAGATACAAAAGATTGTGAGCGCTTGTAATGAGTGACTTTTGTGTTTGGCAGCTTATGTCCCATCTGGTTGTGGCTGGAGCTGGTCTGGAAAATGCAATTTCACACGTTCCCAGCACACATAGTTCAGATACAAGTGTTTATCAACATAAATTATTGAAACACGTTCTGTAGAATTGCATCGCGCATTTTGTTTTGCCAACATAATGTTGCAGAACTTTTTTTTCTGCTATGTAAGTGAAATCCGTTCACATCAAGAATATCACAAACCTGGCTTATCGCTTTATTTTAGATGCTTATTCTCCCATCTCTTTTTGTGACAGTCTTCATTTTGAATTCCCTATTGCTCGACTTATAGAAGCAAAAAAAATTAAAAATTATCCCCGCATGGTGACTTATCAGCTTGCTTGGCGTTAGGGAGAAATCCTCTATACTCACATTCCCTTTATTGCAGGTTGCCGGTTTACAGTTCTACAGTTCCCGGAAGCAGAGCCGAATTTCCCACAAGGCCACCAATGCTACGGCCCTGCGGCGGCAGTCAGGAGAGGGGTGGCTCTTCCCAGTCCTGTACCACTTATCATCCAACCATGCACCTAGTCACATTCACCATTCGATCATACCCCAAAATATTTGCATTAAAGCATTGAATTGAGTACGCCAAACTGGTCACATGCACACATCCAATCATATACAAAAGTACCTTTTTAGACCCCCAAATCTATTTTTGTTACAAAAACATATGCCGATCATTAGATCTTTGTTAGGTCAGTTGTTTGTTGCATTAGAACTAACATAGAATTTGCAATATTAACAATTATTTGTTGGGGGCTCACCCATCAACAACCCCTCGCACAGCAAACATTTGGAGAAAACGCGAGCTACCCCCCCTCATTACATACCTAATATCTCTGTAATTATGAGAGATCTAACAATACAAGAAGCTGATCATACCTGATATCATACCTGATATAGCTAATACCAAAATAGCTGTCTTTTTGTCCAAATTTTTGTTAGGGTGGGGGCTGATGTAGAGTCAGCCCCTCCCCAGCAAATAATAGTAAATATCGCTTCTTCTAGGTCTACTGGGAAACTACAATCGATCTAACAAAGATATATATATACATACACTGAACAAAATTATTATTATTTTTTTTTTCACATTGCACATTTTTTATGTGGTAGTGAATTGCAAGAAATGACACGGTATGCTATCTGAAGTTAGAAAGAACACACTGAACAAAATTATAAACGCAACACTTTTGCCCCCATTATTCATGAGCTGAACTCAAAGATCCAAGACTTTTTCTATGTACACAAAAGGCCTATTTCTCTCAAATATTGTTCACAAATCTGTTGAAACCTGTTTTAGTGAGCACTTCTCCTTTGCCGAGATTATCCATCCACCTCACAGGTGTGGCATATCAAGATGCTGATTAGACAGCATGATTATTGCAAAGGTGTGCCTTAGGTTGGCCACAATAAAAGGCCACTCTAAAATGTGCAGTTTTACTGTATTCGGAGGGTCTGGGGGGGTCCGAAAACCAGTCAGTATCTGGCGTGAACACCATTTGCCTCACGCAGTGCAACACATCTCCTTTGCATAAAGTTGATCAGGTTGTTGATTGTGGCCTGTGGAATGTTTGTCCACTCCTCTTCAATGGCTGTGCGAAATTGATGGATATTGGCAGGACCTGGAACATGCTGTCGTATACGCCGATCCATAGCATCCCAAACATGCTCAATGGGTGACATGTCCGGTGAGTATGCTGGCCATGCAAAAACTGGGAGGTTTTCATTTCAGCTTCCAGGAATTGTGTACAGATCCTTGCAACATGGGGCAGTGCATTATCATGCTGCAACATGAGGTAATAGTTGTGGATAAATGGCACAACAATGGGCCTCAGGATTTTGTCACGGTATCTCTCTGCATGATATACATATACCGATGAGGAAGACAAGCATGCAGGTGAGCTTTCTGACAGGTTGTGCAGAAATTCTTTGGTTATGAAAACCGATTGTTGCAGCAGCTGTCTGGGTGGCTGGTCTCAGATGATCTTGGAGGTGAAGATGCTGGATGTGGAGGTCCTGGGCTGGTGTGGTTACACGTGGTCTGCGGTTGTGAGGCCAGTTGGATGTACTGCCAAATTCTCTGAAACGCATTTGGAGATGGCCTATGGTAGAGAAATGAACATTCAATTCACGGGCAATAGCTCTGGTGGACATTCCTGCAGTCAGCATGCCAATGCACTCTCTCTCAAAACTTGCGACATCTGTGGCATTGTGCTGTGTGATAAAACTGCACATTTTAGAGTGGCTTTTATTGTGGCCAGCCTAAGGCACACCTGTGCAATAATCATGCTGTCTTGATATGCCACACCTGTGAGGTGGATGGATTATCTCAGCAAAGGAGAATTGCTCACTAACACAGATTTAGACAGATTTGTGAACACTATTTTAGAGAAATAGGCCTTTTGTGTACATAGAAAAAGTCTTAGATCTTTGAGTTCAGCTCATGAAAAATGAGGGCGTGTTGCGTTTATATTTTTGTTTAGTGTATATATACATCTAAAAGCGGATACTACCCTGTGGCCAGCAAGGAGGGTAAATCAGGCACTGAATGGAAGATGATGATGTCACCACAAGCTGAATTACTGTCACTAATAAAACGCTGAACGTACAGACTTCAGGCATCATAACCACTTAAAATCACTGACGTGATTATTGTGCTTAGAGTAACCCTTTCAGTTATATTAATTCTTCTTCTTATAACTAGTTACGTAACACTGGTGGTCAATATCATCACAATCAGTTACTTAAAGATTCAAATTTTGAAATTTTTAAGTGTTCCTGGTATTGCTTTAACCCTTTAGCTCCTAGGCCAGTCAACATCCGAACACTAAAGCCATTCTTAGATTTTTGTTCTCTCTGCCTTTAAATGCCGACATCAGTACTTTTTCTTCTTCTTTTTTTGAGTCACCCTGACAAATTATATGTTGAGTTTTTTTGGCAGATCATGCAATTTTAGTAAATAGCTTTAGCTTCCAAGAAAAATTCATATGGCAATTAACTGTTACTTAGAGAAGCATGAGGCCATCATTTAAAAGAGAATAATCCCCTCTTCTTGTCTCTTTGACTGCGATCTCATGGAGAATCAAAGCCTGAAATTAACTCGCAGAACATTCTCTAACACTGACCGCGTTGGTTTATACTATGGATTCTTCATACAACAATCATCTGGAAGGAAATGTGCGTAGTGGGTGTATATTGAAAGCCGTATACTGTAAATTCTCACCGCTGCACGTTGCTTGTGAGTTGTTGTTGTTTTATGTGATATAGAAGTTTGATATATTTTTAGCAAAACGACTGGGGGGTGGAGGGGGTGTACAAAAAACAAAGCAGGGTGAGGATATTAATAAACTATACAAAATGTTGCAAAAAAAAAACCACAAATCATTAATTTATAAAAACACTAAATTGAAATCATTTAGGCAGCACATCTCAGACACCATGCGGTTTCATCAGTTGCATTAGGCAATTCACACACAGAGCCCTCTGCGAACTGACTCTGATTAGATTGCTTCTCGGTGTTAATGCATTATGGGAGAGGAGGGGAGGAAAAAAGTGCTTCTTTAAGACTAGAGTCACGATTGCTACATAACGAGTATGCAGAAACTTGGTCACAGGCAAATTTATAAAATAATTGCATATTTAAAATATGTCATATACCAGGGCTCAACATTTTTGCTTGCCGCTAGCCATTGGTAAGTATAAATACAGCCCTGGTGAGTTGAAATTCCCCCCTGGAAGGTATGCTGTTGGCGATTTATTTTTAAGGCCTGGGTACTAGCATATAGGGATACAAATTGCGGTAGAACCTATAGTATTTGATTTTATTCAAGTTAATAAATAATAATAATTTGCCATCATGAAGGACTTGTCACCTGAGCAAGCTGTCTTTATGAACAAAGTATATAAAAAAAATATGGGTTATATTTTTTATTTTGAAAATTGCAGCAATTTTCTAAGTAGGCTAATAATTAATTTCCTGTATTTTTAGCCCAGAACACGTATTTTCTTGAATTCACCTACCATTGTCCTCTTCTGATTGATTGCTCATTTCCAAAGTTTTCTGTCAATGTAACATAGCATAATAATCCTTGAAAATACATATATGGAACAGAAATGTGGACATGTTGCCAAAGAAGTGTCAAGCACAGGAATTCTCTAAGTAAGATGGATGAAGATGAGCTTGGCAGGACGTAAGATATCTAAGCGGATGCAAGAAACAGAAAGGCTTCTCACTACGGGGCCTCTTGTAAAGAGGACTCAATCTCGTGCTTACAAGATACTATAATCATATATCCCTGGGAGAAATCATTCATCTGTCACTATTGTGTGAAATGTTTTAGAATTGGCGCGGAAATCCGGATATAGAAAAAGAGATGCATTCACTTAAAGCAGCGCTGTCATCCTCCCTATTATACTCATTATGACTGTATTGGAATTTCACTAAATTTCCAACCCAGTCAACAGATGTACAGAGACAAAATAGGGACTACTCTCTGTATTTTTCCTCCGCCTGACTCTCTTTGACACAAGAGTCTAAAAGAGTCAAAGAGTCAGTCAGAGAATTAGCTGTGTCTATGGAGGATCTCGCAGGATCCCCCATGGACCTAACAGATTATAAGGTAAGGTCCCTTATGGTATGTCCTCCAAGATAAAGAGCCTAACCCTAAATATGCAATAGCAAAAAGGTGTTCCCACTGGGAACCAGAGTATTGGAGTGACACTTATGTATAAAACTGAAACATACTAAAGTGAAGGAAGTCCCCAAAAAATAATAATAGTGCAGAAAAAGTGTAAAGAAAAAATACTAAAGACTATACCTACGCATACCAATGCTTGGATACTGTGAATTACCGTTATTAATGCTTGGGATACAAATGCGTGGTATGTCTACTAAATGTAGCCCATGGAACAGCGCAGTCAGGGGAGTGGGCCTTGACAGAGCCAGGAGTAGGCAGGGGAGTAACCAGTTAAAGGGGTGTGGTTATTGGTAAATGGGGGTTGGACTATAGGAGTATATTAAGCGGCCATTTTATGTCCAAGGGACATTTTAACTAAACTGACACTTACCTGGTAATTGTTTTTGGCAGGTCTGTGTTGGTTTTTTCTTTTGTCTTGCAGATCATGGCATCAATGGAAGAAATCCTGGAGGGAGTGAGAGCTGCTGTGCGGGATAGAGGACTGGCCTGGCTTCACGAACAACTGGGGGCTCAGGGTCCCCCCCCTACAACCCCTGCGGCGGCTGCACGGCGTTCCATGAGGAGGGCGAGACCGCCCCAGCGGCTGAGCCCGGGCATGGAGCCTGAAGTCGGCAGACGGAGGAGCCCGTCAGCGGAGTCTGTTGGGGCCCTGGATGAGGTAGCGGGCCCCAGCGGAGTGGATGTACCGCGGCCGGCATCGTCGGTCCGACGCGGTGCTGGTCGGGCGCGGGCAGCAGCTAGGCCGAGGCCTACCACGCGGTGTGCGCCCCGCCGGGAGGCGGCAGGCGGGACGGTTGCGGCTGGAGCCAGGACCCAGAGCAGATCGGATGGTGGAAGCAGTGAGCGGTTGCGGCCCGGTGAGTCAGGGAATGGCGCTGGGGCTGGGCAGCGGGCGGGGGGCAGAGCGGAGGCCTCTAGTGATCAGGCGGTCCCCCTGATGGCAGGGGGAGCCCCTGGGCAGCGGGACACATCGGGGGCGGCCTCTAGTGGGGCCAGGTTCAGCACAAGGGACGCAGACGGCGGGTCCGCTCAGCCAGGTACATTGGGGCCAGCAGGGCCCGCGGCTTTAGCAGACAGAAAACGCCAGGATAGACAGGCGGAATCCCCAGTTCGCAAGGCGGCCCAAAAGGGGCCAGGTTCAGCAGGTCGGGATAGCTCCCAGGACTCAGCTCAGGGCATGGAGACAGGACGGGCTGGGAGAGAGCGGGAGGGCCGCAGGGGCGGCTCCCGGGGACCGAGGGGTCTCTCGCGGAGCCCTAGGCCGCATCGCAGCAGGGAGCAGCACGGCGTCAGTGCCAGGCATGACAGGAGGCAGGCTGACGGGTGGAGGGGTAGAGAGAGGAGCAGGTCTGCAAGCAGGTTTAGCAGAAGGAGATCGGCCTCAAGGGACCGGAGGTGGAGGCAGCGGCGCAGTGCGTCTGGGTCCTCAGGCAGGAGCTCGCCAGGTCAGCGGCGCAGTGCTTACGGCCGGGAGGGCCAGGCAGGGAGTCGGGATATGGTGCGGAACTACAGGCATGAACATAAGGATGTTGGGCGGGTATGTGATCATGTGGACACACTACCCAGGTGTCGTTCTCCTTGCAGGTCTCGCAGCACTACACCCGCGGTCCTGAGGCAGGGCCAGGCGGACGGGAGTCGGCGCCAATTGGATGCTCCGGAGCCAAGCATGGCGGACGGAAGGGAAACGAACCCACAGCCTTCTGCGGCTTCGGGCTCAGGCGGTGAGTCAACTGTTACACCACACGCAGGAACACTATTGAATTGCTTAAAATCTTTCTTAGATTCATGGGCGGGTGGGGAAATGGCTTCACCTCAGTTTGGGAGAGTGTGGACGTGTGAGAAAGGCCAGGGGTTACAAGGTAGGGCCGTGGGCCCAACGCTGGATAGCGAAGTGGGGTTATCTGGGTCTGAAACTAGTAAGGAGTCGGGGGACAAGGTAGGTATTGGGGGCGAAATTACCGACGCTGCGCGGCAAAACGTGCACGTGTCTTTTTCGGGCCCATTAGGTTGTCATCTGAAAATGGACATCAAGGAGAAAATTTGGAAGGGTGAGTTTGTGGAGGTTTTTTCCTTGCTCCCGCTGGAGGAGTTCTTAGACATGAAGGAGGAGGACAAGAAGGACGCAAAGAAAGAGGAGGAGGAGAAAAAGCGTAGGTATCGGAAGATTCCTAAAACGTTTGGGAACTGGCTGCGGGCCTTCTGTATCCTGGCCAGCGTGATAGGGGAAAAGTCGCCGGATAAATGCTCCCAATTGTTTTGCTACCTAGATGGGATTGGGGAAGCGTACCGGACCTATGGCGGGGTCGCCTGGTGGCGGTACGACGAGCAGTTTCGCCAGAGGTTAGCGGCGAATCCCAGCATGCGGTGGGATCAAATGGACCTTCCCCTCTGGATGCGGCTCATGATGGCGCAAAAGGCTGCGCCCTTTCAAGGGACGGCCGGTGCGGCCCCTGGGGGACCTGCATCGGCCGGGCAAAAGAAAGGCTTCTGTTGGCTCTTTAACGAGGGCCAATGTAAGTGGGGTGCGTCGTGCCGGTTTAAGCACGAGTGCTCAGGTTGTGGGGGTGCACACGGAGCCAGCCGGTGTTTTAAGCGAGGTAAGTCTGCACCAGGAGCGGGAGCCGTTGGAGCGTCGGCCCCCTCCGCTGCCGCGGGGGGCAACCCCGGTGAAAGTAGGCGAGATGCTGCCGTGGCTAAAACAGTACGGTAACCGTCAGGACGCTGAATTCTTATGGCACGGCTTTACGGGGGGTTTTTCAATACCGTTTCAGAGTAGGGATGTGGGGAGGTTATGCAGTAATCTCAAGTCGGTGGGTGAACACCCGGGAGTTGTGAGGGACAAGTTGCTGAAGGAGGTGCAACTGGGTAGGATGGCTGGGCCGTTCGAGGCTCCGCCGCTGCCTGACTTGAGGGTATCCCCGCTGGGGGTAGTCCCCAAGAAGGAGGCGGGTAAGTTTAGGTTGATTCATCATTTATCATTCCCGAAAGGGGCGTCGGTAAATGATGATATCAATGAGGCCCTGTGCTCCGTATCGTATGCATCATTCGACCATGCTGTCGAGTTGGTTCGGAGAGCAGGGCGAGGGGCTTTGATGGCGAAGGTGGATGTGGAGGCAGCATTCCGGCTCCTTCCTATCCACCCAGACTGTCACCATTTGTTAGGGTGCCTTTTTGAGGGTAAGTTTTTCGTGGACCTGTGCCTACCCATGGGTTGCTCCATTTCGTGTGCGTATTTTGAAAAGTTTAGCACGTTCCTGGAGTGGGTAGTGCGCAGGGAATCGGGCGGGGGTACGGTGGTCCATTACTTGGACGACTTTCTGTGTGTGGGCCCGGCTGGGTCCGACAGATGTGCCCAAATACTGCGGGTGTTCCAGAGGTTAGCCCAACAGTTTGGGATTCCTCTGGCCGAGGACAAGACAGTGGGCCCGACCGAGTGTCTGAGTTTTTTAGGGCTGGAAATCGACTCGGTCGTGGGGGAATGTAGGCTGCCGGAAGAGAAGTTGAGGGCGCTCCGCCAGCAGGTGCACGCGATAAAGGGCGCTAGGAAAGTTACGCTGCGGGGACTGCAGTCCTTGCTCGGCAGCCTTAATTTCGCTTGTAAGGTGATCCCTATGGGAAGAGTTTTTTGTAGATTGCTGGCTAGGGCTACCTGTGGGGTCCGTCTGCCGAGTCATTACATCAGGATGTCGGTAGGTATGAGAGAGGACTTGGACATATGGGACCGCTTCCTCACTGAGTTTAACGGACGGGTGTTTTTCAGGGATGTGATGAAGGCATCTGGCGAAGCCGGGCTGTTTACGGACGCCTCGGGGAGCGTTGGCTTTGGGGCTTACCTTGGGGGCAAGTGGTGTGCCGAGGTTTGGCCTGAGGCTTGGTCCGAGAGCCCCTTGATTCGGAACCTCGCCTTTTTGGAGCTTTTTCCAGTTGTGGTAGCGGTGTCACTATGGGGCGAGGAGCTCAGGGACAAGAAAGTTATCTTTCACTCTGATAATATGGCAGTGGTACAGGTAATTAACAGTCTATCGGCTTCGTCCCTGCCAGTGGTTAGGTTGTTACGGCAGCTAGTGCTATTGTGTATGTCTTGGAACATTGTCTTCCGGGCGCGGCACGTGCCGGGCCTGCTGAATGTGGTCGCTGACGCTCTGTCTCGTTCACAGTGGGTGCGGTTCCGGGAAGCAGCGCCGGACGCACAAGCGACAGGGCAAGCATGCCCGGAGGAGATGTGGCGGCTCGGGACGTTGTGCTTGGGCGATACATAAGGAGCTCACTGGCGCCGGGGACTTGGACCGCTTATACTAAGGTTTGGTGTGAATGGGAGGAAATGTTGTCCCAGGCGGGAGCAGGCGATTCTGCAGCGGGTAGGTTGGACACGCTGTTGTGGCTTCTTTGCAGGTTGGTGGCAGGTGGGTCATCCCCTTCTAGGGTGGAACGCTACATGTCTGCGTTAGCCTTCCTGTTCAAGTTTAACGGGTGGGAAGACCTGACCAAACATTTCTTGGTAAAGCAAACTTTGAAGGGTTTCAAGAAGGGCAGGAGGTCTGTGGATACGAGGAGGCCTGTGTCCTTTGCCACCCTTCAAGGGTTGGTGGGGTTGTTGAACGAATTGTGTAGTTCGGCATTTGAAGTAACTTTGTTCTCTGTGGCTTTCGTGTGGGCTTTCTTTGGGGCTTTTCGTATTGGCGAATTGGTGAGCGCCAATAGGTCGGGGGCATCGGGCCTCCGGTATGAGGATGTGGCTATAGAACAGGACAAGGTTGTGATTTGGCTCCGGCGCTCGAAGACGGACGTCTTCGGAAAAGGTAAGAATGTTGTCCTGTCCTCACTTCCAGGGTCCCCGGTGTGCCCGGTTGCGTGTGGGGACGTGTTTTTACGGGTTCGCCCGCAGGTTGGTGGTTGCTTCCTGATTCATGAGGATGGGAAGGCGCTGTCGCGCTTTCAGTTCTTGCGAGTCTTCCGCATGGGGTTGACGAGATTGGGCTTGCAGCCCGGACAATTTGGTACGCACTCCTTCCGTATCGGGGCTGCGACTGAGGCGGCGCGGCTTGGGCTGGGGGAGGAGCGGATAAAGCAGATTGGGAGATGGGAATCCATCAGGTTCCGTGCATATGTAAGGCCGGAAAGGTTGGTGTGAATGGAATGTTGTGGATGTGGGAAAAGGGTGCTCTGCCGGTTAACTGAATTTGTTTCCTTTCAGGCTTGGTCGCTTGGCTGGTGGGTCACTCGTTTGTCTACTGGGCGGAGAAGAGGGCCGCAGTTCGGAGACAAGGCACACAACTGGGTTTTCTTCTGGACACAGTGGACCTGCGGTGGTTTGGTTTTAGGGGTTTCAGCTGGCAGAGTATAAGTGGTGAAATTTTTAGGATGTTGTCCAAGGGGTTTGCCCCGGATATATTGTTGATTCACGGTGGGGGCAATGACTTAGGTTTGGTCCCCCAGAAGGTGTTGGTCAGGAGAATGAAGAGGGACCTGGACAGGGTGAGGGCTCTGGTCCCTGGAGTTACAATAGTTTGGTCCGAAATGGTGCCGCGGTTGAACTGGAGGCATGCCAGGGACCCGGCGGCTGTGGCACGTTGCCGTGGTAAAGTAAATAAGGCCATGTCTGTCTATATTAGGAGACTAGGGGGGGTCCCAGTGAGGCACTTGGAATTGGAGGGCGGGTTGCCCGGTTATTTTAGGCGGGATGGTGTGCACCTGTCTGATGTGGGGTGTGATCTACTAAACTTAGGATTCCAGGAGGGTATTTCCAAAGCCCTATTTATGTGTGGTGGGGGTCGCTCGAGACATTAAGGGGTCAAGTCTCTTGCTATGGCGGGATAGGGCTTGGGTAATTGGAAGGTAGGAGGAGTATAAATTGGTTAGGCTGGATTAAACTGGAGTGTGAAATGGTTTGTGGGTTCGAGCTCATCGGTGGCTCCGAACCAGGTGGTGTAGGGGGGTCTCGGTACACCCCTACAGTTTAAAAAGTTATGGATATGGGGCCTCTTTGGTAGGCCATATGTTATGTGTTAATTGGTTATTTATAATGTTATTTATTGTTATTGGCGGGGTCATTGCCGGGGGTAATTTATGTACGGTGGGGGGTGGAGGTATATTTACTTTTGTGGCAATGACCCCAATTTGTTATCTTGTTTATAATAATAAATAAAGCTGTGGACTTTTTTATTCCAACAGAAACACGGTGTCTGTAAGTTATTGGGGGGTTTGGGGTAAACAGCGCACCTGCCGAATAATCGACTGTGCGCATGTCATGTAGCCCATGGAACAGCGCAGTCAGGGGAGTGGGCCTTGACAGAGCCAGGAGTAGGCAGGGGAGTAACCAGTTAAAGGGGTGTGGTTATTGGTAAATGGGGGTTGGACTATAGGAGTATATTAAGCGGCCATTTTATGTCCAAGGGACATTTTAACTAAACTGACACTTACCTGGTAATTGTCCCTCCCACCCTCCCTATTGATTTGGAGTTCCCGTTTGGTCACAGCGGCGGGATAGGGCTTGGGTAATTGGAAGGTAGGAGGAGTATAAATTGGTTAGGCTGGATTAAACTGGAGTGTGAAATGGTTTGTGGGTTCGAGCTCATCGGTGGCTCCGAACCAGGTGGTGTAGGGGGGTCTCGGTACACCCCTACAGTTTAAAAAGTTATGGATATGGGGCCTCTTTGGTAGGCCATATGTTATGTGTTAATTGGTTATTTATAATGTTATTTATTGTTATTGGCGGGGTCATTGCCGGGGGTAATTTATGTACGGTGGGGGGTGGAGGTATATTTACTTTTGTGGCAATGACCCCAATTTGTTATCTTGTTTATAATAATAAATAAAGCTGTGGACTTTTTTATTCCAACAGAAACACGGTGTCTGTAAGTTATTGGGGGGTTTGGGGTAAACAGCGCACCTGCCGAATAATCGACTGTGCGCATGTCATGCAAAAATTGCCAACATTGAAGAGGGGGAGATGTCCAAGTGGAGAAAATAATGGTAAAAGGAAATACCAAAGCAGTTCTCAGAAACCCTTCTGAAGGCTTAATTATATAGCTCCTCGCAGGGTATCTACCAATAATCTCCACTAGGGGTGACTAAATCTGCGTTAACAGGTGCCCAAAACGGGCTTAGTCCTAAGAGAAAAAATAAATTAATAAAATATAATATAACACAGGAGGTGAGAGCAATCGAAGCAGCAAGATCCAAATCTACCCCTGATGAACAATATGTGTTAACTCAAAAAGGTAGTTTTATAAATAATTACACTTAGATAATAAATACAATGAAACAGGTGATTAACAGTAGTATGCACCCACCAACTCTTTTATAAACCCTCCCACTGCAGCTAATGGTATATAAAAGTAAAGTAGACCACATCCCCGTGTGTCACCTTTATAATAATAAAGAGTCTCAGGGCTGGGGTTTGGATTATATTGTATTTATTTTAACAATTTATTCTCTAGTTGATAGTGTTGCCAGAATCAAACGTGGATTTCTGTTGATTTTTTTCTGCAAAAACATGTGCATTTAATTTGAAAATGTCTCTTACTAAAACATATTGGTGTTTGATAGATATGCAAATCCAATGCTTTGTATGGAGTTCGAATCTGTGAAATGCTTATTTTTTTTTTGTAAATCTTTATTTTTCAGTGCCGGTTTAATATTACAAATTTGAAATATGCCACAACAGCAGTCTTACAAAACGTTTCAACAATCAACATAGATTGCCATTGGGGCTAGAGTGATCGTACACATTTTTCATACAAGGCTAAATAGTTATAACGACATGGTCTCAGTATCAGTGTAAACTATGCGTATCATGTCTAATGTGAAATTAGGGTGTTGCACCTATAACGAGATGGTACTGGTACGGGGTTGCGCTATGAAGACTCCTGTCCCTTTTAGACTTGGAGAGGCATAGGTGAATGCGCTAGTGTAGGAGCTAGGAGTTTGAGTATCGTCTATGTGTGGGTTGTCTATAACCCAAAATATGTGTCTAAGCCGTGTGGAGGGGGGGTTCTCGAGGATGGCAATGGATGTCTGTGTGAGTGGAAGCTTGTACCCTTCAGGTGTAATGTGTTCCAACGGTTGCTACGTCTCTTAACCCTGAGACATTAGGGGGGGGGTCGGCGGCAGTCCGCTGCCGCGTTGCCTTACGGGCACCCGGTCGGTTACAACCTAACGTCGTTAAAGGGAGCTGACTGTATACAGGTTAAACAGGTTAAACATAACTCAATGTGGTGCATTAAACAGGCGAGTAGAGCATAGAAAAACTTGAGCAATAACAGGAACTGAAGTTCTGGTCTTTGAACAGTTCATGTGTCAGGGAATCGGTTCTGGGTGCGAGTCGTCTTCACCGGTAGTGTTGTTGTAGAGTCCCAGCGTGTGCAGCAAGGCCTGCCCTTCTTCCCCGTTAGTGATTCTGTAGTGTTGCTCTCCTTTGGTCACCCAAATCGTTCTGGGGGTTGCCCATCTGTAAGTCAAGCCCGCTGTGCGTAGGGTGGTGGTTATGGTCTGCATACTCTTACGCCATGTTAGTGTATCTCTGCATAAGTCCTGAAAAAACGTGATTTGATGAGTCTCAAAGTCATATGGCGTTTTCCCTTTTATGGCCGTTATTAGGGCTATTTTATCTGTGACGGTTTGGCAGCGGAGGATTATGTCCCGAGAGGCCGACTTGGGTGCCTTTTGGGGTTTAGCAATACGGTACACCCCGTCAAACGTAAAATGCTTCGCCTGCTTGTTAGGGATGAGCGAGGCCACCAAGCGTCTTACAAAGTGGGGCAGTTCGTCCAAAGGTATGGACTCTGGGACCCCTCTGATCTTAATATTTTTCCTCCTACCCCTATCATCGAGGATGTTTACCTGTCTGACGACAGAGGCTTGTGATGTTTGTAGCTGGGCCACTTTGTCCGTCAGTGAGTTCAGGGCTTGGCTCAGGTCTTTTACGTCTTTTTCCGTGGTCTGTGTTCGGGCCGACAGTGTCTGTACCTCTGCTGCCAACCCCTTCAGGTCTGCTTGCCACATGATTTGCAGGTTACTTTGGAGTCCCAGCAGCATGGCCTGGATGTCCATTTTCGTCGCTGGGGTAGTTGCACTATGGGCTTGTGCATCCGAGGTGCCTGCAGTGGTCTCAGTTGTGCTGTATATGGAGTCCTCATCGTCAGACCGTCTAGGTGAGTTTGCCTTGGGAGCCTGGGCCTGTGCGGGTGGATGATGCTGCAATATGCTGCTGCTGTCCCTGTGAGGTGTGGGGGTGCTTGCTGTCAGTTTGTTGGACCTCCGTCCCATATCTGCAGCTGTCGGGGAGTTTACCTCTGTGGGTTGCGGGCTTTGTTCAAGCCACGTTGTCAGCTCCCTGGTGAGGTACTGGTCGCGTGTGCGGTAGGCCCCTTGCCCCTTGCTCCGGCGTTTCGTGCCCGACGGCTGAAAGAAAGGCATCTGCGTGTGCAGCAGGATGCCCAGACGCTGTGCCCGTCGGTGGTTTGGGTCGATGGGTGTCGGGTCTGCTTGTTTTTGGGGTCTTTAGTGCCCGTTATGCGGAGCGCTCAGGAATGGCGACTGCCTCGGTGCGCCGTTGGCTCCGCCCCCGTGAAATGCTTATTTTGTAACGTACACTAGATTGCACAAAAATGGAAATTTCTGTTATTCGATTTGCAAATCTGAGCAAAATTGGTGATCTCCTGAGTATATTCAGATTTTAGTGCGTAAACTACAAAGAGATGGAGACATCGGCTCGAAATTTGTGAAAGTTTTAAGGGCTTTAAATCAACTTCATTAGGTTAATCATTGAATGGTTATTCTTGCTTGTGACTTGTTAATGCTCTATTAACAGGTCTGATGATCCCATAAAGAGAAAGAGAAAGCATGACAGTCCGTAATCTATCAAATAGGAAAGTATAATATGAGGCCAAATTAGGTGGCATGATAAGGATATGTTGATAACCAACACTTAAGATGAAGAGTAAGCTAAAAAGCCAGGAGCGAAACGCGTCTTAGAGGACTTTGCTGGAAAATATAAATACCGTATATACTCGAGTATAAGCCGAGTTTTTCAGCCCATTTTTTGGGCTGAAAAACCCCAACTCGGCTTATACTCGAGTCAGAGTCTGTATTATGGCAATTTGCATTGCCATAATACAGACTGGGGGGAGAGGGGGGCTGGCAGAGCTGTACTTACCTCTCCTGCAGCTCCTGTCAGCTCTCTCCTCCTCCGCGCCGTCCGTTCAGCACCTCGGTCAGCTCCCAGTGTAAATCTCGCGAGAGCCGCGGCTCTCGCGAGACTTACAGTGTGAGCTGATAGAAGGAGCTGCACGGACGGCGCGGAGGAGGAGAGAGCTGACAGGAGCTGCAGAACAGGTAAGTACAGCTCTGCCAGCCCCCCTCTCCCCCCCACTGAACTGCCACTGGACCACCAGGGAAGGAGAGCCCCCCTCCCTGCCATGTATCAAGCAGGGAGGGGGGACTAAGGACCACTATGGGAGGGGGGGGGGTGGGTTAAGGACCACTATGGGAGGGAGGTGGGTATAAGGACCGCTATGGGAGGGAGGGGGGGGGTATAAGGACCACTATGGGAGGGGGGGTGGGTTAAGGACCACTAAGGGAGGGGGGGGATGGGTTAAGGACCACTATGGGAGGGAGGTGGGTATAAGGACCGCTATGGGAGGGAGGGGGGGGGGTATAAGGACCACTATGGGAGGGGGGGTGGGTTAAGGACCACTAAGGGAGGGGGGGTGGGTTAAGGACCACTATGGGAGGGAGGTGGGTATAAGGACCACTATGGGAGGGAGGGGGGGTATAAGGACCACTATGGGAGGGAGGGGGGGTATAAGGACCACTATGGGAGGGAGGGGGGGGTATAAGGACCACTATGGGAGGGAGAGGGGGTATAAGGACCACTATGGGAGGGAGGGGGGGGGATAAGGACCACTATGGGAGGGAGGGGGGGGATAAGGACCACTATGGGAGGGAGGGGGTGGGATAAGGACCACTATGGGAGGGAGGGGGTGGGATAAGGACCACTATGGGAGGGAGGGGGTGGGATAAGGACCACTATGGGAGGGAGGGGGTGGGTATAAGGACCACTATGGGAGGGAGGGGGTGGGATAAGGACCACTATGGGAGGGAGGGGGTGGGTATAAGGACCACTATGGGAGGGGGTGGGTATAAGGACCACTATGGATGGGAGGGGGTGGGTATAAGGACCACTATGGATGGGAGGGGGTGGGTATAAGGACCACTATGGGAGGGAGGGGGGTATAAGGACCACTATGGGAGGGAGGGGGGGGATAAGGACCACTATGGGAGGGGGTGGGATAAGGACCACTATGGGAGGGGGTGGGATATAAGGACCACTATGGGAGGGAGGGGGGGTATATGGACCACTATGGGAGGGATGGGGGGGGATAAGGAACACTATGGGAGGGAGAAGGGGGATAAGGACCACTATGAGAGGGAGGGGGTGGGATAAGGACCACTAGGGGAGGGGAGGGTAAGGACCACTGGGGGGGGGGGGTGAAGGAACACGGGGGTGGGGAGGTAAGGACCACTGAGGGAGGAGGAGGGGAAGTCAGGACATATGGGGGGGGGAGGGGGCGGCAAAATGTTTTTTGCCTACGGCGGCAAATATCCTTGCACCGGCCCTGCACACACTGCATTCACACACTGCATACACACACACACTGCATTCATGCACACACACTGCACTCATACACACACTGCACTCATACACACACGCTGCACTCATACACACACACATACGCACACACTGCATTCATTATACACACACTGTAAATAAATATTCAATTAATATATTTTTTTAGGATCTAATTTTATTTAGAAATTTAGCAGTAGCTGCTGCATTTCCCACCCTAGTCTTATACTCGAGTCAATAAGTTTTCCCAGTTTTTTGGGATAAAATTAGGGGCCTCGGCTTATATTCGGGTCGGCTTATACTCGAGTATATACGGTACTCCAATGTTGGATTAAAAATGCGACGCCATTTTTGCTTTATATTTTTTGTTTTATTTTATATGTGTAAATACACAACATTTAGTGCTGGATTTTATTACACAAAATTAACCTAACTCGTACCTGAATAGCAGTTCTCTCACTGACTATGGGAAAATCACTATCCAGTGGCCAGATACGGGGTTATCTCCTATAATAGAATCTAGCCTGGAGTATTTGTATATAGCTACATAGGGAGGGTAATTAAATGTTATCAAATGTACGTGCTGTTTGATGAATAGAGCTGCTCTTTAACCCAAAGCACTTGTAAAACATATCGATTAAAACAGCACCAATTTATTTTCTGCATTGTCTTAATAAATATATCCAACAAACAGTGCACACAGAATTAAACTCAAACTACCTACAGCTTTAAAAAAAAAAAAACAGCAAGCTACCAAATAGTTATTTATTTCTGCTTGTACTCGCCAAGATGGAGTTATTATTTTGATAAACCAAAGGGTCTAACACTGTATTGACCTAGTAGCGGTACAGTATAAGAGGCATTTTCTGTAAGCGATGAAACTGATTTCTTTCACATCTAGTGTTTTAGATCCTTGAGCAGAACCATCGGCAATTTGAACTATTAGGATCAAGGATACAGGTTTCCATGGCAACAATTCACCCCTTACCTCTCCTCCGTTTAACTCTACCCCCAAACAGAGTACATTACACTCGTACAGAAAAGCATTGAGATCAGTGCTGCTTTAACCCTCTGTGTGTCTCTAGTATTCCAATGCTTAGAAATGCAGAACATTTCAAATAACACTATGGAAACACCATGCAATTTAATTTGCATTTAGTAATTTGCTGTACCATTATCTTCATCAAAATAATGCAGTAGGCACTTTTTGCTGTAGTTCCACTGAGAAGCACTAATGGCTTATATACGGAATATCAAATCGCTTCTACATTATTAGCTATAAAAAAACAAAACTCATTTTATATGCTCGGTACCTGTAATGTGAGTGTTATATTGCTTCTGTACTTCAAACAACAGAAAGCTGAACCCGGACTGCCAATATGTCCCGGATTTTCAATTTACAGATGCTGATGCCTATTCGGATTCCACCTCCTACTTAGCCAATTTATCCTCTTTTAGCGTGATTATATTGCTCAAGTCACCCAGTTTGGGGGCATTGCCACGTTTTTATAAATACCGCTTCAAACATGAGAGGTCTGAATTAGTCACTTCTTGAGAAAGCTTCTCACTGATTTAATTTTAACATTTGTTCTACAAGCATTAAAGTTGTATTCAGTATTTTAAAATTTTACTTAAAGGACCACTCTAGGCACCCAGACCACTTCAGCTTAATGAAGTGGTCTGGGTGCCAGGTCCTTCTAGGATTAACCCATTTTTTCATAAACATAGCAGTTTCAGAGAAACTGCTATGTTTGTGAATGGGTTAAGCCTTCCCCTATTTCCTCTAGTGGCTGTCTCATTGACAGCCGCTAGAGGCGCTTGCGTGATTCTCACTGTGATTTTCACAGTGAGAGCACGCAAGCGTCCATAGGAAAGCATTATGAATGCTTTCCTATGTGACCGGCTGAATGCGCGCGCAGTTCTTGCCGCGCGTGCGCATTCAGCCGACGGGGAGGAGAAGAGGAGGATCGGAGGAGGAGAGCTCTCCGCCCACCGCTGAAAAAAAATACGTTTTAAACACTTTCCCCTTTCCAGAGCCGGGCGGGAGGGGGACCCTGAGGGTGGGGGCACCCTCAGGGCACTCTAGTGCCAGGAAAACGAGTATGTTTTCCTGGCACTAGAGTGGTCCTTTAAATATTTTTTATATTAATATATACCTTTTTTTTAAAAAACATTTTTTTTTTTATAATTCTTTATTTTTGTAGTGCAGAGAGAAGCGTACAAGCATATAAAGACATATGAGCATACATAGAAACTGACTATAATGCGTTTCAGACTATGTCATACAGGAATGTTGCACATTTTATTTTTATTTCTTAAAATATGCTGAATAAACAAGTTAAACATTGTGTCCTAGGGAATGAAGGTTATGAAACTAGATGCTTGCATTGACAGTGAAGTACCAAGGACAGAGAGAGTGAAAGTGCACAAGCGTAATACATGTTTGCAGGCTTATTGTATGAAGAATACTTGTGCCCACCAAGGAGGCCCTGCCATTGTCTAGTAGCTAGTTAAACACCAAAAGACATATAAATTTAAACAGTAAAACTGTGGAAACTGTTGAAAACTATAAATAAATAAAAATGAGTTGGTGTTCTGCTACGGGGAAGCTAGTACAAGCGTGCCCTTAAAGGATCACTATAGGGTCAGGAACACAAACGTGTATTCCTGACCCTATAGTGTTAACACCACCATCTAGCCCCCCCTGGGCCCCTCATGCCTCCATAAATATAGTAAAAATCTTACTGTATTTAAGCCTGAAGCTGTAAATCTGCATGCTGTTAGACTCAGAAAAACAAGCAGTCTGCTGACATGTGGTAGCCAAATCCAATCACAGTGCTTCCCGTAGGATTGTCTGAGACTGACAAAGAGGCAGATCAGGGGAAGAGCCAGCAGCATTCAAACACAGCCCTGGCCAATCAGCATCTCCTCATAGAGATGAATTAAATCAATGAATCTCTATGAGGAAAGTTCAGTGTCTGCATGCAGAGGGAGGAGTTTCCCTGTATAAGCAGGGATTTAAACCTGCACACACCAAAACGGCAGGCTATTTTTCTGTGGAGGGCGGCAAAGATTGTCATAATATTGGTTAAATCTAAGCAAAAAGGCAATTGTTCAATTTCTGTACCTAGATTTTGCATGTGTTCATTCCACTGTAATTCAAGCGTTTCTCTTTAAGTGCACTGATACATATTATATAAATGTAATGAATAAATCAGGGGTAAAACTTTTCTGTTTTTTCAAACAGAATATAATGATATATATATAAAAACCCAGGAGGGTTAAATCGTTCATTTAATTTTGGAATTCATCATGGGTAATTTCACAAAGGAACAATGAATTCAAATAGTGGAATTTTATTTTTAAAATGGCAGGCCCATTATTTTGACACAAAAAGCTTGCCACGACAATGTAAAAAAATGGATCCTCGGTGACTATGATTCGAAAACGAATGCAACGTTTTGAGGAAACGGGTTCTTTGATAACCCTTCCACACACTGACAGATCACGGTCGGCTCGCAATAAAGAAGGCATTGAAGAGTTAGAGCCAGTATGGAAGAAGAACCACAAACATCAATGAGAAGATGCTCTAGGGCAGGCATAGGCAACCTATTGCACGCCAGATGTTTTGGACTACACTTCCCCAAATGCTTTGCCAGCATTATGGATGTAAGAGCATTGTGGGGGATATAGTCCACAACATCTAGAGTGCCGAAGGTTGCCTAACCCTGTTCTAGGGAATTAGGGTTTTCCTGAGCATCCTTAAGGTGAATTATAACTTTGCTTTCACAGTTACTGTGAGATATCGAGATATGATTTAAATGTTTTCGTCCTCTAGTGGAAATTCATCCTGAAATGTGGGTTCAACAGGATGTGCTACTGTCCGTACAGCCAGAGCCACAAAGGACCCCATAAGACAACTGTTCAACGATTTCACAGATTAATTGTCTGCCATGTTCACCTGACCTTTCAGCTCCTGATTACTTCCTGCGGGGATATCTGAAGGAGCAGGTGTACATGAATAAACTGCGTACCTGAGAAGGAGAGAATATCAAGGAAAATATCAGTGCAGATATTTGAGCACTAGAGCCTCAAACATTAACTAATGTTATGAACAATGCAATCAAAAAAGCCTGACTTTGGGAGACAGCAAATGGAGCTCATTTAAAAGATGTAATCTTCGGTACCTAGTCAAACAAATCTCTATACGTTAAGCATTCATTGTATCTAATATCATTGAAATTGGTTCAGTAATAAAACGGTTATTGATTCCTCAAAATGGATGAGAGAGATGAGATTTCTTGCACTTGTGCAGTGGCTGCTCGGACTTCCCAAAACAGAGTATCTTCCTTCTGGCAGTAGATAAGTGCAAAAAGGGTGAATGTAGGAAACCAGCGCATTCTATAATGTCCTCAATTCCAATTGAGTACAAGATAATATGAAACGATAAAAAGACAATGAAACGATATCTAGTGCAGTATTTTCGTTGCTGGTGATATTAAGAAGAAAGAAATACACTAAAGGGTTATGAATACTGCGCTAGATTTATATTTTATTGTTTTTTTATCGTTTCATATGATCTCATGCTCAATTGTAATTGAGGACATTATTGAAAGCGCTGGTTCCCTACATTCCTCTTTTTATTGACTTCTCAAACCCTACTCTGAATTTTGGCCCACCTTGTATATACATATAACAAAAAAAGAGTGCACTTGTGGGTCTTTGCAATAAAGTGTATATTCACAACAAAATGGTTGTATTAATCGTCAGCATTTTGGCCTCTTGAGTCTTTCTCAATGCCTGGGCCTTTTATTTGTTTTTGTACTTGGTAGCAATGAGTGCCGGACTTTTGGGATATATATGGACCATGTATATATACACCATACTGTATGTAATCACACCTTTGAGTTAAACTGGGCAATGGACAAGGGAATTGCATTGTGTAGGCCATAAAGCAGACAAATGGATAGAATGGTCAACTTCTCAAATTCAGCTGGCTTTCCAGCTCTTCTTTTCTGGCCGATTGGCCTAAAATTTGTACTTCTCCAAAATGAAATGGTCACTCCAACCACCATGGCCACTTCACCATGATTTGAAGTGGTTATGGTGGTCGGAGTCTATATGTGCAGTGTTTCAGCTTCTAACACTGCACATACAGAGTTAATATTAATTGTGTGCTAGGGACTAGTTGCACCCCCAGCACACACGATTTAGGTAGCTCACTCTCTTCCAGGCTGCCTAATGTCAATTCTGTGCATATTTTGCATGCCTACAAGGGGAAGATAGCTTTTCCCTTCCACCCTGTGGGCACTCCATGAATTTTTGTTTTTAATAAATTCTCCTAACCCACCCGCCTCACCTCCTTCCTCCCCCTGACATCACATGCAAGTGTGGAATCCCAGTCAGACTACCTTACCTGCAAGTATCCTTGGGCAAGACACCTAGCGATATATATCTGCCTCTACCAAAGATTTCAAGTTTATATTAGCAGGCCCTTCCTCACGTCTTTGTCTAATTGTAAAGTGCTTAGAATATGTTGGCGCTATATAAATAATAAAAATGCAGTCTAGGACATGACACCAAAACCACCTCAAAGCCAGTTTAAAGGGACACTATAGTCACCAGAATAACTACAGCTTAATGTAGTTGTTTTAGTGAGTATAATAGTTCCCTTTAGGCTTTTTTTCATGCAGTGTTTACATTGCCTCTAGGGACACCTCCAAGTGGAGGCACTGGAGGTGCTTCCTGGGTCAGTGCTTTTATAGGAGGGCTAAGGGGGGGCAAGCCACCTAAATGGTGGGTTTTGCACTATAGGGTCAGGAATACATGTTTGTGTTCCTGACCCTATAGTGATCCTTTAATGTATCCATATAAGGACAAATAATAGTGCATTATATTAACCCACTAGAATCTCCTATCACTCTATTAAAGAAACACTATTGACAACCAGCCATGTGCCCCTCGCTTTAACTCAGCAGTTGGAAACATCTCCGTTCCGCAGGAATGGCTGTTTTTATTGCAGGGTTAACCTGCTTCTAGTGACTGTCAATATGACAGCCACTATAGGTGTTTCTGTAAAATAGCAGAGTTACACTTGATTTTAGTAAAATGGGGTCTAATTTTGCTGCGCATGCGCACTAGTCTCACTATTCTTTACTAGGGGAAAACATTTGGATTGGCTGAAATCATCAACACTGATGATCTTTGTCAAAGAGGCGCAGCTTGTGTGAGGAGACCAGCACTGTGAAGGAGAAAAGGTGAGTTAATTACTTCTTTTAATCCTTCAGGCGTGGGCAATATATCTAAACGGTATTTATAAGTGTTCCTTTATCATGCTCTTGTAACGACGTAATATAGGTATGCCCCTCCTCGTTCCCTCCGCTCTGCCCGTGACCACCTCCTGTCCGCTGCTCGCACCCGTACGGCCAACTCGCGCTTGCTGGACTTCTGCCGGGCGGCTCCCTTCCTATGGAATAGCCTGCCTACCGCCATCAGACTCTCCCCTAGTCTTCAATCGTTTAAGAAGTGCCTTAAAACCCATCTCTTTAGGAAAGCTTATGGCCTCCCAGAGTAACCTCTACCTCACATACCTGTCTCTTGCTCTCTCCTAAAGGGCAGCCCTCTACTCTCTCCTCCAGCTCTGCCTCACTCCCACCCTATTTGATTGCTATTTCCTGTCCTAATGTGGTTTACACCCCACCTCCTGTAGTCTGTAAGCTCGTTTGAGCAGGGCCCTCTTCAACCTATTGTTCCTGTAAGTTTTCTTGTAATTGTCCTATTTATAGTTAAATCCCCCCTCTTATAATATTGTAAAGCACTACGGAATCTGTTGGCGCTATATAAATGGCAATAATAATAATAATAATATAGTCCTTTTAAATTGTCCCTAAACAATATATTGAGATTTCACCTACTGTTATGGCTCCTGCACCTGATCACCTGTCACTGAATAAAAGATGCAGCAGAAATTGATGAAATTGAGGATCAGTTCACTTATCATCAGGATTAATCAAAATAAAAATGCATACGCAGGGGGGGCGGGGCTAAGCCAGCAAGCAGAGCAGACGCTTGAAAGCTGAGCTCCCGTGTGAACTACTGATATTCACCAATAACTCGCCAAAACCGGGTCACAAACTGAACCAGGCATCGATAACTGCACTAAGGAAGACCTGGTGATACATTTGATACTTTTCCCGAGCAATTTGGTGATCAGGAACCCAAGATGGCTAGCTGGGGCCTGCAAGACGAAGACGGGGAGAGGCGGCCGCTCTCCCAGTCAACTAACCGGAGAAACAGACCCACGGGCATCCTGTCCCCCCCCCCCGGGGGGTTATCCTGGTCCAACTTTAAGAGAACACACTCGGGCATTGAATATAAAGAAAGAAGCATGCAAGTAGAGGGATGAGGCACGAACACGCAAAATGGCCGCCGCCATGTGCACTCAAAATGAGGAAAGTCCTGACCTTATGTCCAAGCTGGAAGCACTAATGGCCGCGTTCTGGGAGAAAATAGAGGCTAGGGAGCAAGTAGCAGAGGCACACAGAAGGGCCACAAGCCCACTCAAGGCAACACCGGTGAACTCCCACCGCAAAAGCACACTCCCTCCCAGAGCCGACAACCGGCGCCATCTCGGACGGGGCTCCCGGCGGACATGCAAACCCAAACGACGGACCTTGCTACACAGGGAGCACCACCGGAGCAGCCACCATGAATACCTTAAAGCACAACCCTGGCAAGCAAAGGGGACCCTTCGGGCCCGACACCCAGCCCAACGAAGGGAATCAGTACAAACAAAGAGACACAGGCGGCAAACTCCAAGCCTTCTCCGACTCCACTCCACAGCCTCCATCTCCCCCCCAGCCATGCCGATGGACTCACCTGCAACACAAGCGACTGCACGGCTACACACTCCACAGGGCACCACAAGACCTGACCTCCACAGCAGAGACAGCAAACTCACGGGACACCACAATAAGAAGGGGGAGCTCAATACCCGAAAGGTACCAATGCTGGGTATCGGATGAAACACCCATCACAATGCTTCGCATGGGTATTGGTAACATGGACTGCCCTGAGCTGTTTTCACAGCTAAATACCCAGCCTCAGTCATCTCAGCCCTGAACCACATAGACTATGCATTTATGTCAGTTATAACCTGCTAATCTATGGTCATTTAAGCTGACACCTGCTCCTAGTGATTCACTACACAGTAGGACTAGAAAGCCTACACTTCACCTAATGATACCCAGACCACATAAGCGTAGCACAACCTATATACAAACAACCTTTTTACAGTCACCTTGGCAGCAGAGTTTGTCTTGATTAAGCTATATACCTGACTAGTTATTTCTTTTATCATTTAAAGCATATAGTCTATCTTATTAAGCGTGTTTTTATAAAGCAATGCGCATACTCAGTAATCAAACTCATTAATAATGCATATCACTGAAGCAGATACACAAAATCTATTAGCATATAAATATTTGTTACTGATACCGGAGAAACTGACGGAAGCAAAGCACAGAGAGATGGACACAGGTTTCTTCAGGAAGGAAGAGATTCTTTATTGGATCACCGATCGGGACTCAGAGGGACTAATGTCACCAAAATACAGCAAGTTCTGAGCCCCGGACAATAGTGCAGGCTCCTTATATAGGCACATAACTCCTCCCATATTAAGCTCCACCCGCACATTCTCTTGACCAATCAATACAAATAAGAATTAACTTCCTGCTTGACCGCATGGCCTGTCCAGCACAATGGAGGAGGGGAATACTACATCCTGTATTCTTGCACATGCTCCTTACACTACTGATCGTATCTTGCCTCGTGCAACCAACTGATCGATACGTCAGCATATGCACGTACACATGCCACGTGGTAATCTCGGCCTACTAAATTTATTTTTACCGAGATTCCACCACATTCCCCCCTTTGATGCCTCTTGATATTTCACAATTACTTGAGGCATCACTTAACCTTAGTTTGCATACACCGCAAGTTACCTTGAACCAGACCAGACTTATCTTATGATGTGAATCTTCAACACTCATCTTCCTGCATTGGTTCTCCCTGATCTAGAGCCTTATATTTATAAATTGCCATTATCTGTGCAGCAGCCTTCCTCTCTGCTATATTTTCTATCAGGCTTTGCACAGACCTAACTACTAAGGGTATAAGACACGGCAGGAGTAGACACAACATTAAAATCAGTAGGACTCCACCTACCACTGCCTTAAGCCCTCCAAACCACTCATACCAGCTACCAAACCAACTACTTGGATTATACCCTTTCCATACCTGAGTAGGCACATGCGCTAGTTTAACCATATGGCTAGTAAGCTCAGCTATTGCTTGCCCTTCGTCATCTATTTGAAGACAGCAATTGCTCAGGTTAAACTTCCCACATACACCTCCCTCTACTGCCAAAAGGTAATCCAAGGCTAATCTATTTTGGTATACTGCTGTCCTCATCCTGGTATTATGCTTCGCTAGAAGATTGAGCGCTTGTGATGTCTCGTTAGTAATAATCTCAACCACCGCCTGTAATCGTATAATACGGTTGAGCATATAAATAGGGGTTCTATAACCAAAAGTACCATCCTCTGCCCACGTGGCTGGCCCATAATAATCTATAATACGCTGGGGAGGCCATTCATTATCTTCCCAGGCGCCTATCTCTATGGGTCCCCTTTTCTTCATACACTTTAACACCTAAAGTCATACACTTTAACACCTAAAGTCTCACCTGTTTCAATAGGTAACAAGAAGAAGGATGGTTTGAGCATACCCAACACACATGCCCCTTCCCAGTCCTGTGGCAACTCCGAATAGGCTTTCTTACCACAGATCCAGTACAAATTTGCTGGGGCTCTCCAAGTAGATGTGATGGATAGGTCAAACCACACATCCTTTAAATTGGCGTATCTAGCAAACGGGTTAGATGGTTCTGAGACATTTGAAGCCGACCACCAAGTTGTATTCCTTGTATCATCATCATAAGCTTTTTGCCCTAGACAAGTTAATTCTCCTACAGAAGTATTATACATCATTCCTTTCCTTGCTATGCAAACATAACCTATGATGGAGGTCTTTAACCCCTTAAGGACACATGACATGTATGACATGTCATGATTCCCTTTTATTCCAGAAGTTTGGTCCTTAAGGGGTTAATCTCCACTCAGATTTACCTCTAACACTCATATGATAATCGGCTTGTGTAGATATTAATTGGTCAACTGCCTCAGAACCGGACATTACCTCCTTTGCTTCCCAAGGCCATTGGTCTCCCATGTTAGTACCTCCACACACATAGCAGTTGGTAACATTAAGACTACCGGCAATACTTTCGGCTAAATCAATTTACAGGTTTTTAGCATTATGGGGGATCTTATTATCTATGCTCATCTCTTCATAAAAGGAATGGTATACTTGATGAGTTTGGGAGGATACCGTATCAGTCTCTATCCCTATAAACAATACTGTCCCAGGATCTAAACCCGTCCCATATATTTGAAACCCAAATAAATTACCATACTTGTCTAAGAACTTGTCGGGGTTATTTATAAGTATATGGACTGGATTGCATTCCATAGACTTACAATATGGGCTAGTAGGCAACTTAGTCACTATCATGTCCTTGTCTACTGTCTGTCCCCAAGTTGCCCACCCCACACAAGACCAATATGGGCAAAAGTTATAATCTCTATTTGGGCATCTAGGACTCACATATTTATTTTTACTACTGGGACAAATATATTTATCGTTAGACCCATACGTCCTCTCCCATCTAAGATCCCCACATACATTCCACGGCTTTCTACCACTTGATATCGCCTTACACGCATCAAATAGCAGAACACCCGAAGAATGTACGGATTCTAATACTGTCTTGTTAATTAGGGTCCCCTGAGGATCTCCATTCCTGAGAGTCAACCAAATTGTACGAGGTTGGTACTCCGGACTGAAGCACTTAGGTTCTCCTACTCCTAAATGGCACACACTATATTCTATATTTAGGTATCTACATCTTGATACATCTCCTTTACACTCGTATTGTGAATGCCAAATTAGGGTTTGGGAAATAGGGTTACCTGTTCTTGTAGTCTTAATGCATACCTCACAGCTAGGAGTGTCGGTACCTCTACCTTCCTGAATATAAAAATACACATAAATAAACATTATCAAGAACACATCTTTCGTCGTCATCCTCAGTCTTCGTCCGTGCGAAGGCACCTCAGCTTCCAGGATGTAAGGGCTGCAGGGAATGGAGTTCTGCTCGTCTTCACAGGAGTCCCTTCGAGACTTTTCCTGGCTTATACACTATACGTCGGTGAGCGGACAGGCTTTATTATGGCCCTCTCACTCACGTACCGAATCTCTGAAACAATAAAATTTTGTAATCCACAAAGTTCCTCGTCACTCCGACTGAGTCGTGCGTTTTAACCGGATCTTGCAGGGATTCTCTGGATCTGCTGTAACTTGCCAAGAATTGACTGCTGCTGGTTTAACCCTGGAGTGATGTATCCACGGAGTCACTTCGGCTACTTTTATCGCTGTAGGGGTAGACAAAAGAACAACATAAGGACCTCTCCACTTGGGCCCTAACGGTACATTATTCCACTCTTTAATCCACACTTGGTCTCCTGGGTGGTAACTATGAACTGGGGGATAAATATTCACAGGTAATCTATCTTGTACCCATTTCTGTACCTCCTCCATAGTCTTACCCAACTCTACAACCTGCTGCCGGGTAATTCCTTCTCCCAACTGACTCAAATCCCCCCTTAAGTTACCAAGTACGGGAGGTGGTCGCCCATACATGATTTCAAAAGGAGAGAGGCCCATCCTTCTGGTAGGGGTACTGCGGATTCGCAATAGAGCTATGGGTAAGAGAACGTTCCACTTAAGTTGGGTTTCCTGACACATTTTAGCCAACTGATTCTTAATAGTTCTATTCATTCTCTCTACCTTACCAGAACTCTGGGGTCTATATGCCGTATGAAGCCTCCACTTTATACCAAGCATATGAGTCAGTTGTTGTAGGCACTGATGAACAAAAGCTGGACCATTGTCCGATTCCATAGAGCAGGGTAGTCCATATCGGGGTATTATTTCTCGTAGCAGGAATCTCACAACTTCTCCTGCTTTCTCTGTACGAGTAGAACATGCTTCTACCCAGCCTGAATAGGTACACACAATTACCAGCAGGTAACGATGTCCACCCGATTTAGGCATCACTGTATAGTCTATTTGTAAATCGGACATGGGGAGTCCCCCCATAAACTGGACTCCTGGTGGCTTTACTGGTCCTTGCCTTGCATTATTTTTAGCACACGTTACACATCTTCGTACAATGGCCTGAGTCAAGTTGGACAATCTTGGTATGTAGAAATGTTTTCTGAGAGATTCTTCTGTGCTGTCTCTCCCAGAATGTGTCCCGTTGTGATAGTTTTGGACAATTTCTACCGCTAGTGATGCTGGAATGACTATTCTTCCATCTTCTAACTGATACCATTTGTTCTCCAAATACTTTCCAGGTTCAGTCTTTAACCACTCCTCTTCTTGAGCTGTATAAACTGGAGTCCATTGAGACAGTGGAGTTGGTATAAGAGCAGCTATATGCCCCACATATTCCTGTCTTCCCGATTCAGCGGCACGCTTAGCTGTACTGTCTGCCATCCGATTTCCTTTAGTTACATCACCATCTCCTCTCAGATGCGCTCGACAATGTATGATACCGACTTCTTTCGGCTCCCACACTGCTTCCAATAGTTGTAGGATTTCAGCTGCATACTTGATTTCTTTGCCTTCTGAATTCAATAGTCCTCTTTCTTTATACAAAGCTCCGTGGGCATGAGTGGTTAAAAATGCATACTTGGAGTCCGTGTAGATGTTCACTCTTAAACCTTCAGCCAATTGTAACGCTCGTGTCAGTGCTATCAATTCTGCCTTTTGTGCTGATGTTCCTTTTGCCAGTGGCCGAGCTTCTATCACCTTGTCAATTGTTGTTACTGCATATCCTGCATAGCGGATCCCTTCTTTCACATAACTACTGCCGTCGGTATAATATTGAACATCGGGGTTCTGGATGGGAAAATCACGAAGATCTGGTCTACTTGAAAATATTTCATCCATTACTTCCAAACAATCATGTTGACTTTCAGTAGGTTGTGGCAAAAGGGTAGCTGGATTTAAGGTGTTTACAGTCTCTAAATGCACTCTTGGGTTTTCACACAACATTGCTTGATACTTGGTCATACGGCTATTACTAAACCAATGATTTCCTTTGTAATCCAACAACGTCTGTACTGCATGTGGGACTCGTACATAAAGTTCTTGACCTAGAGTGAGTTTATCGGCTTCAGCTACCAGCAGGGCGGCTGCAGCTACGGCTCTTAGACAAGGTGGAAGTCCGCTGGCCACTGCATCCAGTTGCTTAGACATGTAGGCAACAGGTCTTTGCCATGATCCCAAGTACTGTGTCAATACTCCCACAGCCATTCTTCTTTGCTCATGTACATACAGGTAGAATGGTCGTGTGTGATCAGGTAGACCTAATGCTGGGGCACTCATCAAAGCCTTCTTCACATCTTCAAATGCCGTTTGCTGTTCTTGAGTCCATAAGAAGGGGTCGTGCTCTGTACCTTTGATAGCTGCATACAGAGGTTTTGCCAGTATCGCGTAGCTGGGAATCCATATCCTACAGAAGCCTGCTGCCCCCAAGAATTCTCGCACTTGTCTTCTATTCTTGGGTATCGGTATTTGGCACACAGCTTCTTTTCTCTCTGGCCCCATAATTCTTTGACCTTCAGAGATATGGAATCCCAGATATTTGACAGTTGGCAGACACAACTGAGCCTTCTTTCTAGACACCTTGTATCCTGCCTTCCAGAGAATGTGTAGTAGATCGTGCGTTGCTTGCTGACATATTTCCTTTGTAACTGCTGCTATCAACAAGTCATCTACATATTGTAACAATACACACTCTCCTGGGATGGACTCGAAATCCAGTAGATCTTGACTTAGAGCTGAACCAAATAGGGTAGGTGAATTTTTAAACCCTTGGGGCAGTCTTGTCCAGGTCATTTGGCGTTTTGAGCCCGTTACAGCGTTTTCCCATTGGAAAGCAAAGATACATTGACTTTCTGCGGCAATTCGGAGGCAAAAGAAGGCATCTTTGAGGTCTAAGACTGTAAAGTAAGTAGCCCCGCCCGGAATTAAAGCAAGCAGGTTATATGGATTGGGTACAACTGGATGTATACTAACAACCGCATCATTGACTGCTCTCAAGTCCTGCACAGGTCGATACTCATCTGTACCGGGCTTTTGAACAGGCAGCAATGGGGTGTTCCAGGGGGAAGTACAGAATTTTAGGATACCATACCGTATGAACTTATCCAGATAAGATTGGATGTTCTTCTTAGCCTTCTGCGGGATGTGATATTGTCTTAGGCTCACTGGATAAACCCCAAGTTTTAGTTCGATTTTAATAGGTGGAATATTGCGGGCCAGTCCTGGTGGGTTGTTCTCTGCCCAAACTCCTGGTATGTTGAATAAGGATTCATCACTCCTAAGGTTTTGGCTAGTCAACGCTGTATAAAGTCGCCACTCTTCTTCCTTTGGTACGGATAATGTCATAATACCTGAAGGTCCATTAAACTTTAAGGATGTTGTTCCATTTGGTAGGAACGTAATCTGCGCTTGTAACTTAGATAGCATATCACGTCCCAGCAATTGGACTGGACATTCAGGCATATAAAGGAATTGATGTTTTACTACGTGGCCTCCCAATGTACAGAGTCGACTTTTAAGAACCGGTTTTTCAGCACTTCTTCCAGTTGCTCCTATTACAGTAATAGTCCTTCCAGATGGAGGAGCAACTAGATTAGTCACCACTGAATGTTCAGCACCAGTGTCGATCATGAACGCACTCCTTTTTCCCCCTATTGATACATCGACTATAGGCTCCGCTCGACCAAGGGGGATGGAGCCCGGTCGGTATCAATAGTCCTCCATGACCGTGTCAGCCAATCCTACAAAGTCCCTACCTTCTCTATCGCGGGACCTTTGCGCTGCTGGAAATACCTATCTTCCCTAACACTTCCTCTGTTCCCATTGCTCCCTCTATTACCATTACTCCCTCCGGGGCCTCCTCTACCTCTCGCTCTTCCTCTAAAGTTTCCGTAACCTGCCCTGGGTTGGTCTCTCTCGTACTGTTCTCTTTGTGGACACTCGTTCCTCCAATGCCCTTCTTCCTTGCAATACGCGCACTGATTCCTACTCAAAGGCTCCCTATTCCATCTACTATCGCCTCTATCTAGGCCCCGTCTATCTACGCCTGCGATCGCTACCGCTAACATATCTGCCTTTTTACGCATCTTGCGCTCTTCTTCTTTCTTACTTTCTGTTTCCCTATTCATATACACTTTATTCGCTACCTCCATTAGTTGGGTGATAGACATACCTGCAAACCCTTCTAGCTTCTGTAGCTTGCGCTTAATATCTCCGTAAGCTTGGCTGACAAAGGCGGAGTTCACCATTCAGGAATTATCTGCGTCTTCCGGATTAAAGGGGGTATACAAGCGGTATGCCTCCAATAATCGGTCATAAAAGACACTGGGCGCTTCATCACTTTTCTGAATCACCTCAACTGTCTTCTACATATTAATGGCTTTCTTTCCTCCGGCTTTCATGCCAGCAATTATAGCGTCTCTATAGGCTCTGAGTTGAACCATATCAGCACCATTTACATTCCAGTCGGGATCGGTGTTAGGATAATGTGTTGCGGCCCATGCTGCTGGATTGGCTTGATTCAAAGCACGGGCTCTATCCTCTAGCGCTTTAATGGCCGCTTGATTAATCCTTGTCCTTTCCTCATTGTTAAACAAAGTCATTAATAACTGCTGGCAATCAGCCCATGTCGGGTTATGTGTCTGAACTATCGAGGTGAACAGATCAGTCATAGCTTGTGGTTTCTCAGTATACGAGGAATTGTGGGTCTTCCAATTCAAGAGATCGGTAGTCGTGAACGGGACATATACGAAGACTGGGTCAGCATGTGCCATTTGACCTGCGGCATCGATATAGGCTGACCCGGGATTCAGACGAAGAGGCATCTGATAATGTTTTAATTGTTGGGTACCGGTCAGTTGTCGGGTTAGTATGGGGCTACGTAGAGGGGCGTCAGTTAGAGGTTCCGGTCGGGGGGTAATAAAGCATGAGGATGTGGGAGCTTGGTTTTGGGAAAAGTTAGTAAATAGAACACTTCGAGCCGAGCTAGAAGAAGCTTGACCGGAAGTCTGAAGTGGCGCCAAATCAGGATATTCAGATCTAATGGGGGTTGGTTCTGGTTCCGGAAGGGGAGATTTAGTACGAGAGGGGGTGGATTCTGTACTGGAGGAGGAAGCGGAAGTGGATGGGGGCAATGGGGGAAGGGGTGCAGGACTTCCTGCATTCGCGTCACTTCCTCTTAAAGGAAAGTAAGGGGGCGGCAAAGGGATCTCGGACTCAGGGGGCGTGTCCAAAATGGGCCTCACGCCAGTCCTAGTGGACAAACAAGTCCTAGCCACCATGAGGCGACATTGCTCCTCGTGGCATGTCTGAATCCATTTTGGCGAGTCATTTACGGCCTGTCTCCAACAATCAATATAAGGAAACTGCCCGTAAAGTTCAGGCCTACCTGATACAGCCACGTGTAAGCGCTGTACCAGAGTTGGATCCAAACTGCCACGTGGCGGCCATGCCGCAACCAAAGTAGGCCACTCCCTAGTACACAAAGTGACCAAACGTACAGGAGACATTTTAACCCCAAAATCACATGTTTTGAATCCCTTTTTAAAATTCTTCACCATACAACCTAAGGGATCCGGAATCGTTGACTGCGACGCGCCCATACTTATCAATGGAACGTCGTTGACAACGAATACTATGCACACGTACTATTCAACAGTCACACCCGTTTCCTCTGGCAACAGCACCACGTGGTACGGTTACCAAGTGAAACGTACACAATAACACAATAAACACTCAGGGAATTCCCATACACACACAGCTGTTACACCAGTCACTAGATAATCAATATTATGCCCTTTGGCGAAACTATACAGTCACCCACGCTATAATTCTCTATATATGAATTACCCGTCTATAACACACCCCAGTAACATCGTCTTTTACAAATAGCGGTTACAGTACGGTTAGCATAGGTCAAAGCACAATTTAAGGTCACAATACAATTATTAGTGGTTATGGTGTTAAACATGCAATAGACGACAGTGATTAGTACTTATATACAGTGTCAGTAAATATACAGGGTTATGGTACCGTGCACTATGATACAGCAACACACTATTAACACTCTCGCTAGACGGCTGAGCTCGCGCTATCTAACAAGATATACACTTTACTAAACAATCTTTAACACATTTACAATTCCCAACTAAACTATTGGCCAGTACCTTGAATGGACTACCTAAAACTATGTACACCCGTTTTGGTTAGCCACACTGCCCAAGCACCACATATAGCGAGCTAGAGGACCGAATTTACACAGACGCCTCTTAGTCGATTACTGTCAAAAATCTAGTGGGTTCCAAATTTACACGCCTTCCCACTTAGCCAAGATAGGTTGAGAGCTAGCGAACCGAATTTACACAGGCGCCGCTTAGTCTCCCGGTCCCTCTGACCTAGCGAACGTAATATACACCTTAGAACGCTAGTCTAGACAAGACACCGGTGTCCGGCTAGGGCTATTTACACCAGAACCCCGCCTGACTAACCAAATCAAACGGTCTGACTAAAGAGCGTTCGATTGAGCGGTGCGCCTTCGCTCCTTCCCTCCGACAGAGGGGGCAGATTCCATACACAAATAACCCCTTATGGGCCTACCGCACAATCGGTATACCCCTAGTGGGTCTGCCGTCTAAAACAGCAGTTGTCTTACCTCCTCGTTCCTGAACCTGAGTTCACACTCATCGACGGGGACACCCCAGCACTTCTTACGTAGAGGCCGATGATCTCCTGGACAACAGACCAGTGGCGCCGAGACGAAGGGAGGTCCACGCAGAAGTTCAGGGGTGCAGCCGTAGAGAACGTGGGCAAAGATAGACCGTCTCACGCCTCTGCCTCTCAGCTACCGTTGAACGATGAGCTTCCCGGCCAATGCACCAAATGATACCGGAGAAACTGACGGAAGCAAAGCACAGAGAGATGGACACAGGTTTCTTCAGGAAGGAAGAGATTCTTTATTGGATCACCGATCGGGACTCAGAAGGACTAATGTCACCAAAATACAGCAAGTTCTGAGCCCCGGACAATAGTGCAGGCTCCTTATATAGGCACATAACTCCTCCCATATTAAGCTCCACCCGCACATTCTCTTGACCAATCAATACAAATAAGAATTAACTTCCTGCTTGACCGCATGGCCTGTCCAGCACAATGGAGGAGGGGAATACTACATCCTGTATTCTTGCACATGCTCCTTACACTACTGATCGTATCTTGCCTCGTGCAACCAACTGATCGATACGTCAGCATATGCACGTACACATGCCACGTGGTAATCTCGGCCTACTAAATTTATTTTTACGGAGATTCCACCACATTACGATCTTGTTTAAATTATGTTTTAAGCCTGTTTTTTTATCTTTTAAAAAGTTCAATTGTCCCTCATGTCATGACACTGCATACGAATGTTCAACCACATTAAGCTTGCTAACGTTGTCGTGGCTATGCAAGCCTGTATGTTAGTCCTTTGTTGCACATCAAAATAAAGAATAAAAAAAAAAAAATGCATACGCAAAAATTGGCAATGCTTGATTGTTCTGAATAAGTTCCATTTTTAAATTCGCAGAAATGCATTGTAAAATTTTAACCAGGACATAGGGGTAAACAAGCGAAATGTCAGTATGTCCTTCCTGGTAGAACAATTTATAAATAAATAAACCACATGGTCTCCAACTTTAGCAGACAGACAGTGCCACCTGCAGGATGCAGAACACACTCAATTATCGTAAAAAATCCAGATACTGTAAAAGTGAAAAAAAACGTCAATGAAAAAAAGTCAGATTTTGGCCTAAGAAGGAAAAATGTAATAGGAAAAAAAAATCACAAATGTTGTAGCTTGGCTTAGGAAAAAAAAGTCACATAAAAAATGTCACAAAAACTTTGAATAGAAAAGATCAAATTTTAACTATATACTGATAAGATAAAGTTTTGCCTAGTAAAAAAGTTACAGGTAAGCAATTGAGAGCTTTTCCAAAAATGTGACCGGGAAAAAAGTCACATTGTAATTACAACATAATGTAAATATGGGAGCATTACAGAAAGGTAAAAATTTGAAGATTCATCCACTTGTTTTTTTAAGTAAAGCAATGAAACAAAGCAAGTCAGTCATTTAGAGACAAAACAGTAATGAAATAAAACCTTTAAAGGGACAGTGCAGATTTCAATAGAAATTGGCACTTCCAAATTAACTTTGTCTGTCAGACTACCGGTCATGTTACTTTCTCGTTGTTTAACCCAGTGGAGCTAAACTCAAGGGACGACTTTTGGTCGCCTAAATGACGCTGGACGTCTTAATGCTATGCACGAAGACTTCCAGAGTCACCGGAATCCCAATAGAAAAGCATTGAATAATGCTTTCCTATGGGGAAATCCTAATGCGAGTGCGGCATGCCGCGCATGTGCATTAGGTATCCCACGGCAGAAGGGAAGGAGTGAAGGCGGACTCGAGCCAGCTCCGAGAGACATCAGTGCTGGACCCAGGTAAGTGACATAAGACGTTTTTAACCGAGTTTTAATGAGTTTGTTTTCCTGGCACTGTAGTTTCCCTTTAACAAAAAATCATGAGAAAGTAACTGTGCGGCAAGCACCCCCCACTACAGCTCCTGCGGTGTTCAAATCCACAAACAAGCAAAAAGAATGGAGCTCTGTGGAACCACAATTATTTGTGCACACCAAGGTGCTACTTAATACAGCAAACGTTTTGGGCCTGAAACGTTGCTGTCTTACATTTGCCCTTCATTAAACTTGGGTGTGCACAAATAATTCTGCTTCCGCAGATCTGTTTGAGATCTGCAGCTTTTGCAAAATGTTTTTAGATACACCGCAATCTTAAAATGCATAATTAAATGCATGTATTCTTCATTGGGGGTATATCTACAGTATTTTTATATATTACTATTTTTTATTTGGGCAGTGGGGTATACCTTTACGTCAGTTGTTTAGAGACAAAATATGGCATTGCTAAGGGCAAAAATTCTATATATTTTTTTTCTCACCAAATTCAAGTATTGCTGTTCCACAATTGAAGATTATGCTAGCTTTAGTGTACTATAATCTTAATAATGACAGGAGGCAAATATTTTGCATAATATTTCTTTACTTACTCCAAAGCAGCAAAGAACAAAGAGAAACAAAGAACCAATCAGAAACATGTACAGGGTATTATAGGCACCTATTACTAAGGAGCTTCCTCTTTCTTTGCTACTCTATTACAAGTCAAGTCAGAGTATTGCTTTATTAAACTACTTTGGCTTCGTATTATATCTTGTTCATTTGTGCTTTCCTGTCCCAAATTTATTGTTGTGGCTCTTTCTGTGCAGTTTCAGGGACTCTCCCTGTCCTGTGGTCCTGGGGATTCTATTTTTCGAGGTTATCCCTGTGTTTTGCCTTAAGGGCCTAGGGTGCCCGGTCCTTTCCTATTTATCTCTCCTCTTGTTCCCTAGTTCCGTCTGTCCGAACGGGTTCATTCACGTATAGAACGCTTCTCTTACTAAGCGTTCCTATTGCCCACTGGGTTCTGCCCGTTCTTTAGCGGCCCTATTAGCCATGTACGCTATTCTAAAGCTATTCGCAGATGCAAGCTTTTGGTGGCCATTTTGAATTTCGTCTTGCAAGATCCGAGATGGCCATTGCATTTCTCTGAACCTCGGTACAGAAGACGGAGTTCCAGTTCTCTGGTGCCTAGTCTGTGACCTTGGAGTTGCTACCTTCAACTCAGTCAGTTGTATACTTACTCAGCAAGGGGCCGGGTACAGGTTGGTGACGGTCGGTTAGGTTGTACCTAGTACTCAAGCCTGGGGTGAGCCCCCATTTTAGTGCTGCAGGTTGGTCGCCACTGGACCATTTGCTGAAGCTTATGCACTTCTGGATACAGAAGTCTCTGGACAAGGAGATCCGCAAGAGGATGAGAGCTGAGTGCCCATGCCCTTCACTACCAGACAAGGTGGCCTATAGACCAGAGTTTGTCCAACTCAAGTTATCATTTATGGCCAGAGGTGGCAAGGACCAACTTAAAGGGGTAGAACTGGGGAGTGAAGGATAAGCTCCTGGATGCAATTGGGCCACTAGCATATTAATGTACTTGACAAATTACTCCTATTCTTTATCTGAAATGCGGATATGGTGCGCGAATGGCACATGACATCCATGAATGAACCAAACGTTGTTCTTGTTTAATGGGCAATGCTAATGTGGCCTTCTCTTCAGAGAGACGCCAGGCAGCACTCTTCCATGTAGATGGAAAGCTGCCGGATCTTGGGGCCAAAAAGTTAGGCCCAGAGGCACAAGGCAAGCAGTTTGGAGAGGCATTTGTAAAAGAACTTAACAAGCATGTCAACATCTTTACATCCTTGAATAAAGCACAATGCCCAATGAGGAAAGTATTTAGAAGCAACCCCTGCAGTGTTATTTTTAGGAAGGGCTCGTCAGCAGCGGGGTCACAACCATTTTTTTTCAGGAACATGTTTCTTGTGAGGAAGAAGACAGGAGAATTTTGTCTGATCATCAATTTGAGAGAGTTAAACGCCTATGTCGTTTACCGCCACTTCAAAATGGAAGGGATTCAGCTTTTTTGAGACCTACTTCAATAGTGTGATTGGTTCACTCGCCTCAACCCCAAAAATGCGTAATTCTCAGTACGAAAACAGTCACCCTTTCCTTCGGTTCCTATGGCAGGGAGCTCCATGGTAATGTACTTGCTTCCCGGTTGGAGTAAGCTCAGCACCTGCTTTACGAAGGTCCTAAAACCGGTGGTTGCCCACCTCAGGGCGCAAGGCATAAGATGTATCATATACCTCTACGACATCCTACTTTTTTGCATTTGCGGCTAATTTGTCTACAAATTAACCCATTCAGCGGTCTTAAGAGGCTTAACCCAGTGGTCAATAGAAGCACTGAAGAGACGCATTCTGTGCGCAAATTAAACCGTTCGGGTGTGTTTTTGGACGGCCGTTTGAAGCAGAGCAGTGGGCAATAGGAGCACTGAACGCTAGAATGGGTTTGGTGTGCTGTACACCTGCACGAGGTTGCAGACGCGCAAACATAAAGAGAGACTGAAGCGCCGCCGCCGTGTGCTGAACGCGTTTGGCACAGCGAATGAGCACACAGGAGTGGCGATTGTAACAGGAGGTTAAGTGGAACTGGGGGACAAGGGGTGAGAGAATAGGAAAGGACCGGAAACCCTAGGTCTCTACCAGAAGTGGCCCTTAAGGCCAACCACAGGGATAACCCTGCAAATCACAACCCACGGTAGCCCAGTTAAAGGACCACTCTAGGCACCCAGACCTCTTCAGCTTAATGAGGTGGTCTGGGTGCCAGGTCCCTCTAGGATTAACCCTTTTTTTTTTATAAACATAGCAGTTTCAGAGAAACTGCTATGTTTATACTGAGGGTTAATCCAGCCTCCAAATCCTCTAGTGGCTGTCTCATTGACAGCCGCTAGAGGCGCTTGCGTGCTTCTCACTGTGAAAATCACAGTGAGAGCACGCAAGTGTCCATAGGAAAGCATTGTAAATGCTTTCCTATGCGACCGGCTGAATGCGAGCGCGGCTCCTGCCGCGCATGCGCATTCAGCCGATGACGTCGCAAGGAAGAAGGAGAGGAGGAGGAAAGCTCCCCGCCCGGCGCTGGAGAAAGAGGTAAGTTTAACCCCTTCCTCCCCCCAGAGCCCGGCGGGAGTGGGTCCCTGAGGGTGGGGGCACCCTCAGGGCACTCTAGTGCCAGGAAAACGAGTGTGTTTTCCTGGCATTAGAGTGGTCCTTTAACCCCTTAAGGACCAAACTTCTGGAATAAAAGGGAATCGTGACATGTCACACATGTCATGTGTCCTTAAGGGGTTAAGGGAGAGTTCCTAAAATACAACAGAAATAGATATTACAGTGCTCCCAGTAATGTGCAGTGTGTACTGAGATATTACAGACTCAGAGCTCCCAGTAATATGCAGTGTATACTGGGATATTACAGAGCTCCCAGTAATATGCAGTGTGTACTGAGATATTACAGCGCTCCCAGTAATGTGCAGTGTATACTGGGATATTACAGAGCCCCCAGTAATGTGCAGTGTATACTGGGATATTACAGAGCTCCCAGTAATGTGCAGTGTGTACTAGGATATTACAGCGCTCCCAGTAATGTGTAGTGTATACTGGGATATTACAGAGCCCCCAGTAATGTGCAGTGTATATTGGAATATTACAGCGCTCCCAGTAATGTGCAGTGTACACTGGGATATTACAGAGCTCCCAATAATATGCAGTGTATACTGGGATATTACAGCGCTCCCAGTAATGTGCAGTGTACACTGGGATATTACAGCGCTCCCAGTAATGTGCAGTGTACACTGGGATATTACAGCGCTCCCAGTAATGTGCAGTGTACACTGGGATATTACAGAGCTCCCAGTAATGTGCAGTGTGTACTGGGACAAAAATAGAGGAAAACAGAACAAAACAGAGGTGCCCAGGTATTAGCCCCTTAAGACCGCAGGGCGTTCTATGCCGTCCTTATTTAGATGGCTCTAAATGCCGCAGGGCGGCATAGAACCGCGGTATGGAGACTCACCTGGGAGCCCAGGATGTCCCTCTCTGTCCTCTTCGGCCCCCCTGGGCCATGTGATCGCGAAATAAAACATGTTAAATCAGTGTAAAAATAAATAATATATACTTAGATCATATATATATATATACACACACATATACACACATACACTGTCTAAGTGTATTTTAATATTAATATATACATAATTATATATATATTAATATCAAAATACACGTACAATGATATTGATTAAATATATATAGAATTTTCATTATATATATTTATATATAATAAAAAATAAATAAATATGTAAATACATTAAATAATAAAATGAAATTTTTTAAAAAATATATAAATAAAAAATATATATACATGTGGAATTTCGTTCTAACTGTATTTTAAAATTAATATATATATATTTATATCAAAATACATGTAGAACGAAACAATATTTATATCTATATACATAAGTATATACGTATATATTACCATATATATACCTATATATAAATAATAAAAAAAATTATATACATTTATATATATATATATATATATATATAATAATAATAATTCTACGTATATATTTATGTAATAATTTTACGTAATTAGGTCGTTTTATTAATTACAATTTGCGGGACCTGCCTGACAACCCAGGCCAAAAGTTCAGGGAATTTAATTTGCTAGCACTATATTTAACCCTGTAACTTTCCAAGACACCATAAAACCTGTACATGGGGGGTACTTTTTTACTCAGAAGACTTCGCTGAACACAAATAATAGTGTTTCGAAACAGTAAAATGTATTACAACAACGATATCGTCAGTGACAGTGAAATGTTTTGCATTTTTCACACACAAATGGCACTTACACTGACGATATAATTGTTGTGATACGTTTTACTGTTTTGAAACACTAATATTTGTTGTAGTTGTTATGCTGCCAGGAGGCCCCTGGAGGCTCACTTACCTTCAGGAGTTAAACTGTTTCTCTAACGGTTTAACCCCAAAGATGCCTCCAGCAGCGATGTCAACTCCCCCCCCCCCTCCACCCACCCCCCCAGGTGGCATATGGCTTCAGAATTTTCAATTTCAGAAATGGTGGAGTCACCTCTCTCAAGCCTATTTAGTGATTGGGGAGCAGTGGCGGATCCGGGGGGAGGGCAAAGGGGCAATTGCCCCCCCCCCCCGAGATTCTCCCCTGCCGGCTAATGCAGGGCTGGCATTGTCCAAGCTCCAGCCCTGCAATGTGCCTGCGGACCGGGGAGGGAGATATGAAATCTCCCTCCCCGGTCCGCAGGCACTGTGCTGGCAGTCGGCAGGGGAGGGGGAGGGAGTGAGAGAGGACCCGGGATCTCAGCCTGCAGCTCCTCCGGATCCTTCTCTCGCGAGCACGGAGCGTTGCCTCGGTTACCATGGAGCGCGGGCTAGAGTTCACTTTCACCACTGGACCACCAGGGATTCCCCACTAGACCACCAGGGATCCAGAAATGTCCCCCCTCCTCCCAGTAAAGGTAAGAAGCCTCCCTACCCTCCTTCCCCCCATACACACACTACACACACTGCCCCCATACACACACTGCCCCACAAACACTGCCCCCATACACACACTACAGACACTGTCCCACAAACACTACCCCTCATACACACACTACCCCACAAACACTGCCCCCATACACACACTACACACACTGCCCCACAAACACTGCCCCCATACACACACTGCCCCCCATACACACACTACACACACTGCCCCCAATACACACACTGCCCCCATACACACACTACACAGACTGCCCCACAAACATTGCCCCCATACACACACTGCCCCCCATACACACACACACTACACACACTGCCCCCATACACACACTACACACACTGCCCCACAAACACTGCCGCCATGCACACACTACAAACACTGCCCCACAAACACTGCCCCCCATGCACACAATGCACATCTACAGGGAGTGCAGAATTATTAGGCAAATTAGTATTTTGACCACATCATCCTCTTTATGCATGTTGTCTTACTCCAAGCTGTATAGGCTCGAAAGCCTACTACCAATTAAGCACATTAGGTGATGTGCATCTCTGTAATGAGAAGGGGTGTGGTCTAATGACATCAACACCCTATATCAGGTGTGCATAATTATTAGGCAACTTCCTTTCCTTTGGCAAAATGGGTCAAAAGAAGGACTTGACAGGCTCAGAAAAGTCAAAAATTGTGAGATATCTTGCAGAGGGATGCAGCACTCTTAAAATTGCAAAGCTTCTGAAGCGTGATCATCGAACAATCAAGCGTTTCATTCAAAATAGTCAACAGGGTCGCAAGAAGCGTGTGGAGAAACCAAGGCGCAAAATAACTGCCCATGAACTGAGAAAAGTCAAGCGTGCAGCTGCCAAGATGCCACTTGCCACTTGCCACCAGTTTGGCCATATTTCAGAGCTGCAACATCACTGGAGTGCCCAAAAGCACAAGGTGTGCAATACTCAGAGACATGGCCAAGGTAAGAAAGGCTGAAAGACGACCACCACTGAACAAGACACACAAGCTGAAACGTCAAGACTGGGCCAAGAAATATCTCAAGACTGATTTTTCTAAGGTTTTATGGACTGATGAAATGAGAGTGAGTCTTGATGGGCCAGATGGATGGGCCCGTGGCTGGATTGGTAAAGGGCAGAGAGCTCCAGTCCGACTCAGACGCCAGCAAGGTGGAGGTGGAGTATTGGTTTGGGCTGGTATCATCAAAGATGAGCTTGTGGGGCCTTTTCGGGTTGAGGATGGAGTCAAGCTCAACTCCCAGTCCTACTGACAGTTTCTGGAAGACACCTTCTTCAAGCAGTGGTACAGGAAGAAGTCTGCATCCTTCAAGAAAAACATGATTTTCATGCAGGACAATGCTCCATCACACGCGTCCAAGTACTCCACAGCGTGGCTGGCAAGAAAGGGTATAAAAGAAGAAAATCTAATGACATGGCCTCCTTGTTCACCTGATCTGAACCCCATTGAGAACCTGTGGTCCATCATCAAATGTGAGATTTACAAGGAGGGAAAACAGTACACCTCTCTGAACAGTGTCTGGGAGGCTGTGGTTGCTGCTGCACGCAATGTTGATGGTGAACAGATCAAAACACTGACAGAATCCATGGATGGCAAAGAAGTGTCCTTGAGTGTCCTTGCAAAGAAAGGTGTCTATATTGGTCACTGATTTGTTTTTGTTATGTTTTTGAATGTCAGAAATGAATATTTGTGTTGAGATGTTATATTGGTTTCACTGGTAAAAATAAATAATTGAAATGGGTATATATTTGTTTTTTGTTAAGTTGACTAATAATTATGCACAGTAATAGTCACCTGCACACACAGATATCCCCCTAAAATAGCTATAACTAAAAACAAACTAAAAACTACTTCCAAAAATATTCAGCTTTGATATTAATGAGTTTTTTGGGTTCATTGAGAACATGGTTGTTGTTCAATAATAAAATTAATCCTCAAAAATACAACTTGCCTAATAATTCTGCACTCCCTGTATACACACACTGCCACCCATACACACACTACTTACACTGCCCCCCATACACACACTGCCCCAAACACACATACACTGTAACTCTCACACACACTTCACCGCTCACACACACACACTGCACCTTTCACACACACTTCACCCCTAACACATACCACTGCTCCTATGCCCTATATCCCAGCAGACCCCAGGTAAGTTGTCAAACTGTTCTTAAACGGTTTGACTACTTACTCTGGGATGGGATCCTGGCACTATGAGCGCCATAACTACTACACTGAGCTGTAGTGGTTATTGTGCCTGGATTATTTCTTTAAATAATCTACAAATGCCCATCCCGAGATCAGGCTCTGGATCCGCCATTGTTGGGGAGTCACTGAATCAACCAAATCAGCCAATCAACGGCGCCCCTGCCCGGCGGCACTCTGCCGGATGCCTTCTTGGGAGGAGTGGACATCGCCACTGGAGGCAACTTTGGGGTTAAACTGTGCGAGAACGGTTTAACCCCTGAAGGTAAGAGTGCCTCTAGGGTCCTCCTGCCACCATAACAACCTCATTGAGATGAAGTTGTTTTGGTGCCTGGAGTGTCCCTTTAAGCCTGCCTCTACTAGAGGCGCTTCCTGCTACTTCATCGAGTTTTACTCTGCGAAACTACGCTGCAGTCCAGTGTCTTCAAATCCCCAATTGGAAAGCATTGAATTAATGCTTTCCTATGAGGAAGGTCTAATGCCTGAACCTTATGTGAATCTCCTCCCCGCGCTGATGTTGGAGGAGGCGGAGACAGAGCAGTGCTGGAATAAGGTAAGCGCGAAAAAAAACCAAACATTTTTTTAACCCTTTATTTGCTGGAGGGCAAGGGGGGAGGAGGGGTGAAGCTTTGTACTCCTAACACTAAAGTGGTCCTTGAAGACACAAGCGGCAAAGAATAGAAAACTGAAAAAAAACAAAAATACGTAAGAGAGCTGCGTTAATCCGACAGTAATCCTCCAAGTCTATTTAGACTTGTGCAGAAGTTTGTTTAGAAACGTTTGCCTAAATCAAACACCTTTTTAATTTACGCCTGGGTGAATCGAGATTTACTTGAGGAGTCCTATGCACTGAATGAGAACTAAACTTTGGCACACGCCTATTGCATACCCTCTCAAACTGCATTAATGCTAACAATCTACGTTTATCGCCCTTTATAAATATGCAAAATAATTTTTAATTAATCATGACTGTGCAATGCCAATTTTTATTGCAGATTCCTTTTATGTGATTAAATAGATGTATAATTGTTATTTTTAATGTAAAACCACTCTTTCTGTAACTATAAGACCATTTCTGTGACAGGTTAGTACTGGCAGGTAGGTGGTTGCTAACTGACTGACAGGTGACTGGTATAATGTCCCTTAGAACTGGCAGACAGTTCTTCAGGTCATCCCGGAAAAGGGAATCGTGCTTCGCAACGTATACATGGAGTTGTAGTTTTTCTCTCTGTCGACCTAAGCGCTTCATGGCGCTATAGAACTACAAGTCCCGTGAACCACCGCGAGTCCTGAGCCTGCCTGCTCCAGGAAGATGGCGGCTCCTTTGGTGCTGGTAGTACTGGTGTCCGTGACTATAAGGGCTATTTTGTTTCGGTCCAGCTTGGCAGGGTTTATCTCTGAACGGGTGGAGGTCGTATCTCCGTTGAACTCATGGAAGAGAGGTAAATGGGGCTGGTTTGGGCTATTAGTGAGCTGCATAGGGCTCATGGAATGTGTCTGATATAGGTGATAGAGCATGGTATTGAAAGGGAGTGGTGGTGGTGGTGGTGTGATGATGGTGTCTATGGCAAGGTGCTGGGTGCAATTAACGTGGGGGGATCTGGTGCTCAGAATATATGTGTGTGCATAAAATAAATATATATAATTTGGAAAAAGTGAAAGTGGAAAAATAAGTAACATAATTTATTGAAAAATATAAAAAGAAAATGTAACACTAAATTAAGAAAATAAATGTAACAAAATAAACCTATATTTTGGGAAAGAGAGAATATATATATCTCCATCCAAATAGATGTAAGGGAGCACTCTAGGTCTTCAATATAGTGGGGGGAAACAGGTATTTATTGTGTTTCAAGAATACATCAACTGTGCAAAAAATTGACGTTTCGACCTTCCTGGGGTTTTTATCCAGATCACAGAAAACCGTGAAACTATAAATAGAAAAGTAAAGCATGGATTTGGGGGGAAATAATGCCATTGAAGGATTCGGGTGACTTAAAGGGACACTCCAGACACCCAGACCACTTCTGCCCATTGGAGTGGTCTGGGTGGCAACTCCCACTACTCTTAACCCTGCAACTGTAATTATTGCAGTTTTTGCGCATTAGGTTTCCACAGCCGGCGGGCGGGATCAGTCTCGCCCACCGGCTGACGTGATTACTGGGAGGAGCGACGCCGACCCGAAACCACCACCGGCGGGGTCTCAGGTAAGTGACCTGAAGGGGTTTTCACCCCTTCAGCTACCTGGGAAGGAGAGGGTACCTGCATTTTCCTGGCACTGGAGTTTTCCTTTAATAAACCTTGGGACTTGAACACATTATTTTCCCCTAAATTACACTTCGCTTTTGTTTTATATTTTATATCAGTTTTTTTTATAGGGTTATAGCCAGTTTTTGTGTTAGGGCTTACCTACAGAAAGGACCGCACAAGGTCACATGTATCCCAGACTACCTGAGATTAGTGGTAGCTGCTACTGTTAATTCAGTTTGGGAGAGGGGCTAAGAGGTGGCAGCTACATATAGCCTTCTGAGTATGTAACTTCCATCTGGGTGAATGGTTTATGAACGTCTCAGAAATCCTAGTGTTACTTTACCCTATTTTCACACTTTTTAGTATTGTGTGTCTTCTATTCCATTTTGTGCAGCATTGGGACCTTTCCTGGATAAACTTGTTTAGACAAATCCCTTTTGGCTGCGTTGAACGAATTACATGCCTGTTAAACGATGAATGAATTGATATTGTGTGCTGTGATTTTTATATATAAGGACTTATCGTATAAGTGACTGATATTGTACATCCACCTAATGTGCCGAATACACAAGATCTACAATCTGTCTTTTTCTTAGATTGAAAATAGGCTCAGGTTTAGAATGGGATAAAGCAAATTCAAAAAAATATTTTTTTTACTTTTTACATTAGAGAGAGAGAGAGAATACTTAAAGGAACACTCTGAGTCCTAACCAACTGCAGTGCTTATGTTGCCAGGAATGCCCTTGCACCACCCCAGCATGACCTGTAAAACCATTTTGGCACAGGTTGACACTTACCATGGTTCCACCGTTAGCCTATTCTGTGTCTTGTCTAATGCGAGCTTGAGAAGCCAAATGTCAGCTTGTGCACTACACATACTTATTGTACTCCTTCATTGAATGAATGCCTTCATCAGCATTCAGTGCACCTGATTAAGAAGACCGCAGGCGACCAGTAGAACCAAGGTAACAGGAAAACCATGATAAAACCGTTTTGTCAGATTACACTGGGAAAGCATTACTGTTTCTCATGGACAATGCGGCAAGGCGCTCTGGGGGCTAAAGCCTGGATATGTGGCTCTTTAGTCCTCAATCTGTATAATTGGCACAAGTGTACAAGTTGATAATGCTGTGGTGTTGTTTTTAAATTCCATTTTTAAAGCAACACTATAACATTTGGAATCTAAATAAGTATTCCTAATGCCATAGTGCCCTAGTCACCGTTTAGCTTGCCAGGCCAAAGCTGCCAGGGTGTGTGTAAAATAAATATATGGGGAAAAAAAAAAGTCTTTCTCCCTCCTCAGGGTAGCTCCGCCACGTTGCATGCGATCACCATGGAAAGCATTGGGAGGCTAGTGTGCATGCGCAGCCAAACCCACTGAATGAATCAAATGGCGTCTATGAGACCATCTATTCAAATAGCAGTGTTTTATTCTACTATTTCATTGAGGCACATTTTGTGGCAAGTTAATCCTGCAATAAAAGCATTGCCATTCCTGCAAAATGGCAATGTTTTCAGTCGCATTGTAAAACTGGGTGGGGGAGATGCCTATAGTGTACCTGCTTGTCCAAACCAGCTACCTGTAATAAAAAAGATCTTTAGTGTAGTGGGCGAAGGAGAGGAGGTGCTGGGGAATAGAACTTCTCTATTTGGTATTGAACATCTGGCTCTGCAACATATGATGATTTTTCACTATGCTTTCATTCAGAACCTGAAGAGCACCAGCAGCACTGTTCACGCTTAGAACAGAAAGGACATAATAGAGAGAGAGGTGGTGATAGGAGCCATTGAGTTTTCTTTTAGGCTCAAGCCCCAAGTGATTCTGAAACTTGGCATCACCCATAGTCTCTTCTATTCTTTTGCAATATGTGCCATGGCTGTTCCAGGAATGAATTAGATTGTGATGGCATTTGATAAATCCTGCATATTATTTTAAAAAGAAAATGGAACATTCAATGAAATAGTCTAGATTCTGGAGAAGTGGGAGTTCCCTTTTAAACAGGATTTATGTTGCAACAAAGATTACACCGTGCTGGTTTATGGTGAATTATTCTTCTCAATAAAACATAATCGTCTTACAGTTCTGCACATTCTTAACTTTTGCTGCTTTCAGAAAAAAATTCTGAATAGGTCCCCATATTTTTTGCGTTGGAATGTATATAAAATTATTGGCGTTTGATGGCCTGTATGTCACCTTTTGGGTTTGTTTCTGCACTAAGGGATTTTGGATATTTACTATTGAACCTGTCCTTGAGGATTGCAACAATCAAATTAGCTTACCCTGTTTTTGTTTCTTGCAGTGGTAGAAGGTATGTCACTTTTGGACCTCGGAGTGTCCCCTTACTCTGGAGATGTCTTTCACGAAGTAAGTAACTAGCATCTATTAGGAGAATAGTACTCATGGTTCTTTATAAATTATGACAATAATAAATACATATATTATTTGGTTCCCACAACCATAATGTACCATAGTGGGTATAGTACTTTGATATATTAAGATTTTTGTTGTTGTTGTTATTTTTCGATATTGTAATATTTTGAGGAGGAAAAAAATCAATTGAAATATTAAATCATTTGGAAAGCTTATCCAATAACAATACATTGAGGTCATAGTGTTTGATAAATTTCCATAGAATGCAGGACCAAATTTAGGATCCAGAGAATACCTTATTTGTCTTAAAATCTCCCACATTTTATTAATTTAAGATGGTGCCTATGGAGACCAACTCCTTAGCTTCCTTGTTTGAGGACAGCCTAACTCCTACAAGGCTTAGCTGTTCTCAGTTACGTGCAGACACACATTGGATCATTGCTCTAGTGGATCCTGCCCCACCAGCCGAAGCAGATATAAAGGCCTTAATTGGGAGGAGGTAGCTATATTCAGTAGTTGTATAGTTGCATAGTTGTGGAGGAGGAGCAGAGGAGTACTAAAATGATAGAGCGCTCGTGTGAGGAACTAACTCTGCCAGGTTTGGAACCCTGGTTTCCATGCTGCTGATCCTCTTCCTTACCAGTTCACCAGCCTTCCTTTTGCAGATGTACCTGAGATCTGATAACCTTGATTCTACAAGCAATGATATTAGTGCCAACTCTCTTGGTGTCTGGTTCTTGGCCTATTGAAGCCACTTCCTGTCTCTGTACCTTTGCCAGATTGTGGTTTCTGTATGCTATAATCAATCTTGTTCCTATTTCTCCTACCTGTTGCTGAATTTGGACCGTTTGACTTTGCTGCTTTTCCTTCCCACTGACCTCGGATTGCCTTACTACGATTACCATCTTACTGTTCCAGTCTCTCATCTATGCTTAAGACCATACGGCCACTCAAGGCTCAGGGGCTTAATAACCTGGGCAATGAGTGGCTACTTCTGGCAGAAAACATTGCTGCTCTGGCTGCTGGACTCCAAACCTTTGTAACATCAATATCATTACACCTCGGCTTAAAAAAAAACCAAAAACACTTTGCAGACTTGATAATCTGCATGACCAACATGGAGGACACAGCCAAAGCCAGGAAACTTCTAAAGGGGGTCCCCTGATTCCTTTACCAACGAGGAACTATGTTATGTCCGACGGCTCCACTCTACTTTACTGTCAAATAAGCGGGCTAAACAGACATACAAAGGGAGAGAAGTCTGTCCTAAAGATAAAACACAATATGGTGGTATTGGTATCGAAAAGACACTCCTAATTATGGCACAAAGGTATAGTGTGCTATAGAGGTAAAAGTTAAAAATTGATACTTTAATATATTGGGAAGACACGTTCCTATCGTAAACTGTCACCAATTCATAGGTACAGTATATCCTGGCTGGCTCTCAGCTATCAGTCGGAATTACTGACATAAGAAAAATTGAGGCTTATACATAGGGGATGAGAGGGGGAAAAAACAGAGAGGAGGGAAAGAAACAACATAAAAATATATATAAACAGAGTTTGTAAGGTTGTTCAATAATGTGAACAAATATGTCGTTATTTAGTACAAGAAAGTATATGTATCAAATGAACATATGTATCTTAATTTTAATTCAATTGTAACTGAATAGCTGTGGCTACTCTGTTCTCCAATATTCAAGAAGGATTGACCTGGTAGAAAGCTGTTCAAGACAATACTCGATTATTCATATCTGTCGGTCGAGAGGTCTCTAGTATTTATAGAGCTAGACGTGTATGCCAGTTTGAGCGGGCTCAAAAGTGCCGTGGCAAATCACGGGGTAGTAATTGGGAGGCGGTCAGTACAGAGTGTTAGCTGACTAAATCATAAGTGTGGTGCTGAACCTTCCGATTGGTGCGACCAGTGATCTATAGAGGTAATAATGAACGTGGTTAACTGATGATAGCCTACTCCTTTTCCATATATAGGGGGCTACTCAGTTAATATGTGTCAAAGCACGAGTTCAGAGAGGATAATGAAGCAAATAAAGAGACAAATTTATCTATGTACATATACTAGGTAATCTGTATACAAATTAACCACTATCTTGCTCCTGGATATTCTGCCGTAATGAGACAGATAGCGGAATAAATACTAAGGTTGGTTCGTATACAAGATGACCTCTATGGTATTATGCCGTACTTAGATAAGTAAAGCAGAATGCCTACTGGGAATAGTCAGTGCATAGCCTGTCCATTGGATCGCTTCTAGACATGCTGCTTGGCAATGTAAAGTTAGTAAGACAAGTCATGAAATACGTACTTAGAGTGATCAGACTTTTATCCACTCACTTCCTCCGAGATATTTAGTTTGGAGCAAAGTGGATGTAAGACTGATGGGTGTGCAGTGTCACTACTGACTTGCTACTGAAAATCTTGCCGAGCAGTATATAACGCTATCTCGTCGGAACGGATAGCTCAGTGATTATCGTCAGCTTTTCTACTTTAAATAGCTAGAGACTTTAAAGAAAGGAAAGTGCCTTCGAGGGCACTAGTAATAGTAAAGGAAGAATATTGAAGACTTTGCCAATGCATAAAATAAGCCGTGGCAAAAGTAGCTAGGAGGTTAGAAATAAAGACCATCGGTCGGTCAGTTATTCCACACTGCTTATCGCTGAACTGAATGCCCCAATACCTTGGTCGGTAACTCAGATAAGTATAATTGCTGAAGTTTTCGAAAGGGGGGCAAACCTGTATTCAGTGTTTCTAGTAAGTGTGCAGAATAATGTCGGAGAACCCGACGCGCGTTTCGCCCTGTTTAGGGGCTCGTCAGGGGGAAATTACTCCCTCCAGTGGTGGAGTTTATAAATCCCGCCCTTGCAGCTGATTGGTCCGATTTCGGCTGCCTGGGAATGGTGATCTACGGTGGCTCAGTGGGATAAAAAATGTAATGAACACACTAGTTTAAATTGTAAAGTATATATGCCAGAATTATTGTATATCTATGGTCCTAATGCAAGACAAGTCATGAAATACGTACTTAGAATAAGAGCCAATAAGAGCATTCTCAGGAACTTAGACAAAACTGTCTCATTTCTTGACATTCCCATTACAGGGGACACCAATAACCCTGAACCCAGTGTCCCTATCTCAAATCCTTTTTTAGACCAGGTACAGCCACACCAACTGCGAGGTCGCCTGAGAGACAGGGACCGATGGTCATACAAGTCCCAAAATCGGACCCAAAGACAGTAACAACTATGAAAATAATTAATCTCTTCGATTTTCAACTCTCAGCACACCATAGAAGTTTGCTGAACAAGGGATTATCTTTTGTACCGACACCCATCTGTAATAAGTTTAACTGGGCCAAGGATCTCAACCTCTTTGGGAGAAAATTAGCTCTCAACATCATGCATGCCAAAAAAGATCAAGCAGCAGCAAATGAACTAGGTTTAACCACCCGGGATTATGAACTGTCCAAAACATTAGACAGTCTTCTGCAATAAAACAATCCTATGAGACCCCTGACAGACTTTAAGCCACCAAGCTATTTTACCCCCAATTTCTCAGACACCCCCCATGTGGACTTATTTTTACAGATGTCATTTAATGAATTTGAGACTAATGAGAATCTGTATCGCGGAAAAAGTAATTTAAGTTTCTCTGAACGTAGAGCTTTAAAAGAATTGCAAAAACAACCTGACCTAATAATTAAACCAGCCGATAAAGGTGGAAATATTGTGCTCCTAAACCGTTCAGAATATGTCCATATGTGTATGTCTCATCTGAATGACACCACATACTACAGAACACTCCCCTCTGACCCCACCAACGTCTACATTAATGAACTCGAGATTTTACTACAGGATGCTCTCAGTCAACAGATCATCAACCAGGAAGAACTTAAATTTCTATGCCCAAATAGAACCCCCACCATCGCGACATTTTACTGTCTACCGAAAGTACATAAGGGTATTCGACCTCCCCCCGGCAGACCCATCGTCTCTGGAAACAAATGCTTGACCGAATCCCTGAGTAAATTTATTGAAAGGATCCTGCATCCCCTAGTACTGAAACTACCGTCCTATCTTCAGGACACAAAGTCTACTCTACTTATGTTGCAGAACATGACTGTCCCCCCTTACACACAACTGGCCAGTTTAGATGTGGTCTCTCTATACACTAACATACCCCACCAGATGGGACTGAGGGCCTGCAGGTTCTTTCTAAACCATACCTCATATAACGACTCTCAAAAGGATTTCATCTTGGCTTCATTAGAGTTTGTTTTGACGCACAATTATTTTTTGTTCAATGGCTCTTACTACCTTCAGATCTCCGGCACAGCTATGGGGACAGCGTGTGCACCCACATATGCCAATCTATTCTTGGGATGGTGGGAGCAACATGTCGTCACCACCACAAGGTTCAGCCGGTTTCATGAATTTATCTTAACCTGGCATGGGTATATAGATGACATGTTGCTCTTTTGGACAGGCTCTGTGACCATGTTCGAAGATTTCGTCAAAATGCTAAACGTCAACGATATCAATCTTAGATTGACGCATGTGATTGACGAGCACCAATTAGTGTTCCTGGACCTCAAGATCCTTTTGGAAGAAGACGGAACCATTCAGACCGAACTCTTTAGAAAGGAAACTTCTACAAACAGTCTCCTACATTGGACCAGTCACCACCCCTACCGGCTCAAATTCTCTATCCCTTATGGTCAGTATCTAAGGGCAAGACGGAATTGCTCCAAAGATGAGACCTTTTTATGAAGAATGCCGACTTCTCAAATCCCGTTTCAAAGAACTACAATACCCAAATCGGGTTCTTAAACAGGCATTTCAGCGAGCAAGTGGCACGGATAGACACTCCAGCCTTCATTTCACTAGACCTGTACAAGATTCCAAGACTCCCCGCTGTATTGCCACCTTCGACCAAGGCTGGGAACATATGACTAACATCTTCAAAAGGAATTGGCCTATCCTCCAACATGACCCTATCCTTCAAAAAATATTACCCAGCCACCCATCTCTAACAGCACGGAGACCTTCCAACCTACAGGATCAACTGGTCCACAGCCACCTCTCCTCCCCTTCAGCACCATCAAACTGGCTCTCTGACCTAAAAGGAACCTTTAAATGCGGCCACTGTAAAGCCTGCCAGTATATCTCACCTACTAAGTCGGCGGTTTCTACCCAAACGCGGATCAGCATTGTTACCAACGCTTTGATAAATTGTGGCACCACTCGTCTCATTTATCTTATTACTTGTAGCTGTGGGATCCAGTATATCGGCAAGACCTTCCAACAGTTTAGACGAAGGATCCTGCAGCACATCAATTCCATCAAGAATACCCTTACTCCAACCACAGTAGCACGACACGTTCTTAATTTTCACAATGGCATTGTTGACAATTTACGATTTCAGGCCATTGAGAAACTAGTGCCTAACCCAAGGAAAGGTGATTTTAACAAAATTCTACTACAAAAAGAATCCCACTGGATTTTCACCTTCAAGACTTTAGCCCCTCACGGTCTAAACGAAGATTTTAACTATACACCATTTATCCACCAGTAATTGGAGGTTATTGAGTAGTACTATAACCACTCTCCCTCCACTGGTCTCTCGTTACAAAATTATCCCTGCACTCAAAATGGTGCTTGTATATACTTCATGTCCCTATACATCAAATTGTGATGAGCAATTGGTGAGATTTACTGTTATTGATCTCAGTAATGACTGGAAGTAAACAATCATTGATCCTTGAATTACATCTGTATCAAAAGATCATCTCCTATAATCTAATCGAATTGTTTTATCTCATATATGGGTACAACATCTATGAATTCAACTCTATGCCTTTAAGTAGAGGTGTCTTATCAACTGAGTAGGTATTTATATACATTTCTTACACACTCAATCACCTCAAAGCATAACATAGGACCTCCTTTATTACACCATTCCGAAATAGTCTTTAACATTTCAGGGATAGGCATTAGGACCATAGATATACAATAATTCTGGCATATATACTTTACAATTTAAACTACTGTGTGTTCATTACATTTTTGATCCCACTGAGCCACCGTAGATCACCATTCCCAGTCAGCCGAAATCGGACCAATCAGCTGCAAGGGCGGGATTTATAAACTCCACCACTGGAGGGAGTAATTTCCCCCTGACGAGCCCCTAAACAGGGCGAAACGCGCGTCGGGTTCTCCGACATTATTCTGCACACTTACTAGAAACACTGAATACAGGTTTGCCCCCCTTTCGAAAACTTCAGCAATTATACTTATCTGAGTTACCGACCAAGGTATTGGGACATTCAGTTCAACGATAAGCAGTGTGGAATAACTGACCGACCGATGGTCTTTATTTCTAACCTCCTAGCTACTTTTGCCACGGCTTATTTTATGCATTGGCAAAGTCTTCAATATTCTTCCTTTACTATTACTAGTGCCCTCGAAGGCACTTTCCTTTCTTTAAAGTCTCTAGCTATTTAAAGTAGAAAAGCTGACGATAATCACTGAGCTATCCGTTCCGACGAGATAGCGTTATATACTGCTCGGCAAGATTTTCAGTAGCAAGTCAGTAGTGACACTGCACACCCATCAGTCTTACATCCACTTTGCTCCAAACTAAATATCTCGGAGGAAGTGAGTGGATAAAAGTCTGATCACTCTAAGTACGTATTTCATGACTTGTCTTACTAACTTTACATTGCCAAGCAGCATGTCTAGAAGCGATCCAATGGACAGGCTATGCACTGACTATTCCCAGTAGGCATTCTGCTTTACTTATCTAAGTACGGCATAATACCATAGAGGTCATCTTGTATACGAACCAACCTTAGTATTTATTCCGCTATCTGTCTCATTACGGCAGAATATCCAGGAGCAAGATAGTGGTTAATTTGTATACAGATTACCTAGTATATGTACATAGATAAATTTGTCTCTTTATTTGCTTCATTATCCTCTCTGAACTCGTGCTTTGACACATATTAACTGAGTAGCCCCCTATATATGGAAAAGGAGTAGGCTATCATCAGTTAACCACGTTCATTATTACCTCTATAGATCACTGGTCGCACCAATCGGAAGGTTCAGCACCACACTTACGATTTAGTCAGCTAACACTCTGTACTGACCGCCTCCCAATTACTACCCCGTGATTTGCCACGGCACTTTTGAGCCCGCTCAAACTGGCATACACGTCTAGCTCTATAAATACTAGAGACCTCTCGACCTACAGATATGAATAATCGGGTATTGTCTTGAACAGCTTTCTACCAGGTCAATCCTTCTTGAATATTGGAGAACAGAGTAGCCACAGCTATTCAGTTACAATTGAATTAAAATTAAGATACATATGTTCATTTGATACATATACTTTCTTGTACTAAATAACGACATATTTGTTCACATTATTGAACAACCTTACAAACTCTGTTTATATATATTTTTATGTTGTTTCTTTCCCTCCTCTCTGTTTTTTCCCCCTCTCATCCCCTATGTATAAGCCTCAATTTTTCTTATGTCAGTAATTCCGACTGATAGCTGAGAGCCAGCCAGGATATACTGTACCTATGAATTGGTGACAGTTTACGATAGGAACGTGTCTTCCCAATATATTAAAGTATCAATTTTTAACTTTTACCTCTATAGCACACTATACCTTTGTGCCATAATTAGGAGTGTCTTTTCGATACCAATACCACCATATTGTGTTTTATCTTTAGGACAGACTTCTCTCCCTTTGTACACTATACTTTGAGGGTTACCCCCTCCCTGTCCAGTTACACTTGACAATCTCATGGGCCAATCCACCCTCTATTTAGGCTAAACAGACATTGCTCGACCATTGCTTCTGTCTTCCCAGGGTTACAAAAGCATCCCAAGAGGCATCAAGAGATGCCTTAATAAAGTTTCTGCAGAGCTCTGTTAGAGGAACCCTTATGGGGGCAACCAGGGGATCTCCCTCCGTTACCTTTTTAGGAAGTTGGCTTAGCTTTTATTGGGATTTATACTAACATAGTATCTTGTGGCGACAGTCACTCCGGCGGGTTACTCAATTGCTAAGAGCACATAAGATCTCCTATAAGCGGGATCCACACTGACTCCCAGTGGACAAATGTGGCAAGAATTATCCTATTACTCACCCAACTGAGGTACCTACATTACTCCAGTAGTTGGGTCTACCAGCAGGGTCCATACCAGTGGGAATCGGCTTACGTGGTGCGTGGACAAAATCACACAGTTTGTCAAAAAAACGGCCTTGTGCTCCAGTGAATCGCCATCCTGAGCAGCAATGACTTATTTTTAGCTGTGTTTTGTCTTTAGTTTTTCTGCCTAATTTGTTTTTAGTTTGTCTATTGATCTGACACCGTAAGAAGATATTAAATAAATGTTATACTACTTGTTTCCCTCCACAACTTCTAGACATACCTTTTTAGGCACTTAACCATGCCATGCTAGTTTCTAGCTAGCAGACTCCGTACTAGATTTAGCTTTATGCTTAATACAAAATAACTCACATTGCAAATCTCTCTCTGGAATGCTGTTATTGCTCATGTGATAATTTGATTGCAGTTTGTCTTTCACACCGTGATGTGAGAATATAAAAAACAAACAACAAAACTAATAGCTTACTGAAAGAGAAACTCTATTGTACCATGGCATTTTAACTTGTTTTCTGTATGTTCTAAGTAATTCATTTCTATTTTTTTACAGACCCCACTCATGATATATCTCTTCCACTTCCTTGTTGATTACGCAGAGATTGTGTTCATGGTAAGTATTTTTACAGCAGCTATATACATACAAACTGTAATTAGAATGCCTAAAACACCTGAAGCAATGGTGCAGATTTTAAACATTTGTTTAAAAGATCACAAAATTTTTGGCCAATCCGCACGTGGAGATGTTGCCAGAAAGCACCTCTACTGGCCATCTGAGGAGTGGCTGCTGGAGGTGTCACTAGGCTTTATTGTAAACACTACCTTTTCTCTGAAAAGGCAGTGTTTGAATGAAAATCCCTGCAGGTAATGATTATACTACATTAAGCTGTAGTTGTTCTGGTGACCATAGTTTTCCTTTAAAGAAATGTTGTGCTATTAAAACAGTTGGCCCACATTTCAGGCAATTGTTGACACCAGTGATATTATTTTATAGTATGTCATTAAATCAAAACATTTAAATGCATTCACAAAACCGATTTTCATGGTTATGATAATGAATGACTTCTAATAGTGTTTTTATTTTCATTGTGCGTGTCTGTTTCCAGATAACAGATGCTCTTACAGCTGTTGCACTTTACCTGGCTGTTCAAGAATATAATAAAATAACGGTAAGTTGATTTTATTTATGTATTTATTTATCAATTTTTGCTATTGGGTCAGGCTCTCACAAGTAACTCAAGAGTTCTCTTACCTTTTGTAGAATTTAAGAGACACATAGACCCTTGAATAGTCTTTTTCAGAAGTTTTGTTTATGAACATTGTACAGCGCTACAGAATATGATGGTGCTATATAAATAATAACATGGGAGGCAATAAAGATGTGATACTTCTAAAATAGTCAGGAGCTAGAGGTGACATTTATTGGGAGCTTCGCTGCTACTAGTCTGTAAGCTATGTATGCTCTGCACTCTCTTACATTCCAATTTCTGAAGACCATAAAAAGCTCATAGTTTAATTTATTTCCATGACTCCTGTCTCCTGCTAAGAGCATCTATTATGTTTTCAGTAGGTGTTACACATTCAACTTATGTGTTCTCTCTCCATTCTCAGATTGCAATAAACCACTCTGCCTCTTTCTCTCTGTGCTACCATTGCTCTCACACAGAGCCTGCTTCTCTTTCACCTAGCAAACATTGCTATCCCTTGGGATGAAGGCAAGCAGGAGATCAGGTTTCCCTGATAACCAACCTGCAGAGCACAGCCTTCTTATCTCTGTGCCAATTGGCACTGACTGAATTGAATGACAGGAGGGGGAAAGGATGTTTTTTTTTTTTTTTTTTTTTTAAATCTCTGAATTTGGAGATATCAGGACACTTGCGTGCAATTCTGCTTACAAGATGTAGAGATTAAATGTGATTCTCGATCATGCAAGATAAAGCTGTGTTTACCATGACCAATACCCTTTAAAACAGTGGCAATAACTGCAATTTATCATTACACTGTGGAGCTAACCTGGCATAGCTAATGGACAAATTAACGATCACTATTCTATTCTACAATTAGGATGTTTAGTATAGCAATAGCTACTGGTTTACACCTCTAACATTATGAACAACAAGAGGACAGGGTCGTAGACGAATACTGATGTCAGCCTATATATGTGGGTGATATATTAAGCAATGGTAGGTCAGTATGTTGTAATTATTGGCATGTTAAAACGATGCTAATTTTTGTGATATTGAGCGACAGAAGACCATGGAACCATGTACACATGCAAGCCTATTTTACACTGCTGTCAGTAATTTCTTTACATATGAATAATGTAAGTCATGGGAATGCAGTACTTTTTAATAAAACAGTCTGAGCTTACAGCTTGAAGAATGGAGGTCTGTTCTGAAATATTTCTTTTTACCATGAGTTTCTCTCTCTCTATGCTTTGTGCTGGAATATATAAATATGAATGTCTTTGTGTATGCACAAAGAGGTGCAGGACTCAAACCTGAATTCCTAAGCCCCTGTCCAGGCCTTGGTCACCATGTCACCAGCCCAATTTTATACTAGGGTTTCATTTCCATTTGCTGTGCTGATCCCTGCATGTAAGGAGATACTCTACCCCTTATATAAAATTTATGTCACCGATCCCATCTCCTTCACTGTGGGGAGGGAGATAATGAGCTTCTTGAGCAAGTAAATGGAGGCCACAGCTGCATGTTCACATTGTATTGTATGGTTTGTTATAATATGGTGGGATATTTTTTGCTTGCTCTCTCTTCTACAGTTTAAAACGCAGAAGCTGTACTTGGAGCTCAATAAATATGCAACAGGAAGCCATGAACTTCTCAGGGTTCCGACAGAAATGTACTATATCCCTCTAAAAGTAGCACTCTTGTAAGTATATTTTATCTCGAACAGCTGGATTTTAAGACGTCACTACTTCTTTTATCAGTTTCATGTGCTGACTCCTTAAAAGGATACTATAGTCACCAAAACAACTTTAGCTTAATAAAGCGGTTTTAGTGTATAGATGATGCCCCTGCACTCTCACTGTTCAATTCTGTCACTTACTAGTTAAATTACTTTGTTTATGCAGCCCTGGTCACACCTCCTTGCACGTGACTTTCACAGCCTTCCCAAACACTTCCTGTAATGTCATCGAATGTTTGCCCTTCCTTTATTGCAAATTCTGTTTAGTTTAGAATGTCTTATCTCCTGCCCTGTTAATTGCTTGCTAGACCCTGCAGGAGCCCCTTGTATGTAATTAAAGTTCAACTTGCAGAGCAGGAGATAAAATCTTTTAAAGGAAGTTATATCTGATTGACAGCGAAACCATTTTTTTTTCATGCAGGCTGTGTCAGTCACAGCCAGGGGAGGTGTGTCTAGGGCTGCATAGAACATACAAAAGTGATTTAACTCTTAAGTGACAGAGAATTGAGCAGTAAGACTGTAGGGGCATGATCTATACACTAAAACGGCTTAATTAAGCTAAAGTTAATTTGGTGACTAAAGTGTCCCTCTAATCCTTATGCAGCGATGGCTAACCTTTGGCATTGCAGGTATTTCAGACTATATCATATGATGACCACGGAGTCCAAGACATTATGGTGGTAAAATGTGTTCTGATTCCACTGTTTGTCACTTTCCAGCTACTTGTTGAATCCTTATACAGTTCTATCCTGTGTGGCCAAATCCACGTGTGCCATTAACAATGCAATCATTGCTATGTTTGTCCTGGCTACTGTCAAAGGTAAGTGGTTGTCTTTTTCCTTTTTGTTATGCAAGTTATATATAATATTTATTTACATACTAACGCTGTTTACATCAGATTTTCACATGCATAACATAATGTATGTTAAAAAAAAAAAAAGCTGGTGTAAAGAGTGTTAGTAGACCTAAAGGGACACTATATAGGCATTCAGACCACTTCAGCTCATTGAAGTGTTCTGGACGCAGTGTCCCAGGTCCCTTAATTTTGCAATGGTAATTTTATTGCAGTTTTTAATAAACCACAATAATTACCTGCCAGGGTTAATTGATCCTCTAGTGTCTGTCTTTCATTATATACACACTACACAAACACTCACTGCATTCATTATATAAACACTGCAATTATTATACACACACTGCATTCATTATATACACACTACACAAACACTCGCTGCATTCATTATATAAACACTGCAATTATTATATACACACTGCATTCATTATATACACACTACACAAACACTCACTGCATTCATTATATACACACTACACAAACACTCGCTGCATTCATTATATACACACTACACAAACACACACACACACACACTCACGAAAACCTTAAAAATTCTGACTGGCATGTATATTTTGTGCATTTACATTTAATAAAAAAAAATAACACACATGTTCATTTAACAGTAGATTTGTGTCGAAATAGTTTATTTTTTCAAAATGGTAAATATACAGAATATCGGTATTGGTAAGTTATTGGCTATCGGCCTGAAAGTTCACAGATTATTGGTATCTGCTCTAAAAAAAATCAACATTGGTCCATCCCTGGTGTTAAAGGAGGAAAGAAGTGGTAAAATGAATACCAGTGCTACCTTCATTTTCTCTACATTGAACTGCATCTGTCAGTAGGTCGAGCTTGTCTTAATGTGAAATAGTTCAATGTACCTTGATATGCTCACTCTGCCCTTTTGTCCTCAGGTAGCCCACTGTTAAGTGCTGTGTTTCTTGCTTTGGCAACCTACCAGTCTCTGTACCCAATCACCTTATTCACGCCGGCTCTCCTCTACTTGCTTCAGGTATCTAATTACTAAAATCACTTGCTGGGGAATATTATAGGAAGGATCCATATTTCATACTGAAACATACAAGAGTCTCATGGTAATTGGAAGTTGCATGTTGAACACTATTATAGCAATGGCTACCAAATCCATACTCGAGAACCAAAACCGGTGCAGCGTTTCATTCTAGCACTTTGCTAATATAGTTAAAAGTCTCTATTAACCAAAAGTACAAATAACGCAATCTGATGTCCTTTATAAAAAAAAGTGTTTATTCTACTTCAAAAGCAAACAATAATATACCTAACAGTATTTCTTAACGATGTTACAAAGAGTGAGAATTTTTTTTAAGTAGTAGTCTTTGTATCAGGAACACATCCCGGGGGAAGAGCAGGAGAAGAAGAGAACGTGGTCCTTTGTCCCCTTTTCTTTATATGCAAAATTACGTCATACTCTGGTCATATAAGGGACACAACCCTCAATCTTCCTATACAGCCCATTCCAGAGTCCTCATGGTACAGAATAGCAACCCATTAACCCATTAGACATCCATACCCGAATATGTATTAAAAAAAATATATATATATATATATAATATTGTACAGAGGTGTAATCGGAAGCAAGGTGTGTGCTGGTTTGCAGAAGGGAAGGTCAGACTCCGTAAGGTAGAAGTGGTACCAGTAATGGCCTCCGAGTTGTAGTTTGGAAGCAGTCGTAAATGCACCGTTGTGTTTTATAAACAGAATTATGGATAGAATGTTAAACGGTAACTTCTTTAAATTAACATGTTTTAATCTGTCTCTTGCTTTCAGAGGGAATTTATCCCAGTGAAGATGAAAAGTGCTGAATTCTGGCTTTTCTCCTGTCAATATGCCTCCCTGTACATAGGCTCTCTGTTCATCTTGATTTGTCATTCGTTCTTCCTGCTAAACTCCTGGGATTTTATTCACTCTATATATGGCTTCATGTAAGTCTAATGTTCTGTCTTTCAAAGATCCATAGGAAACCCGTCTCTTGGGTGGGCCACTGTTATGATCAATATTAGACGCCAGCTATTGGGATCATTCTCCCTTTTACACTGTGATTTGAAAATAACTTCTTCCCATTGTTTGATCGCAGCCTGCTGAATTCATTCATATTTCCTGTTTTTTGTTTTTTTTATGGTTCCAAGGACCATTTTCTGTTGCTAATTTCCTGTTTGTGATCATCCAGTGCATGTCCCAGACAATCTTCATTGTCTGTACTTTACCCAGCGAAAGGACCTTAATTTTTTTTTTCTCTTTATTGTAAATGCTTACATGACATCACATTTATCGTATTATAGAGCAATAGTTCCCAAACTTTTTTGACTAAGGAACAGTTTTAGCTTAATGAACCAGCTTTTGTGTATAGATCATGCCTCTGAAGTATCACTGCTCAGTTCTCTGCCAATCAGGAGTTATATCACTTTTGTATGTTTATGCAGCCCTAGCCACACACGTGCTGGCTGTGACTCGCACAGCCTGCATGAAAACAAAATGGTTTGTAAATTAAACTTTACACACACACAGGAGGCTCCTGTAGGATCTAGCAAGCTATTAACGAAGCAGGAGATAAGAAATTCTAAATTAAACAGAATTTATAATAAAGGAAGTGTAAACATTAGATGGCTCTTTACAGGAAGTGTTTAGGAAGGCTGTTTAAGTCACATGCTTGGAGATGTGACCAGGGCGCATGATTTAACTCCTAAATGGCAGAGAATTGAACAGTGAGACTGCCGGGGCATGTTCTATACACCAAAAAGCTGTTTTCCTGGCACTACCTGGGTAAATAGGTCCTCCTCCCCCCCCACCTCGTTAGACATCCACATAGGGCAGACTTGTTTTACATTGCAGCACTAAGTGCAAAAGGGTCAAAGCACCCAGACTACTTCAATTAGCTGAAGTGGTCTTGGTGCCTACAGTGTCCCTTTAAAGACCTCTAATCCAAAATCTAACAGACTAGGTGTCAGATTTTGGATTCGGAGTCTTTAAGGTATGGCTGGATATACTTTTATTGCTATTTTCTGAGATATATAGCGTTTTCACTTTTTCTTTTGTATCGATGTATGTATTTGTTTGACATATCTTTTGGCATGTTTGTTATGAAGATTTATTTTTGTATATAGTTTGTGCTCCTTGTTTCTATATAGACAGATGTATCAACATCTTGTGAGAGAACACCTTTCTTTTGGTTTATCTGTTTAACCCCTTAACGCCGTTATGGCGTACCATGCCGTCACGCATTAAATGGGCTTTAAAGCCGTTGCGACGGCATGGTACGCCGTAACGGCTTAAGCCCCCAAGAAGAGAGGTGTACTTGCCTCCGCCGCGATCCTCTTCTGGGGGGCTGCCTGAGAGCCCAGGCAGTCCCCTTCCGGCAAATGAGGCCCCCGGGGGCCATGTGATCGCTCTCAAAGAGCGATCACATGGCCTCCTATAGCTGGCTGTGGATCTGCCAGCAGGGGGACTGTCTGAAATATCAGACAGTCCCCCTGCTGGTAGGAGGTGTAAAAAAAATTAATTAGACATGTGTAAAAATAAAATAAATATATTTATATATATATATATATATATATATATATATATATATATATATATATATATATATATATATATATATATATATATATATATATATATATATATATATATATATATATATATATATATATATATATATATATATATATTATGTATGTGTGTATATATATATATATATATATATATATATATATATACATATTATATATATGTAACGTCATACAAAGTGTATTTTAATATTAATATAAGTACATATATTAATATTAAAATACACTTAGAATGATGTTACATATATATATATATATTATATATGTATATATATATTATATATATATAATGTACATATATATATTATATATAAATACGTATAATTAAAATAATAAATAAATAAAATAATAAAATAAATAAATAAAATATTGAAACAAAATGTAATATAAATTATATATGCATATGTAATTTCATTCTAACTGTATTTTGTTATTAATATATATATATCGGTAACAAAATACACTTAGAATGACATTCTATATATATCTATCTATATATAAAATACAAAAAAACGCAAATATATATAGATAAATACATATAATTACATAAAAGATTACATTAGTATACGCGTAGAATTTAAATACCTATAAATGCATATATATTAAAATTCTACGTGTATATTTAAATAATCTTTTAACGTAATTATGTGATTTGATTAATTAAAATTTGATTGGCATGCCTGACAACACAGGGAGAAAGTGCAGAGAATTTAATTCGCAAGCACTATATTTGACCCTGTAACTCTCCAAGACACCATAAAACCTGTACATAGGGGGTACTGTTTTACTCGGGAGACTTCGCTGAACTCAAATATTAGTGTTTCAAACTGGCAAATTGTATTACAACGATGATATTTTAAGTAAAAGTGAAGTTTTTCGCATTTTTTACAAGCGAACGGCACTTTTATGGTCTATATTATTGTTGTAATAGGTTTTACTGTTTTAAAACACTAATATTTGTGTTTAGTGAAGTCTCCCGAGAATAACAGTACCCCCCATGTACAGGTTTTATGGTGTTTTGGAAAGCTAGAGAGTCACATATAAGGCTTGCATTTCATTTTTTTCACATTGAAATTTGCCAGATTGGTTATGTTGCCTTTGAGACCGTATGGTAGCCCAGGAATAAGAATTACCCCCATGATGGCATACCATTTGCAAAAGTAGACAACCCGAGGTATTGCAAGTGGGGTATGTCCAGTCTTTCTTAGTAGCCACTTAGTCACAAACACTGGCCAAATATTCGTTTTTTGCTTTTTTCACACAAAAACAAATATGAACGCTAACTTTGGCCAGTGTTTGTGACTAAGTGGCTACTAAAAAAAGACTAAACATACCCCACTTTCAATACCTTGGCTTGTCTACTTTTTCAAATGCTATGCCATTATGGGGGTAATGCTCATTCCTGGCTACCACACCGTCTCAAAGGTAACATTACTAATCTGGAAAATTTCAATTTGAAAATGGAATGTTCTTTATTTGACCCTGTAACTTTCCAAAACAACATAAAACCTGTTAATGGGGGGTACTGTTGTACTCGTGAGACATCGCTGATTACAAATCTGTGCATTTTTTTGCAGTAAAACCTAACAGTGTTATGACATTCACAGTTAAAATGTCAGACGGAAATGCACATTTTAAAAAAAAATCTAATTTTCTCACATTTTTTTTTATTTTATTCATAATAAATTATGTTCCATATATGAATAGTTAATGATAGATTAAAGCCCTGTTTCTCCTGAACAAAATGATATATAATAAGTGTGGGTGCATATAATTTGAAAGAGGGGAACTACGGGTAAACAGACATATAGCGCAAATTCCAGTTTTTGTTTAAGTTTTGTTTTGATCAGAACGTGCACTATTGACTCCGTCCTGAAGGGGTTAAGTGCATTTACTGGAGTATTGACTGTTTATACACGATGTGCCCCCCATACTAATCCCTTTTATTGATTCTTTTTCAGACTTTCAGTCCCAGATTTGACTCCAAACATTGGTCTGTTTTGGTATTTCTTCGCTGAGATGTTTGAACACTTCAGTCTGTTCTTCGTCTGCGTCTTTCAGATCAACGTTTTTTTCTATACCGTGCCTCTCACCATCAAGCTTAAGTATGTAATGTGTAGCGACATTCACATTGTGAATTGAAATGGCTGTTACCCCAGTGTTGTGTGTACTATATTAATCCACACACACCTGCACAAATAACTCAGCAGGCATGTACAACCTGTCACATTATGGCTCTGTCACTGGTTAATCACAAGAGCAGATGAATGCATCCTAACCACTATTTCTGAAGCACCAGTTTCTGTTAACAGGAACTCCTAACATGCTTAGATAAATTTGCTGGCATGTTTGAAATTGTCTCTTAAAGGGACACTATAGTGACCTGAACAACTTTAGCTTAATGAAGCAGTTTTGGTGTATAGAACATGCCCCTGCAGCCTCACTGCTCAATCCTCTGCCATTTCGGAGTTAAATTCCTTTGTTTATGAACCCTAGTCACACCTCCCTGCATGTGACTTGCACAGCCTTCCATAAACACTTCCTGGAAACAGAGCCCCTTCTAGGCTTTCTTTATTGCAAGTTCTGTTTAATTAAGGTTTTCTTATCCCCTGCTATGTTAATAGCTTGCTAGACCCTGCAAGAGCCTCCTGTATGTGATTGAGATACAATTATTTAAGGTAAATTACATCTGTTTGAAAGTGAAACCAGTTTTTTTTTCATGCAGGCTCTGTCAATCATAACCAGGGGAGGTGTGGCTAGGGCTGCATAAACAGAAACAAAGTGATTTAACTCCTAAATGACAGTGAATTGAGCAGTGAAATTGCAGGGGAATGATCTATACACTAAAACTGCTTTATTTAGCTAAAGTAATTTAGGTGACTATAGTGTTCCTTTAATTGACTGACACTCTAGGTAAGATTTGCCTGTCAAAAGCTTTACTTTACTGGGTAACATGCAAAGAAAGAAAGTGTTGAACTCCTTTCTCACTCTTTCTGCATGCCTGATTAAAGGATCCATTGCTAGCCAGTTGGCTTTTGAAACATTCTGGTTGACTTAATTATTTATAGCAGTGTTCTCCAACCCAGTCCTCATGGACCACCACAGTCCAGATTTTGTCAGTATCTCCATTGGAATAAAACAGGGAAATATAAATCCAGGACTGTTGGTGGTCCATGAGGACTGGGTTGGGGACCACTGGTTTATAGCATATGTGCATGATGTTTGTGAAGTTTATTATTAAGGATTAAAGGGTTACTCCAAGCACAACAACCACATTAGTGATTTGCAGTGGTCACTGTGCCTGGGGTCTGTATGTGCAGATTTTCACTATGAAATGCTGCACATATGGAATTTAAAACAAAAACCGCAATATATGTGAACACAACCCCAGTGAAAAACTATACAATTTGAAGCAAACCAGGACTTCCCTGTGTTTTAGGTGAAGTATCCAGGTAAATCCCCAAAGACTTCCTCTTGTCTTCAGCAAGTATATACAAATGGAACAGGGGATAATCCACTAAATGCAAATCAAATAAAAAAACATGGCGTTTAACTGTGTGGGGACTAATAATAGTGTGCAATCACAATTGGTCACTCACAATTTTTTGGTGTAAAAACAGCCTTGAATTATATATTTTTCTTCAATATCCACTGTGTTGTCCCTCCTCACATATCCATCAGCGAATTTGGATATATAGCATGAAAACGTCCTACGTGTTTCGTCCTTAGATTGGCCTTCCTCAGGGACTTGGTGAAATAAAATACTATAATAATAATTATGCTTGCTGCTAGTGATGTCTCAGGTTGCACAAGATTGACGGAAGTCACATCCAGGCAGTAGTAGTCGTCATTCTTTTGGTGGAATGAATGTACCAAAATGCACACTACACAGTTTTATATCCTGCCTGAACACATTTTAATATAGGGGGGAAGGTATTTCCCTCCCTCACCAGCATGCTAGCTATTTACACACAAATGTAAATAAATACTCAATTAAATTATACATTCTTTTTTTTTTTTTTTTTTTTTTTTTAAATGAATACAAAATAAATAAATTGCTGTCTTTTTATCTTTTTGCAGGGAACATCCCTTTTTCCTGTTGTTTATACAGCTAGCGATCATCTCCATCTTCAAGTCTTATCCCACAGTGGGTGATGTGGCTTTATACATGGCCTTCCTACCTGTATGGTCTCACCTCTCTCGATGTAAGTCTTTACTTTGTGGGATAATTAAAGTCCAGTCTGAATACACCATGCCTATTTGGCTGTAGGTTCATTTGTGTATTGTGGGATACAAGAAGAACAAATGTGTGAATTACAGGCGCTTATTTACTCAGTGATTATTTTCAAAGTAGCAGCTTGAACACTTTGTGGGTGCTCCAAAATTCACCCACCAATTTAGAAAGAAAAACAGAACCCACAGAGAGGATAGAAAATAAAAGAATCATCTCCACTCCGTGAGATATTAGTGCAGCGCTAATTAAGGATAAAGTCGACTCACCCTTTTGATATTGATTGGGTGGTTCAACTCAGTTGGACATATATAGAGAAAACACAATAGAGAATATATAGTGCAGAGTTGTTTAAACCACAATTTAGAGTTGTCTGTAAATTAGCAAACTCACATGGTAACGAGCCTTTTCAGGAATAGGCTCTAAACTTTTCAGCTGGTATGTTTTAGGGTAACATACACCCCCCTTTTTGGATCTCCTCAGAGGTCGTATTTCCAATATATATTGTGGAGAAAGGGAACATAAAAGAATCTCTAAGTGAGATCTGTAGGTGTAAAACACAATATTGGTAATTACAGAATTTGCTCACCTGGCTCAGAGCCTTCCAAACTGGCTCTGAGTTTAAAAGTATGCGTCAAATATAGGGTGACAGCTCCCTCTAGAACCTGGGCAACACTGGAGACTGCACAAAAAAGTGCTTTTTAATGGAATTAAAATTAAATGCAAATAGAATACAAGTAAAATACGTGTATGGATCCTCCGAAACGCGTTTCACCTATCCTGTAGGCTTTTTCAATCGGCATGGTTTTACTTCCTGGTTCCGGTAAATTGCTAATTCTGTAATTACCAATATTGTGTTTTACACCTACAGATCTCACTTAGAGATTCTTTTATGTTCCCTTTCTCCACAATATATATTGGAAATACGACCTCTGAGGAGATCCAAAAAGGGGGGTGTATGTTACCCTAAAACATACCAGCTGAAAAGTTTAGAGCCTATTCCTGAAAAGGCTCGTTACCATGTAAGTTTGCTAATTTACAGACAACTCTAAATTGTGGTTTAAACAACTCTGCACTATATATTCTCTATTGTGTTTTCTCTATATATGTCCAACTGAGTTGAACCACCCAATCAATATCAAAAGGGTGAGTCGACTTTATCCTTAATTAGCGCTGCACTAATATCTCACGGAGTGGAGACGATTCTTTTATTTTCTATCCTCTCTGTGGGTTCTGTTTTTCTTTCTCATTTGTGTATTGATATGCATATTAATTACAATTTATCATTTATTTATACTTGTTTTTTCTCTTTTTTTTTTTTTTCAGTCCTTCGAAACCTCTTCTTCGTATCCTGCATGCTGATGGTGTGCTCGCTGCTTTTCCCGGTCCTATGGCACTTGTGGATATATGCAGGTAGTGCTAATTCCAACTTCTACTATGCCATCACTCTATCGTTCAACGTAGGGCAGGTGAGTCTCTTGAAGGTAATCCATAAGGTTTCTTTATATAATCTGTGATGGCAATGTCTTCTTCTTTGAGCCAACATTGTATTCCTTAAAACTCTGTGCAAAACTAATGTGATTCCCGAGCAATTTATGAGAATGAATAAGTGTGTAAATTCAACACATACAGTACCTGTGAAAGCTTGAAGCAGTGTTTCTCTTTGTTGTTTTTTTTAGATTTATTTATTTTAATTTGGTTAGGTGTGATGAGTAAAAATGTCAAAAATACTTTTCATTCCTAAAGAACTTTAAGGAATTACTTTACACTATTTCTGATTGCAAATATGGTGTTTAAGCACTCTGTGATTTTGTTTGCAGATTCTTCTGGTGTCAGACTATTTTTATGCATTTTTAAGAAGAGAGTATCACCTTCAACATGGTCTCTATATAATGAAAAAGGATGGAACTGAAGCCACTTTGATTTTGAAATAAACCGCTGGAAGACACTAGGAAGCCGGTATGAATCAAGGGACATTATGATATGATGGGGGCAGGATCCCCCCATGCTATGCATGGAGACCATTAAGTGTCACATGAAGCTTGTCCGTACAGGGTTCCTAAAAGGAGATTGACATCTGAAGATGACTGTGTTTTGTCACTTTTTTTATAATCGAAGATTTTCAAACCGCAATGTAAACCTGGGATTGTTTTTGCCTTTCTTCTACCAACTCACACAGTATTAACCTCTGCTGAGGGTGGTATATTACTTGGGAAAGTCTGTGATAGATGGGGATTTATGGATTGAATTTCAAGGTGGTAGTCATTGCTGTGATGATTTTGGTTCAGGACTTCCTATTACAGTCCAGCAATAGGCAGTTCTGTTCTGTGCCCTGTAAATCGAGACTGCAAAAAATGTACTGTTCATACAGCTGAGAGGGTAATGACTGTCCCAGTAAATTTCTGCCTTCGTGGCTGGATGGGGAATGGTTTATTTGAGTTGTTTTAGCCTATTTTATTACTATTCTCATGCATGGCTTTTTTTTTTCTTTTTTCCAAGAATCATTAGGTGAAAGGGTATTTTAAACCCACTGGAGGTGAGCCTGTCCCAATTCTTAATGTTATAGGGATGGTATGGGATGTGGTCATTATAACCAACTTGCATGTAAGAACAGGATGGATGTGGCAAGTTCACTTGCTATTGCCTACTTCTCAGAATGTTTGTGTGTTTACCTGAAGTGCTCCGCTTTCTGTCCGCCTCTGTTCTGGGGCGGACACTTATTCTCTGATACCAGTTGGAGAATCGCAGTTTGGTCTCTTCTGGCCTTAATATTGTAGCACTCCATTTCAGAATGATTACCTTGACTGTAAAATCAATGTGTACCGCTCGATGGAACACTCCCTGTGGTAGAAACTTCATATGTTCCCATTTTAGCATAGTGAAACTTGTCAACAAAATCTAGCTTTTATATGTTTATAATTTTTTATTTTTTTTTAATGAAAGTGTCAGGTTTTACATGGATTGCTATTGTAAGGAACAGAGAAATTCATCTTACAACCCTCTTTTCCCTGAAGGTCCAATAAGGTATTGTCTAAATATTATCTCTTTGAGTGCAAGATCTCCTTTTTTTTTTTTTTTTTTTTTTTTACACACACCGTGTGGACATTCGCTGTTGGCGAAGTTCAAACAGACCTCCCTAGTCAAATTCTAAATCGCAGTCTGCCAAATAATATCAGGCTATTACAGTCTCATAGTAATGCATAAACAATTTTAATAGTAAAGTAGTCCTTCGGTATAAACAACCATACCATTTAAATAAAAAAGACACATCTGTAAAAATATGAAGCCACAATTTTATAGACCTATCCTGCTAAAAAGATAAATTAGACACACTGCATGGTTATTCATGGAAAAATTAATTTTACATTTTTTTTTTTTAGGCAACGAAACCAAAGTGGAAAAATTTCCAAGTCTGATTTTGTATTTACTTTAACCATTTTGGTCTAATATTTGCTTTACTTTCTAGTGTGCCTATGAACCCTACCAAGATGTGTCGGGTTGAAGAATTAATGTCAGTCGGTTGTGTGTGTGTGTGTGTGTGTGCGCGCCATCTAATCATATAAGCCACACACAGCACAGATAACGGCACATGATTTACAGCACTCCAATGTTGTCCCAGAGCAGATTGGCAAGCTTTCGTTTGAGGCCCCACAAAAAACAGAAGAAAAACAAAACTTTTTCTCCCCATTTTTCGATTGGAATAAATCTCCGGAGATGCTGTCTTGCTTTTCATATTGCATTCTGACTAGTAACTGGCTATACATTTAACTTTGCGTTCTAGAGCCAAGTAGAAGTCAGGTTTCTCTACAAGTAGCAGGAAGATGATGCACTAAAAACTCTATTCCCTTTTAATAGAAGTAAATGTTTATTTTTGAGCAGCGCTTTACAATTTGCCTCCTGCTCTGTGTGCTTTAGCAGCACATATGTTTGTGAACTACGTTTTCACTGAGATGTGCAATATGCACTGCGCGTATAAATAATGGTCTAAGATCTGGTATGAAGATAAAAATGGTCTAATGTAGAGCATGTTATGTTTTGGCTAACCTACCGTAATCAAATTGCTTACAAAAACTGGGTTACATGGTGGTGCATTTTTATTTATTTTGTGTGTGTTCTACTGTAAAGTTATTGCAAAGATAAAGAAAATTCAACTTTATCTTATGCCCCTTCTTTCTGAAAGGCGTACAAAGCCATGTCAGAATGCCGATTAGCTTCCAGTTCGTAAGCACTCTTTTTTTTTTTTTTTCTTACTGTTTCGGGTTTTAGCCACTAAATCAGGTATTGGGAGAACTGACAAGAAAACTGCATTTTGTAGGTCACAGGAGAGATTAACATTTATTTTTTTCCAATACCTTTCTTAAGTTTAGTGAAGTGACCCAGGAATATGTAACTTGACTTATCTCTGCAATTAAGCTGCAGGTCAAGGAAAGCCAATTCACTGTGACATTACTATCAGGAAGAGATGGCAATAAAAACAATAATACACTAATTTAAATTCAAAATAGGACACCTATTTGAACAAAGCAGAATATCTCCGGCAAGCCCTGAACTGAGTCTAAGGGTTGTTTAAAATGCTTGCCACTTAAAATATATCTCTAGCATTTAAAGGTACTCTACCATAAAATATATATTTTAGCTTTTCATGCAGTTGGCTATTTGCAAATGTCCTTGGTTTTGTTTTTTTGTTTTTTTCTATTAATTGGAATCTAAATGTCATTGTTCTTGTTTGCAATTTTGTCTTTTCAGCTCCTCTGGATAAATCCCCTACACTTATAGTCCTGATATCACAGCCGAAGCTACTGATGATTAATTTCTCCCTTACATTTAAATTGGGCAGACCTTAGATCCTGTAGATTTAAATTGCCTTTGGGCCGGACCAAGTAAATGAAAGTGTTAAGTAATATTAAAAAAAAAAAAGTTTGATTGAGCTCTCAGGTTAGATAGCCTTGCTTGATTTGTTTGCTTGATCGCTAAACAAGATGAGTCCATACAAACGTCAATTCCATATTTATACGGCTTCAAGATAATCTGTCTGCTAAATAAAGAACTGGCGCTGCCACAAGGTACAGAATACAAATATAGTTTTCGAGATAAATTTTGAAATTAATATCATTTTAATTTCAGTTCCAAACCACTTTGATTTGTTTGTTCTATTTATTTTGGGGGATTTGTGACCTTAATAAATGAGGCCTCGTTGAATAATATGGTATTGTAGTGTTATTAAATTGCAAGTGATTCATTTTCTAGATATTTGGTGTTTTGTTTTTAACGCACCTTCTGTATAGCACCATATACCTTCTGTATAGTCCCTTTTCTCTTACACATTACACATTAACCCCTTCATGTCATGACTTGTGCATACACAAGTTGCATAACTTCAAAGTAAGCACATTTAGTTTCAGACTCTGCCACGATTACAGTGCAACAGCACTAGAAGCCGTGCTGCTGTGAGACTCTGAATGCTGAATACAGAGATTATGTCTCTGTATCCAATGCTGTGCCGGCTAGCCTGCCAATTATTTAAACTTTTCCCCTTATTTTATATCTCCGTCTCTGCAATGTACTTGCCTCGCAGTTTACTCACTTTATGGCCCTCTTCTTTTCATGTCTGCTCCATCAATACAAAGGAGTGTGTTTCTGGGTATGTGTCATGTCTATATAGTGTTTGTTAATGAGTGCATGTCATGTGTGAGGACTAAAGAGATTGCTAGTGCAAAGAGTACCTCACATATATATATCCTGATCAGTCCTTAACCTGGTCCTTTTATCTATAAAAGTGGCATTGTATTTAGGAGTATCAGCACGTGTCCAGGCACGTAACACATTGTGATTGTCTATCTCTGTATAGTGAAACCATCTTTCAGTGTTTAGTGCCTGAATTCCCACTCGCAGAGCTACTTGCTGATATTCCTACTCGACCAGCGTTGTATACTGGGAGCTAACTTGTGTCTGTGAGTGTCCAAAGTGACTGTGGCACAGTAATGCAAAAATAAAATCTATTATTATTGACCAATGTAAGAGGATTAATAGCATTACATGGAACTAATCACTAAAAATGTGAAGAGAAGGAGTTTGAAAACACCTTTTAGTGTTACAGATTTTTGTTTCATCTTTTGATTATTAGACCAATATTAACCATCAACCAAACATTACCCACACCAAAAGTTTGATAACACAAGGGGTCATTAACCCCTTAAGGACACATGACCTGTCATGATTCCCTTTTATTCCAGAAGTTTGGTCCTTAAGGGGTTAAAGATAACTATTAAAAATTCCTCCATGCTTACCCTATTTGGAGCGCTAGGTCCAACCTATTTTATAACCTGGCCTCCTCTCTAGGCATGACCTGAAAGAAAAGGCTGATATTGCTATGCTCAAAAAAAAAACCACATCTTTGTTTTATGACTTTTCTCCCCTAAAAGATTCTGGAATTATCAGATGCAGGCTGAGCAGACATGTCTAAAAACAAAAAAAACCTTTGTTTCCTGCAACTTAAAATGTATGTCTCTCGCAGGTCTGCACTGTAGATACAAGAACACAATGCTTGGCTTGGCTGGTTGGTTAGAGAGAGAGAGAGAGAGAGATATTCTATCCAAACACTATCAAGCTCTCTTGATGTACCCTTCAGTGACAAAATGAGGGGAAATTACCTCAGAAACCAAATGACCTTTAGTAGGCCCTAAGGATACAAAACTACACAGAGATGATACCCAATGACACACATGAAATACTAATCTGATAAGAACAGACTAGCCTCATTTGTGAACATGTATGACTATGCTTCTCCTAGAACCATAGTGCTTAATGGCATCGGAAAAACCTATCAAACCTCACTCTTTGATGTTTATATTCTCGTGCGCCCATGGAATGTCTACAAAAATGTCTTCAAATATACTGTGGAGATAGTCCTAGAACAGGTGTAGTCAACCTTCGGCACTCCAGACGTTTGTGGACTACATCTTCCATAAAGGTCTTACAGCCAGTGTTACCAAAGCATCAGGGGAGATGTAGTCCAAAACATCAAGAGTGCTGAAGATTGCCTGTCCTAGAAGCATGAAAAACCCAAGTTAATAACTGAAAGGAATGTTAAAAATAAGCAGTTACTAGTGAATGTTATGAATATAGATGGAAAGAGGGGGAGGGTTATATCTGTAGACCTGCCCTGCTATCTATGGACCCTTACAGTTAGAATGGTGGGGTGAGACATGGTTATACAGCAACTGGAAATCAAAGTAAGTCTTGAATTATGTCAACTCAAATTTGACTTGAGATCATGTTGCAGTAGAAGAGGCTATGGAAGAAGTAGAAAAGGACATATGATGGTTAGTTCTGGCCTTATTACTACAATGATCTCATTTGTGTCTGAAAGCAATATATTCTGACACCAAGTACAGAGATGCTAAAAATAAATCAAATCATGGCTCTTTGAAAGTGCTCAGTGTTCCCAAGAGCTTTTAGTAAAATAGTATTGGGCGCACAATTTAGGCATGGGATTACCTTTGTCTAGATAATTCACTTACTGTGTTATTAAAACTACTGTGACACCTGCTATAGTTCATACAATTTTATATCTGCATCTGGATAATTACCGGGGGAAGTGTGTGTGTATGTATGTGTGTGTGTGTATGTATAGGTTCTTGTTTTGACGACTGAGTGGAAGAAATTTTTCCTTTTCTAAAATACTCTGGATACAGTAGTCTAGTCTATTGTCAGACTGGTTAGATAAAAGACACCTATAATGTGGTGTTTTTTTTTTTCTTCTTCAATTCTTTGTTTGGATGACAGACACTTATCATGGCGGGTACAATGAGGCTTACGCAGAAGCTAAAACTTAGTTTGACGTACATCAGTGTTTATAAAGTACATATTTTGGAGCCTGACTTTGTATATCAGTTTAGTGTCTCAGTGCCATCCTTCAATTCTGTATTTGAAAGTACAAAATGGTAGCATTACATACAAAGCGTACATAGTTAAGGCCTATGACAGGGTTCACAGTAGGTGCTTTATATTCGAATCCATGAAGTTGACCAATGCCTGTGTATGTTGCGTTACACTCCGTGATGCAGTTGACATAGTGATTCAGGGAAGCTGGGCACCAGCCGTGGTGTGCCCATCAGTGGGTTTGCTCCATCTTGGACTGCGTTGTAATGAGAGAGTTGTACGTAAAGAAGAGGGGGGGGGAGTGGATAGCAGGAGGGGATAGAAATAGCGAACTGGGGAGTGGGGGGTTGAGGTGGGAGGATGTGAGGCTTCATCACCAGACAGGGGCCCTTGTGGTCTCATTGGGTCTCCCTATTGTCTGTTTACGATTGCCTTTGTTTCCCAGGAATTCCTCCCAAGGCTGCCACACCTTGTTAAAGGCGGTTGTGGTATTACACACCCGTGAGGAAGGTATCTTTTATGTTAGCAATAGTTTTGTCTAGTGGAGGTGTCAGTCGAGAGCCATTTTTGGGCCAAAGTCTTTCTGGCCGCTAGTGTGATTTTATTCACTAATTTCTGTTCCCATGCCTCGAGTCCATCTAGGCCAAGAGATAGGTCCAGGGGTCCTTACCGACAGGTCTATCCAGTACATCAGTCATTAGCTTCTCTACCGGGAGTGCAGAATTATTAGGCAAATTAGTATTTTGACCACATCATCCTCTTTATGCATGTTGTCTTACTCCAAGCTGTATAGGCTCGAAAGCCTACTACCAATTAAGCATATTAGGTGATGTGCATCTCTGTAATGAGAAGGGGTGTGGTCTAATGACATCAACACCCTATATCAGGTGTGCATAATTATTAGGCAACTTCCTTTCCTTTGGCAAAATGGGTCAAAAGAAGGACTTGACAGGCTCAGAAAAGTCAAAAATAGTGAGATATCTTGCAGAGGGTGCAGCACTCTTAAAATTGCAAAGCTTCTGAAGCGTGATCATCGAACAATCAAGCGTTTCATTCAAAATAGTCAACAGGGTCGCAAGAAGCGTGTGGAAAAACCAGGGCGCAAAATAACTGCCCACGAACTGAGAAAAGTCAAGCGTGCAGCTGCCAAGATGCCACTTGCCACCAGTTTGGCCATATTTCAGAGCTGCAACATCACTGGAGTGCCCAAAAGCACAAGGTGTGCAATACTCAGAGACATGGCCAAGGTAAGAGAGGCTGAAAGACGACCACCACTGAACAAGACACACAAGCTGAAACGTCAAGACTGGGCCAAGAAATATCTCAAGACTGATTTTTCTAAGGTTTTATGGACTGATGAAATGAGAGTGAGTCTTGATGGGCCAGATGGATGGGCCCGTGGCTGGATTGGTAAAGGGCAGAGAGCTCCAGCCCGACTCAGACGCCAGCAAGGTGGAGGTGGAGTACTGGTTTGGGCTGGTATCATCAAAGATGAGCTTGTGGGGCCTTTTCGGGTTGAGGATGGAGTCAAGCTCAACTCCCAGTCCTACTGCCAGTTTCTGGAAGACACCTTCTTCAAGCAGTGGTACAGGAAGAAGTCTGCATCCTTCAAGAAAAACATGATTTTCATGCAGGACAATGCTCCATCACACGCGTCCAAGTACTCCACAGCGTGGCTGGCAAGAAAGGGTATAAAAGAAGAAAATCTAATGACATGGCCTCCTTGTTCACCTGATCTGAACCCCATTGAGAACCTGTGGTCCATCATCAAATGTGAGATTTACAAGGAGGGAAAACAGTACACCTCTCTGAACAGTGTCTGGGAGGCTGTGGTTGCTTCTGCACGCAATATTGATGGTGAACAGATCAAAACACTGACAGAATCCATGGATGGCAGGCTTTTGAGTGTCATTGCAAAGAAAGGTGGCTATATTGGTTACTGATTTTTTTTTTTAATTTTTTTTTTTGAATGTCAGAAATGTATATTTGTGAATGTTGAGTTGTTATACTGGTTTCACTGGTAAAAATAAATAATTGAAATGGGTATATATCTGTTTTTTGTTAAGTTGCCTAATAATTATGCACAGTAATAGTCACCTGCACACACAGATATCCCCCTAAAATAGCTCAAACTAAAAACAAACTAAAAACTACTTCCAAAAATATTCAGCTTTGATATTAATGAGTTTTTTGGCTTCATTGAGAACATGGTTGTTGTCCAATAATAAAATTAATCCTCAAAAATACAACTTGCCTAATAATTCTGCACTCCCTGTATTGCTATCCAAAAGCTCTCCACCCTTGGACATGTCCACTACATGTGGATATATATTCCCTTTGCGCCGCAGGCCCTGCAGCAGTCATCTGCGGGAGTTTTGCCCATTCAATGAAGTTTGACAGGGGTGGTGTACCTCCTTCAGAGAGTGTTGTATGACTGCTCTTGGTGGGCCACGCAAATGGAAACATTGGTTGCTGCCTCCCAGATATCCTGCCATTCTCCTCCCTCTAAGGTTTGGTGTAGGTCTGTTTCCCATTGTATAACATATGCAAGGGTTTTTTTCGTCCCTCTCTGGGGAGCTGGGTACAGAGGGAGGTGATCAAACCTTTGCATGCTGTCTCTGTCATGTAAAGTCTTTCGTAGAATGTGAGCGTGGCCCTCAGGGCCGCCACCAGAAATTTTGGGGCCCCTAACTCAGCTCAGGGTCTGGGCCCCCTGGGGCCCGCCTCCAAATACCGCCCACTGGGTCCACACACAGACACAAACGCACACACTGATACAAAAGGACACAGATACATACTAACAGACACACATACTGAAACAGACATACACGCATACAGGCATACATACTGACACACACATACAGGCATACATAGTGACAGACAGACACATACTAAAATACATACAGACACACATGCAAGAGGACATAAAGACACATACATACATACAGACACCGACATACATACACATTCATACATACAGACACTGACATCCATACACACATACATTCATAATGGCATACAGACATACACAGATATACATTCATAATGGCATACAGACATCCATACACACATACATACAGACTGACATACATGCATATATACAGACATATTGACAGACATACATGCATTCAGACATCCATACACACATACACACAGACCTACGTTCATAATGATATGCAGACATACATACAGACAGATAGACATACATGCATGCAGACAGACATACATGCATCCAGACACACAGACATACATGCATACTGACAGACATAGACATACAGACATGCATGCATCCAGACATACAGACAGACAGACAGACATACATACACACAGACATACATGCATACATACACATACATACATACGCAGACAGACATACATGCATACAGACACACACATACAAGCTAGGTGTCTACTCTGCCATAGTGCAGACCTTGTGAGGTGCCCTATGGGTGCCAGCTGACCGTCTCTTGATTCCTTGTGACGGGCAGAACACAGAGGACCAGTTGCACGCTCAACTTTAGCGACCCCTATTGTTCCGCCACTGGATCCAGCACAGAGGCCTATAATTGGTATATTCCCTGGCACACACTTTCCGTTTTACACGCTGTTTTTTCTTATACGTAGATATGTAGATCACTGCACGTTTTATATCTAAGCTGACATATTGACAGGTACATTGTACCTTACTCACACTGATCATTACATACCCCTTAATTAATATATATTTTAATCTTGACTAAGCTTTATGGAATGGGACACCACTGTGTGGAAACCATGTCCAACTATAGGTTGGAGGTAATGCTATAAGCTTGTATTACATACTGCCCTTGATGAGGTGAGTTGGAAGAGATTTATGGAACGGAGAGAGACCTTGTGCCAGACACATGTCATGATGTCATGAATTATAATAATAAAATAAATTTAATTGTGGAACAGCAGGAGGTTTAGGATTAAAATCTCTTAGCTGGCTAGTTAATGAAAACTAACGACCTACTGGTTATTATATTGAAGATTTTCATAGCCACATACTGACCCTACATACCCATACAGCCATTTGAAGGCAGTAAAAAGTTTATATTACCATGCTATGAAAAAATATTTGCACCTCCTTAATTTCCTTTATTTTTGCACATCTGTCACTCTAAATGTTTTCAGATTGTCATACAAAATGTAACATAAGACAAACCACACCCAGGTAAGCATAAAATACAATACTGAAATTTTATGTTTATTACTTAAGAAAAAAAACTCTAATTGTCACTCTGTGAGTGTAGCCATTGTTGGGAGTACAGACACTTGTCACTTACCGACCGGGTTCCGTTCCAACAAATTGGTCGGTAAGTGAGGGATCTAAGGAATTCCCTGTTCTGGTGCGTTTCGTCTGTGTTCGGGTAAATTTCACCAAATATAGATCAGAGGAATTCCCTATTCTCGTGCGTTCGTCTATGTTCGGGGAAGTTTCCCTGAACATAAACATGAGCACCAGAGCAGGGAATCCCCACTATGGCTCGCACTCTTATGCCTGGTCGTAAGTGCGAGCCGTCGTAAAACAGGTAGGTCACTAAATGAGCGCCACCTTGATACCCATTTGTTGAAAGTATAGCTAGTGTTAATAGTGCAGCTATTGCTGGGAGTGAAACTATTATTGGATTGCAGCTAACACTTGAAGTATAGCCAATGCCTTAAATTTTCTCCATGCTCACCGCTGCATACCATGTACATCTCAGAAAACTCCCTTCTGTTATCTATCACCCTCTAAGCTCCTATTTTATACAAATTTTTGTGTGACAATTAGTGGGATTTTCTGCCCTTGCTATTGTCCTCACAGTTTCCTCTCCACTGGATCTATCTTTACCTTTTTCTCATCTCTGCCTACAATCATCAGCTTGCAGTCAGTCTTAAATTATTAGCCCATCATTCACAATCTTATTTTGTGCAAGTAAACCTTTGGGAAAAATAACACCATAGTGCATCAAATATTTATTTTTTAAATTGTGTGTATCTTATGGGATACAGTGCAATCTACAGTTTTTACAAACCTGGGCCTGAACAAATCAGTGCAATATATCTTTTGTGAAAAGAAAAAAAAGGAATGCGCTTTATTTTTTACTTTCCATTTACCCTAAAAAATTTTACTTCAAGATTTACTCAATTTTAAAAATACTCTTTGCTGGTTCTTTTTAGAATGTACTTAGAGAGTGTATAAACAGCAATTACTTTGTGTTAAAACACACACACACACACACACCATTTTCCAGCCACCCTCCTGTCTCTTACCTTTTCTTTGCAGGAGGGTGGCTCGGGATGATGGGAGTCAGCGTGGCTCCCTCTTCACTGCTGGGCGCGCGCTCCTCCCGCGCGGAGTGAGCTGGGAGGAAGTGACCACTTCCTCCCAGCAGCACTTGCGGCTGCTTTTTCTTTTTCTTTTTTTTAAAGGGGCCCGGTCGCGCTATACAACGGCCACAGCGCTGACCGGGCCCCTGAAGGAGGGGGCTCATCGGGTGGCCCTAAGTGTGTGGGCCACCCGATGGGCCCCACACGTGGGGCCCGGGCGGCCGGGCCCCCCAGGGCCGCCGGGCCCGTGACAACTGTTATGGTTGTCACCCCCTGATGGCGGCCCTGGTGGCCCTGGCTGCTACTCGTACATGTGGTTTCCTAGCAAAGTCTCTTAATTGAATATATCTGAAATGGTCTTTTGTGGTTAGCGGTGCAAGTTGTTTGAGTCCGTCAAATGCCCTAGACTCGTCCTTATCATACATTTGGCAATACTGCTGTAGCCCTGTGTATTCCAGTCCTGTAAAGTCCCGTGCCCTCATTCCTGGTTCGAATGCTTTGTTTCTTAATTAAAGGACCACTCTAGTGCCAGGAAAGCATACTCGTTTTCCTGGCACTAGAGTGCCCTGAGGGTGCCCCCACCCTCAGGGACCCCCTCCCGCCCGGCTCTGGAAAGGGGAAAGGGGTTAAATCTTACCTTTTTCCAGCGCTGGGCGGAGAGATCTCCTCCTGCTCTCCTCCTCCGATCCTCCTCTTCTACTCCCCGTCGGCTGAATGCGCACGCGCGGCAAGAGCTGCGCGCGCATTCAGCAGGTCACATAGGAAAGCATTCATAATGCTTTCCTATGGACGCTGGCGTGCTCTCACTGTGAAAATCACAGTGAGAAGCACGCAAGCGCCTCTAGCGGCTGTCAATGAGACAGCCACTAGAGGACATAGGGGGAAGGCTTAACCCATTCATAAACATAGCAGTTTCTCTGAAACTGCTATGTTTATGAAAAAATGGGTTAACCCTAGAAGGACCTGGCACCCAGACCACCTCATAAAGCTGAAGTGGTCTGGGTGCCTAGAGTGGTCCTTTAAGGTGTAAGGTGTAAGGGGTGAGGGAGTGCTAGTTAAAGGGACACTATAGTCACCTAAATTACTTTAGCTAAATAAAGCAGTTTTAGTGTATAGATCATTCCCCTGCAATTTGACTGTCATTTAGGAGTTAAATCACTTTGTTTCTGTTTATGCAGCCCTAGTCACACCTCCCCGGCTATGATTGACAGAGCCTGCATGAAAAAAAAAAACTGGTTTCACTTTCAAACAGATGTAATTTACCTTAAATAATTGTATCTCAATCTCTAAATTGAACTTTAATCACATACAGGAGGCTCTTGCATTGTCTAGCAAGCTATTAACATAGCAGGGGATAAGAAAATCTTAATTACTGTATATACTCGCGTTCAAGTCGAGTTTTTTGGCACATTTTTTGTGCTGGAAAAATCCCAACTTGACTTATACTCGAGTCAATGTCTGTATTATGGCAACTTACATTGCCATAATACAGACAAGGGGCTGTGTAGGAGGGGGCTGGCAGAGAGCTCTTACTTACCTCTCCTGCAGCTCCTGTCAGCTCCCTTCTCCTCTGCGCCAGTCCGTTCAGCAGCTCCTGTCAGCTCCCAGTGTAAGTCTTGCGAGAGCCGTGGGGTCATAGCGCGGCTCTCGCGAGACTTACACTGTGAGCTGACAGAGGGAGCTGACCGGACCGGCGCGGAAGAGAAGGGAGCTGACAGGAGCTGCAGGAGAGGTAAGTGCTTCCTGCCAGCCCCCCTCCACTGAACTGCCAATGCCACTGGACCACCAGGGAGTGAGAGCCCCCCTCCCTGCCATGTATCAAGCAGGGAGGGGGGGACGAAAAATAAATATATAAATAATAATAAAATAAAATATTTAAAAAATAATAACAAAAAAATTATTAAAATAATAATTAAAGGGGCGGAGCCTGGCAGCATGCTGAGCGGTTGCACACCAGAAGAGCTCCGTGCAAAAACGCTCACAACAAGTTAAAATCGGAAGAAAATTCTTCCAAACCGACAGCTAAGCGACCTGGAGAAAGGAGCCCAAGATACCGGAGACAAGTGATAAGCATCCCGACCAACATCAGCAGCTCCAACCCGGGGATAGACCTGAGGCCTACAAGAGGCCTACTCAGATACAGCGAGGGAGGCGGCCGATCCCTACGCTGACTGCAGCCCACTCACCTGGAGGTCTCCCCGTTACACTCTCTCTCCCCCCCCCCCCCCCCCCTCCTGTGAGGGATATCCCGGTATTCAAAGCCTGAGACAAACGGTAAAGGACAACAGTGACTGCCGGAACAGCAATGGTCATTATGGCAGACACCACGTGTGACCCCTTGGATGGCGCCCCACGGCCCTCTCTTGAAGAAAGGCTGGATCGCCTATTTGCCACCTTTTGGGCCAAAACTTATCACCAGGGGGGCACCGAGGAGGAGACCCCACCGGCAATAACCCAAGGAGAGGCCGTGCTGAGACACGTGGCTCCCGAACGGGGCTCCAGCAAAGCTCGGTGGGTGGGAAGGAGGCCTTGGATGACCCAACACAATCCTCTAAAACACAGATCAGCGGTGAGTCGTCCTACCCCCCAGCAGGGGCTACCCCTTTGCAGCCACATTATCCTCCAGAAGGCCAGCACTCACCAGTGGGAGAACTCACACAAGAGGCAATGGAGACCCAAAGCGGAACCCCATTACACACTCACAGCGCCTCTGAGCAAGCCTACCCAAGAGACTGACCTGAATCACATGAAGACGACCAAAGCGGCTCCCAGTCGGACGTCCTCACCGGCCACAACACTCCTGTGCAAGCGGGGCATTGGCTGAATCTGCCACACCACCGACGCATCAGTCAGCTACCCTGAGGTGCAAGCAGGTCCGATGACCAGTACATAAGCCGTACACAACCGCACACGGGGACTCTCTCCTGCAGTTAACGCCTGTCTGATTGCTGTTCACTTGTTTATCGTTCGATTATAGCAATAACCTTGCCACATGCAAATGTCACCAATGAGCAAATAAGCCTGTACCTTATAATTCTGACGAGCTCATGACAATAACATGACCTCATTACTGAACCAAAAAATTGTGCAAGTACCAATGAATACCCCATTGTAACTAATGTCTGAATAGCACGAGGATTACCTTTGGGGTACCCCGTGCAAGTCTGTTACTCCATATGCTCTGCAAAAATTAAAAAAATAATTTTAAAAAATGATGATAAAAATACCCACCCCCCACCAAGGCGCGCGCGCACACACACACCATTATATATATATATATATATACATACACACACACACACACACACACACCATTATATATATATATATATATATATATATATACACACACTGTAAATAAAAAAATTTAGGATCTAATTTTATTTAGAAATTTACCAGTAGCTGCTGCATTTCCCACCCTAGTCTTATACTCGAGTCCATAAGTTTTCCCAGTTTTTTGGGGTAAAATTAGGGGCCTCGGCTTATACTCGAGTATATACGGTAAATAGAACTTGCAATAAAGAATGCCTAAATAGGGCTCTCTTTACAGAAAGTGTTTATGGAAGGCTGTGCTAGTCACATGCACGGAGGTGTGACTAGGGTTCATAAACAAAGGGATTTAACTCCTAAATGGCAGAGGATTGAGCAGTGAGGCTGCAGGGGCATGTTCTATACACCAAAACTGCTTCATTAAGCTAAAGTTGTTCAGGTGACCATAGTGTCCCTTTAACGAGTTCTTTCTAGCAATAGAGTCCCATATCTTCACAGAGTTTATTATTGCTGGGCAGTCTGTGCGGATTTGGGGGCAGTCTGGTTTTGGTACCCATATCCAGTACTGTGGGAGGTCTGATCTCATTATTAAGGATTCTAGGTCGGCCCACCGAAGTGTCAGGTGAGTGCCATTCGATTTATTTGCGCCAATTGCGCAGAGAGATAATATAGGTATAGGTTGGGTAGTCCCAGGCCTCCCAGCCCTTTTGATCGATAGAGAGTGTGTTGGGATACCCTGTGTTGTTTGTGTGCCCATATGAAGTTGTCTATTGCGGTTTATAGCGGTTGCAGGTCTCCCTTAGTCACTTTTTTGGGCAGTGCCTGAAAGAGGAACAGCAGTCTCGGCAATAAGTTCATCTTGGTTGCGTGGAGTCTCCCTATCCATGAAATCGGCTTGTCGTGCCATTTGTCTAGGTCTTTGGTTAATGTGTTTATCATTGGGGTATAGTTCTCTGCGTATAGTTTGGTTGTGTCTACCGTCAGTTTTACCCCTAGGTACTTTATGTATTGATGGGTCACTTGTTTATGTTTACTGGTGCCCCCAGCAGCGCCGCGTCCCCGGCCGTCAACCCCAGGAACATGGCCACAGATTTCTAAATTGATTTTGTAGCCAGATACCACTGTAAACTCCTCTAAGAGTTCGATCAGTCTCGGGAGTGATGTTTTCGGGTCGGTAAGTGTGAGCAGAATATCATCTGCATATGCCAATACTTTAAATTCTTTGGTAGATATTTTTATACCTGAGATATTTGGGTGTTGTCTGATCAGGTGAAGAAGGGGTTTTAGGGCTAGTATAAAGAGGAGGGGCAATAGTAGGCATCCATGTCTGGTGCCATTGCTAAGCTTGAATCGAGTTGGGCATGCACCTGGTATTATTATTTGAGCCTGTGGGGTGGTATAAAATTGTGGTTATAGGTGAGCCTAGGTCGGTCAGGGCTCCCTCACTGGGTTTTGTTAGACCTCTCGTGAATGAGCCGCTTAGAGCGGAGTACCTCTCTCCTTGCATTGTCTAGGAGAAGGTCCCGCAGCAAATGTCTAATATTCTGTAGCACCCATATTTTTTTTTCTGTGTGGGGCATTGTTTATGTTGCATTTCTTTTTTTTTTTTTTTTTTTACATGGTTACATAGCTGAAAAGAGACTTGCGTCCATCAAGTTCAGCCTTCCTCACATATGTTTTTTGCTGTTAATCCAAAAGAAGGCAAAAAAACCCAGTTTGAAGCACTTCCAATTTTGCAACAAACTAGGAAAAAAATTCCTTCTTGACCCCAGAATGGCAGTCAGATTTATCCTTGGATCAAGCAGTTATTACCCTACATTGAAAGATTATATCCTTGAATATTCTGTTTTTGCAAGTATGCATCTAGTAGCTGTTTGAACATCTGTATGGACTCTGATAAAACCACTTCTTCAGGCAGAGAATTCCACATCCTGATTGTTCTTACAGTAAAAAACCTTTCCTTTGCCTTAGACGAAATCTTCTTTCTTCTAGTCTAAACGCATGACCTTGTGTCCTATGTAAAGTCCGGTTTGTGAATAGATTTCCACACAATGGTTTGTAGGGCCTTTTGGAGTTACATTACCGCTCTGTTTTCAGTTTATGATGTGTGGCTATTTTGACCAGAGCATGGTTGGGGTTGTTTCTGGGTTGGAGTTTGTCTGGAAGTATGTTGTCAGCTCCGTTTTAAGCTGATCTAGAACCTCCTGGTCTCGTATATGGTATTATTCCCCCTACCAGTGAGACTAAAGGTTTCTAGTGCGGTACAGAATTTGACGTCAGGGGTGTTAGGAGCATACACGTTTATCATGTGATATGTGGTCGTGTTGATTGTGCCTGTAAATGCTATGTATCTGCTATCAGCATCTCTATGTATAGCCTGCATGTTAAAAGGGCACCTTTTGTGTATGACTATTTCTACACCGTGCTTGCGATGCATATGCCCTTGTGTATACATGGTCGGTGATTTGTACCTTTGACGTGCCTGGGATATGGTTTTCTTGTATGTAGGCTGTCTGTGTTATGTCTCTGTAGTTCTCTAAGTAATAGTCTGCGTTTATTTGGCACGTTTAGGCCGTTTGACATTAAGGGAAGTAAGTTCAACCCCTTAAGGACACATGACATGTGTGAAATGTCATGATTCCCTTTTATTCCAGAAGTTTGGTCCTTAAGGGGTTAAGCTCCATGTGTTGAGTCTAAGAATGTGCTCTTGTACCTTATGGTCGGTCTGGCGGGAGGCCTTGGTTTTCAGTCACTCCGCAGGCGACGTCCCTGCGTCCCCCCGTTGCTTGGTGGTGGGTGGGGTAGTAAGGGGTGAAGAAAAGGGTATGGGTGGAAAAGTAGACAGTTTGGGGTAAGAAAAAATGCAATACTTGCATAGTTGTAGAACCTATTGAACAAATCTCTTGATACATACATTTCTGCATGACGGTGAACAGTAACTAATTTAACTGGTAAAACCCGGTCTTATCCTGCGCCAGGTCGATCGAGGGTGGCCATCCACCGCTCCTCTGATGCTTCTTAAGGGCTTTGCGGCTTGACATCGCCTGTTGCTATGCCCTGTGCTTTGGGGCCTTGCGGCGTCTCCCAGTCACGCGGATGGGGTGAGTTGCGGAGGATTGCGCTGTTTGCTTGGCGTTTTGTTGAGCTTCAGGCGCGTAGCTCTGGATCTAAGCAGCCATTACTCTCGGCAGCTAGACTACGCCTATATAATGTTATTTTTAATCAAAATAGATTGTTTACAGCTAAGGGCCATTTTAAACTGGGCATTAGAAAAGTCTTAAATTTCAATTCTACTTCTTAAAACTATCCCACTGGTTACTGTCAATACGAGCAGTTCTCAGCAAAGTGTGTTTACTGATGCCAAGAATTATAAAAACGAGGCAGCATTGTTTTAGGCCAGCGATCGTTACACTTTAGTATCTCTCATGTTTGTGAACTACAAAATCCATGAGGTAGCTGAGCATCAAACGGACATGTAATTCACAAATCCGTAGGGAGTTAAAGTTAGCCTTCACTGCCTTAGCCTACTTAAAAGGAATAGAAAAATGTCCTTACAGGCACAATGCCCCAAACTGCTCATGGCTTCTCCCTGTAGTATTGCTAATTATACAGGTATAAAACGAATTGGCTTTAGCTTGTTTGTAAGGTAACTCCATCTAAGGGTTATCAATGCTCTCTTAATAACCCAAGGATACCATCTGGCATTCCTACTTAGCCGAGTGAGTGGGAAACCGGGTTAAACTTTACCAATAGTCATTGTTCTCATGGAGATATCCTTAGAATAATAAGGTCCAAACACCTCCCATCCTCTGTTTACTTTTTATTTTTTTCTCTATTTACGTGGGTTACATGCTGCACAATTTATTCCAAAATTGTCAAGTTGGAAAAACGTGGATTTTTAAAATTAATTTTATCTAAATCTAAAGTCACGCTTAAAAACTTGACCTTTAAAAAGTGTATTTATGAAATAAGGATTTTTTGCTCAAATTGCTGTCCACCGTAAAGTAGGAAGATGGATCCATGTCTTGAGGAGTGATATATAAATTTAGTTATGAAATACGCTGCATAGCTATCTAGGACCACTCTAGTGCCAGGAAAACAAACTCATTTTCCTGGCACTATCGTGCCCTGAGGGTGCCCCAACCCTCAGGGTCCCACTCCTGCCGGGCTGAAGGGGGTTAAACACTCATCTTTTCTCCAGCGCCGGGCTCCCTCGGCGCTGGGGACTCTCCTCCCTCTTCTGATGTCATCAGCTGAATTTGTATGCGTGGCAAGAGCTGCTTGTGCATTCAGCCAGTCCATGGGAAAGCATTCTTAATGCTTTCCTATGGACGCTGGCGTCTTCTCACTGTGAAAATCACAGTGAGAAGCGCGGAGGCGCCTCTAGCGGCTGTCAATGAGACAGCCACTAGAGGCTGGATTAACCCTAAAGTAAACATAGCAGTTTCTCAGAAACTGCTATGTTTACAGCAGGCAGGGATAATCCTAGTTGGACCTGGCACCCAGACCACTTCATTAAGCTTAAGTGGTCTGGGTGCCTATAGTGGTCCTTTAAGTAAAAGTGATACATACTATTGTATTGTTTTAAACCCTGATCAATCCACCAGAGCCAGATACACATTTCTATACAAAACCATAAAAAGTATGTCTGACACAATATTGTATTTATTTATCTTTATACATGTGGTACATCTCTATATATACACATTGGTTTCTATATATTTTATTCATTGGGAGGGGAAAATCAATTTCACTCCATGTCAATTCTAAAAGGTAGACCCCCGTCCCCCAAACAGTTAATACAACAGAGTAAACAGAAAATCAGGATGGCAAAAAGCTTATAGTGAACATTTACATTGATACACGTGTTCCATAATCATATCAATGAGTCTAAATCTCTACAACTAAAATGTACATTTAAAAACATTTTGCCCACATCAGGCTAATTAAAACAGACATACAAATAAAAAAAACAGGCTGGATTATAGCTACTGCTGAAACTTCTTTTTGTAACCCGTTGAAGTAACATTAAAAACCTAACCGGTTACGGCAGAAAATACCTAAAATACCGTTTTTTTTTGTTTTGTTTTGGCAGCCATAACATTAACTCCAAGGCAAAGGGGTAGTTTGGTTTGCTGGGGCATTTAACACCCTCACAAGCTAAAGGTTGTGCTGCTAACAAAAAAAGGTGACTCTTAAATATTTTAAAAGGAAATGTAATAAGCGGGGGATGTAACTCGAAAGGTCGACATTTTCTATCTACAAGGTACACAGTGTATACAAAGGCGAAGAATCCTCGGTACACAAAACAGGTCAACAATTAGTTACACACAATCTTTACTATTATTACTAGGTAACCCTGCTGTGCTTGGGCAAAAGAAAGTGTGTGAACAGAAAGCAGGTCTCTCCGTGTGCAGCTGAAAAAGTATTTGTGTGCTTGTATATGAACGAGAGAATGTGTATATTGAGTAGGCAGTCTGCACACAAGTTAACGTGCAAACCTAGGTGGAATGTTTGTACAATACCAGAGTATGAGTGGGTACTTAAGTGTCGCTAACCGTGTGTGTGTGTGTGTGTCTATCTATCTACATAGGAGCAAGTGTTAGTGAATTGGTTTGTAGACTTGGGTCAACATACACCGTGGAGCCAGATGGGCCGAGGACATTTATTAACCGAAGGTTTCCTGTGAAGCATACACCATATACAGGAAGCCATCTTCATCCTTCTCCTGTTCATATATATCCAAAATGGCGGAAGATACGCTCACCATGCTACGCTGATTCACTAGGAGGAAGAAGGCTTGGGTCGGATTCAGTTGCAGTCGGCGCCTGAAAAAGGAGAGGAAATTTAATTAAGATTAACTGAGCTAGGTGGAAGAAAGAATTTAAAAGAAGGATGATATTAACCTAACCTTTAATCCATTAGAGGGACTGTAAGTGCATTTAAGAAACGGAATCTGAAATAAAATGAATGCACAAATCCGGTGTGCTTCCATTTTCCCAAGCAAGTGCTACATAGTTTTTGTTTGTTTTTTAAAATTATATTTCCAGTAGTGTAGTACAGGGTTCAGAACGTTTCGCTCTCCACTAGCAAGTAAACATTGAGCCATGGCAAGTAGTGTTTATATCCTGTAAGTCACAGCACAACCAAGATTTAGGGGGAAGATATGCTACAGTTTTTTTTTTTTTTTTTTAATTCTTTATTTTTTGTTCTGACAGTCAAGCATTGTTACAATAATGCAAACATAGGTATGGAAATAACCGTACAATTTTTGTCATGTATTACAGAATGCAGAGTAGGATGGTTAGTACAGGCATCATTCACATACTGTGCACTTTGTGTGTATTGCCGTCTTTTTTTTTTTTTTTACATTGGCAAGCAAAGTGTAACTATGTACAGTGGTAGTATTGTTGAGGAGTGGGCTTTGTAGGTGGAGTGTCATGAACTCTCAAGTTGGCCCTGATGAGTATGTTATGCTGTTGTGGCCCGAGCATATGTATGTTGTATTCTGAGCTTGCCTGGTTAGTTCAGGCGTTATGTCCCTCCTGTCTGCTCTTTCCATACCACCCCCTGGGTGCCACCATTCTGCTAGGTGCGCAGACAGGCAGAGCATGATAGTGTGATAGTGCTGGTGGGGGGGGGGGGTACGTGTCGTCGGCCAGTTACGTGTGCCAACGCACCCCCATCCCCTGAAATTGTCTGCGCGTCTCATGCATGTTTTAGCCTTTCTCTCCTCCTGTTTGTTTACAGGTCTAGTGTGCTTGCAATAGATAAAAACATACAAGAAAAGGATAGATATGTAGAGACAAGTAAAATTAGTGAAGTTTTGAGATGAAGTGATCTCCTGGGGTCCTAGAACCAGGCGCTGCCCGTCTCAGTGGACTGCGCCCCGTGTTCTGGCTTTAACCATCGACCCGTTCTACAGTGGTGCCGCTTCCACCCGTCCGGGTTCTGGTATGACAGTGGCCGTTGGGTGATTCCCAGTTATCGCCACTGAAATGTACCGCGTGGATGCCGCCCCTCGCCCGGGGCCTTGGTTTTATGTATCGTATTGCTCCCATAGTTCCCACACCTTGTGGAACGTGTTCAATGTGTTCCGCACTTGGGCCGTGAGTTTATCCATCAGATAATTGTCACGTAGTTTTGTCCTGACCAGAGATATCTGCGGGAGGTCCGGGCATGACCAGTGTTGTGCTACGGCCCTGCGGGCCGCTAGGTAAATCATGTTGAGGAGTTTCTGTTCGTGTCTTGGGAGGCCCTCCGTGGGTCTAGACAAAAGGCATGCCCACGGGTCTAGTGTCATCCGTTTTTGTAAGATTTGGGAGCTGAAGTCTACTATGCTCCGCCAGTATGTTGCAACCCTCGGGCACTCCCACTACATGTGTATGTATGTGCCCTTCCCCCCCGCATAAATGCCAGCAATAATCTGTAGGGCTCAATCTCATGTGTTTTTGTTTCACTGGAGTCACGTACAATCGAATTAGCGTTTTATAAGATTGTTCTTGGAGTGTTACGCAGATAGTGGTTTTGGTGCATGCTTCCCAAATATCCTGCCACTCCGTTCCCTCCAGGACCTCCCCCAGGTCGGCTTCCCACTGGTCAGCGTATCGTAGTGCGCCCTTTGTGTCTGGGGTCATGTTGAGGTGGTTGTACAGTAATGTAATTAGCTTAGATTGTGTAGTCTCCGTATAGCATAGTCTTTCGAAAAAGGTTAGTGGTGTCAGGGCTGCCTTCTTTACGTCAGGTCTCTGCGCAAAGTCTCGGATTTGCAAGTACCTGAAATAGTCTCTAGTTTGTAGTGCGGCTTTGGTGGTCAGGTGTGTGTATGCAGTGGTGTATCCTGGTTTTGTGCTGCCCTAGGCAGGACAAAACTCAGGCCCCCCTTCCCCCCCCCCGCACCACCCTTACCCAACCTTTCCCCCCAGCTCCGCATTCTAAATACACACACACACATTCACTGACAGATACGCATACACTAGCTAACAGAAACACACACTCGCTAACAGAAACACACACACACTGACACACTCACACTCAGTAACAGAAACACACACTCACACTCAGTAACAGACAAACACACTCACTAACAGACACACACTCACTAACAGACACACACTCACAGGCAAACACACACACTAACAGACACACACACTCACAGGCAAACACACTAACAGAAACACACTAACACACACACTCACACTCACCCACATTAACACGTTTTTTAAAATTTATTTAAACACCTCCCCCAGCCTCCTTACCTTTGGGAATGCTGGGGGGTGGTATTTCCTCCCTGGTGGTCCAGTGGCTGCTGGGCGAGCGGCACTGGCTGGCGGGCGAGCGGCACTGGCGGGCGGCTGGCAAGGGAGCACTTCCTCTGAGCTGTCTGCTCAGCTCCCTCGCGCGCCTCAGAGTGAGGCTGGGAGCCGGAATATGACGTCATATTCCGGCTCCCAGCCTCACTCTGCGGCACGCGAGGGAGCTGAGCAGACCGCTCAGAGGAAGTGCTCCCTCGCCAGCCGCCCACCAGCGCCGCCCGGCAGCCCAGCATGTCTGTTAGCCGCAAGGCCCCCTGGAAAATGCCGCCCAAGGCAAATGCCTTGTTTGCCTCGCGGCTAATACGCCCCTGTGTGTATGTGGCTATTTACTGGTTTATGAATAGGTGGACGTATCTTTGTAGCCCCGTGGCTTCGATCCCTTTGTAGTCCCGGGCCCTCATTCACGGTGGGAACGCCCTATTTCGAAAGACCGGTGTCATGGGGGACAAGAGGGAGCTTAGGGTGTATTTTGTTTTAGTTTGGTCCTATATCTGTATGGAGTTTAGTATGGCCGGATTCGTGGTTCCCAGCATGGCTCTTTGTGTTTTCGGTGCCCATATGAAGAATTGTGGGAGGTCCTGTCCCGTCATTAGTGACTTCATGTTTACCCAGCGTCTTGTATCGGGGGGTGTGTGCCATTGTATGACCTGAGCTAGCTGTGCCGCCAAGTAATAGTAATATACATTAGGTAGTCCCAGTCCCCCCCTGGGTTTTGGTCTGTACATGCGTGCCATTCTCGGACGTTTGTTATTGCCCGCTGTATGCCCGTCAGGTCCCCCCGGGAAATTTGTACCGGGAGTGCCTGAAAGAGGAACAGGAGCCTCGGCATCACATTCATTTTTATAGTGTTTATGCCTCCCAGCCAGGATATGGGTCTATTTGTCCACTGCTCCATTTCCGTAATCGGGGTCCGGAGCAGTGGTTTGTAATTGCGGGCATAGAGAGATGATGCGTTTGCTGTTAGACTGACCCCTAGGTACATAAATTCCTCTGTGTTTATTTTTAAGCGATATTGGCTGCGTATGTGCGATATGTCTTGGGGCTGTAGATGGAAGGGCATTGCTACTGATTTGGAGTAGTTTATTTTATAGCCTGCGATGTTCCCAAATCTTTCTAGTAGTAGTGTTAGGTGGTGCAGGGAGTCCAGTGGGTCCCGGAGTGTCAGCATGACATCAACGGCATACGCCGAGACTGTGAATGGAGTGCCACTGATCTCTATTCCCTTGATGTATGGGTGTTGCCTGATCGCTTATAAGAGTGGCTCTAGGGTTAGGGCGAAGAGCAAAGGGGACAATGGACATCCCTGTCTGGTGCCATTGCCTAGGGTGAATGGCTTTTTTTTTTTTTTAATTCTTTATTTTTGTGTGCAAAGTGGTAACAACATTGTGAACGTAGCCACAACAGCTTTTTGTTCACGGACATTACATGCAGTCAAAACAAACGTGTCTTTTTTATTCTTGCACTTTTTATAATAAAATGAGTTTTTCAAAAAAAGGAGAAACATATCTGTGTTATAAAAAGTTTAGGCCCTGTGAGGGATTGAGATTCTTGTAGCCTAGTGATTAAACGGTTTACCCTATAGGGCTTCCCCCCATTTTCATATCCTATGTGTTCAACTCTGTGTCGGCGGGAGGTGGGGGGGTGGGGGGGGAGGGGCGGGGGGAGTATGTCAGGGTGTCACTCAACATTTCGGCTGTATCGTGCTTCTTCGTGTTGTGTGTATGTGCCAGCGTCTTCGTGCGAGTGTTTAGGGAACCTGCAGTTTGGTTGAGTGTGTGCTCTCTAGCGTGGTTGGTTGTGTCATAAACGGTGGCCATCTGCGTGAGAGTGAGGCCCCCTTGTATTGCCCTCGAGTGTCAAAAGAAATAGGCTGTACCTACTATAACTGAGGTGAATAAAACCAAAACAAAAGTAAAACCAATATGTAAAATTATGATAGCGTTATAGGCTAGTGTCCAGAGAGAATTAGTAAGTCCGATTATTAGAAGTCTCTGACTATACGGACCATTGCTTCTGCGCGGTTGGTGGAACGGGGTGGTGAGGTAAAACCTTCCTGTAGTGGTTATTCTCCGTTTCTCAGGTGGGCGATCCGCCAGGAGAGAATCTAGGGGAGTCCCGTGGGACAAATTCTCGGATGCCGGCAGGGTTCAGCTGGGACAGGCTTCTGCTGTTTTCCGGTGCCTTTGACAGGATGCCGATGGTTTGCAGGTGGGTTTCCAGCTCCTGTCGGTTCTGTGCCTTGTAATGGGTCTCATTATGGGTGAACTGAACGGCCCGTGGTGTGCCCCATCTGTATGGGATGTCTCTGGTACGGAGGTGGTGCAAAAGGGGCTGCAATGTTTTCCGCCAGTTGATCGTGTTTCTGGTTAAGTCTGGAAACACCGTGAGTGACGACCCTTCAAACATTAGGGGAGTTTTGCCCCGCAGTGCCGTGAGGAGATCGGTCTTGTCGGCAAGCGTTTGGAACCGCAAGATGAGGTCCGCTGTCGCCGCCTTCGGTGCCCGAGGTGATTTCGGCAGCCGGAACATGCCATCCAGTTTAACAGTTTTCACTCGTTTCGGTGGGAACAAGACTTCCAGGAGGCGCCTGACATAGTGGGGTAAGTCCGTAGGAGCTACCATCTCCGGTATCCCCCTTACTTTGAGGTTATAACGTCTCCTCTGATCCTCCATGGCGTCTAGGCGATCAGTGGTCGCTGTTTGCCCGTTGATCAGGTCAGTTAATTTCTGTTCAACGTTTTGGAGCCTCTCCCCATGGGTGCTAGTGCAGGCCTCCAGCTTCGTAATTTTTATTGTGGCTATGGCCTTACGGTAGCCAGCCATGTCTGCTGCCAAGTCTCGCCAGCATAACCTTGATCTGGTCAGCCGTGACCGGGTCTCCGATTGGTAGGCTCTTGGTTTTGCCCTCCGAAGGGTGTCTGTATGCGGCCCCCTCTGGGACTTCTGAGGTGAAATCCTCCGATGAGTACGAGGACATATCATCAGGCAGCGCCATTTTGGACCATGCGGCCTGTTGCGTAGCCCGGAGCATTTCTCCGATATCCCTCCCGTGCGGGCTTTTGTCGGCCTTCGCCTTTTTAGATTTTCTGCCCATGGTCTGTATGCTTACTCTGGAGTCGATTGTGGATGATTTCTAGCCCGGTTTCCACCATATATTTCGGCTTTGTGATAGTCAGAGACGGAGCTCCGAAAAATGCGACCTCTCTGCTGCGCGGTTAGCTCCGCCCCCGTGAATGGCTTTTTGTGCGCCCCCTGTTATAAGTATTTGTGCCCTCAGGTCTGTGTAGAGTGCTTGTATTGCTGTCACAAATGGTTCCGGAAACCCCTGTAACCGGAGTAGCTCAAAAAGGTAAGGCCACAGCACCCTGTCAAACGCCTTCTCCGCATCTAATGAGAGTGCTAGAGAAGGCGCTTTGGACTCCGTCATGTACCACAGGGTGTCCACCCCCCATCTGCTATTCTCGTATAGTTGGCGTCCGGGCATAAAGCCCACCTGGTCCGGGTGGATCAGGCGCGGGAGTAGGGAGGTGAGTCTGGATGCTAGTATTTTAGCAAAGATCTTGAGGTCAGTATTGATGAGTGATATTGGCCTGTAGCTAGAGGCTAGTGTGTCATCTTTATCTGGTTTTGGCAGTAGTACCACATTTGCTGTTGCCATGTCCCCGACGGGCACCCCGCCTTGCATAAAGTGATTACTAAGGGCTGTAAGGGGTGGGGCCAGTATCTCTTTGAATTGTTTGTAATAATTGACATCGTATCTGTCTGGGCCTGGGGCCTTGTTACCCTTAAGAGATGCTATGGCTGATTCTACCTCAATTTGGGTGATCGGTTTACGTAGTGAGCCTGATTCTGCTTCGCTCACTTTGTGTATGGTAAGTTCCGAGAGAAATTGTTGTATGTCCGCTACGTAAGTGGTGTTATTGGCTTGGAGGCGGGGGGAGTGATTGTAGAGGCCGGAGAAGTAGGAGGTGAATACCTCATTAATAGCCTCGGGGGTCTCTACTAGCATATTGGTTACTGTGTGTATCTTCGTGATGGTTTTGCCTTGTGGTCTCGGGCGGAGCACTCTGGCAAAAAGTGTCTGTTTTTTTAGCTCTCTCATAGAAGAGCCTTTTTGACCATTGTATGGAGCGTGACACCGCCTCCAGGGATATGGCCTTAATAGAGTGTCTAAGGGCATTAAGTTCTCTAAGTTTGGATTCAGTCGGGTTGGTTTTGTGTTGTTGCTCTGCCTTACGTAGGGCTGACTGTAGTTCGAGTAGCCGTTTTGTTTTAGCTCGCTTTTTATGCGTGGCAATTTTTATAAAGTGCCCACGCTGGACTGCTTTGTGTGCTGCCCAAACCGTGGTGGGGTTGGCGTCAGGTGTTGTGTTTAGCTCAAAATATTCTGTGATAGCCTGTCGGGTTGTTTCTAGTGTTTCGTCGTCTCTGAGGAGACTAGTATTTAGTTTCCATGACCAGTTGGACTGGTATCGTAGGTTGCCTAGGGTGAACGTTATGTCAGCTTGATCTGACCATGTGATGCTACTGATGTCTGTGTGTAGGGCCTTATCCATCCCCGCCCCATTGAGGAAAATGTTATCTATTCTGGAATATGTGTTATGCAGTGCGGAATAAAATGTGTAGTCAGATGTGGTCGGGTGTTGCAGTCGCCATACATCCAGTAGGCCCGAGTTTTTTGTTTTTTCTTCTGTTTGTGTCACTGGGCTAAGGTTCAAGACTATACTTACCAGTTTTGAAGCAACAGGATTAGTTGAAGGGATGTTATATACATAAAGCAATAGGAAGCGCTCTAGGGATGAGTTATATCAAAGTTTTTATGGAACACGGTGGGCTTTAGGGGTTATATTATTATTCCTTAGCCCCAGACTCTTTGGAACTGCCTAAACGTGCACATATTGTTCAATTGGAGTGCTCAGAGGCCCTTGTTACATACAATGCTCCTATAAATAAAAACATTAGACCCCTTTCCCAGTTAATTCCCAGCCGATCAGCTGGTAGAGTATTGCTTGGTTACTTAGTGCACTCTCTTTGATAAACATTCCATATGCTGTGTATAGGCTGGAGAGGCAGGGTTAGCTCTGGATATGGAGTAATAGGAGGAGTTATAGGGAGAGTTATATGGAGTTATAGGGAGGTCTATATGGAGTAATAGGAGGAGTTATAGGGAGAGTTACATGGAGCAATAGGAGGAGTTATAGGGAGGGTTATATGGAGTGATAGGAGTTATAGGGCGGTCTATATGGAGTAATAGGAGGAGTTATAGGTAGGAGTCGGTGCCATCCTCACATCAATATGGGCCCCCCGGGCAAAGCTGTGCACTGGGGCCCTGCCAACACAACAACTCACAGGAATAGAAATCATCAACCCAATTAAGCTTATATTTATTGGTACCTCCAACAAATGCAGTACATACATATAGACTGCTGAGTACATGCACACAGACTGTGTGTGTGTGTGTGTATTCAGCGGGCTGTGTATGTATTTAGCAAATACACACAGCCTGCAGTGAGGAGTGTAGTGTATACATATGTGTGTGATGGGTACGAGGGGTTCAGTGTGTGTGTGACGGGTGATGTGTGTGTGTGTGTGTGTGTCTGAGAGGCGCTGTGTGTGTGAGGGGTGCATGGAGAAAATATTTTCTTGTATGTTTTTTTTTTTTTAAATATTAAATCTACTTTAATAAAAGCTGCATGCCTCCCTCCCCACCTTTCTTCTTACCTTTAGTGAATGAGAGGGGGGTGGGACACTGCCAGCCTGGTGTTCTGGTGGTGAGCTATATAGCCTGCAGCAATCTCTTTCCAGATCCTGCCTCCGGGTCCTTCTGCCATCTTTCCCCTCTCTCGAAGGGCCTTTGTGGACGATCTTTGATGTCCACACCGGCCCGAGAGGGCCTACGGCAAGAGAGCAGGGCCGGCAGGGGAAAAATCAAAGGATTTACCCTGTTGTCCTGGCACGCGGCGCAGTGCGGTGGGACCCAACGTGCCCATGGGGAAAGACAGCCCTGGTAGGAGTTACAGGAGGGTTATATGGAGCAATAGGAGGAGTTATAGTGAGAGGTTATATGGAGCAGTAGAATAAGTTATAGGAGGGTTATATGGAGCAATAGGAGGAGTTATAATGAGAGGTTATATGGTTATGGTTATATGGAGCAGTAGAAGAAGTTATAGGAGGGTTATATGGAGCAATAGGAGGAGTTATAGGGAAGGTACACCAAATTCAATTGTATCGGTAATGGTGCTAGTAGGCTGAGAGGCGGAATCCATTTTTGATCTTCGTCAGCTTATCACTACCATCCAAAAATGGCAGAAATTAATCTTGGTAATGTAGGAATGTAACTTCCTCACTAGCAATATGGAGAGCAGGGGTTTCACCCACAGCTTATTAGCACCATAACCACTACAAACTGATTTAGTGATTATGATGCTTAGAGTGTTCCTTTGAATAGGAATGTTAAATGGGGCAATAGGAGTGGTTGTGCACTGCAATAAGATGAGCCAAAATAGATGGATATTTATATATATATATATATATATATATATATTTTTTTTTTTTTTTTAACCAAGGCCTGGATGTTTTCTTTTTTATATTTGTTGTTGTTTTTTTTTTTTTTTTAAAAACAGAATATTCAAGCATATAAACATATGTGAGCTGGTTTTTGATCCAAGGAGAAATCGGATTGCTATTGTGGAGTCAAGAAGATTTTTTTCCCCCTTTTTGTGGCACAATGGGCTATTGCTTCAAATTGCTATTTTTGCCTTCTTTTGGACCAACCGCATAAAAAGATGCATTTTATTGGTGGAACTCTATGAACTCAAAATTAGTTTTCAACCTAGATTATTATATCATTATACAGAACAAAAACCATATAGTATGATGTTACTATAACAAGTGTTACATGGAATAACAGAAGGAGCTATAGTAAGAAGTTGCATATATATGAAAGGAATCGATGGAAGGAACAAGTCAGAGGAAAACTATAGCGTTAGGAATACAAATCTGTATTAGTAACGCTATAGTATCCTAATTCAGGTCATCCCCATCCTCCAATCATAAGGGAACATTGGGTACCTAAAGTGCATTCAAACTTTTCCATAGTAAAATCATTGAATCATTGCGGCCTATGGGGCTTCCGCGTCATGTCACCGACTTTTACGCAGTCGGTGCCGCGGAAATGCCTCTAGTGGCTGTCGGTATGACTTTTAACCCTGCAATGTAAACATCGATTCTCAAAAACAGCATTGTTTTACGTTGCAGGTTTCATGGGACGGGGACACTGCACCCAGACCACTTCACTGAGATAAAGTGGTCCGAGTGCCTATAGTGTTCCTTTAACCCCTTAAGGACACATGACATGTGTGAACTGTCATGATTCCCTTTTATTCCAGAAGTTTGGTCCTGGGGTTAAAGGCTATACAATTAGGCTATTTTGAGCGTTCAGAGATAAACCTGGAACATGATATGTAGCGTAACAAAAAAGTGCGCAATCTCACCTGATAATCTTCACCAGCTCGCTCATATTCACGTGATCAGGAACCAGAAATTTGGTTTTATCCAACACAGGAAGCTGCTTTTCTCCCTTGTATCGTTCAATAATGACCTAGGGACAAACAAAATGAAGAGTCAACATGTTTCCTTACATGCTGAGCCACCCATGAAGACAGGTAAAGGAAAACGAATAAAACAGAATTTCATAAATATATATCCAACTATCACCCTAGTTAAAGGACCACTCTAGTGCCAGGAAAACATACTCGTTTTCCTGGCACTAGAGTACCCTGAGGGTGCCCCCACCCTCAGGGACCCCCTCCCGCCGGGCTCTGGAGAGAGGAAGGGGTTAAACTTACCTCTTTTTCCAGCGCCGGGCGGGGAGCTTTCCTCCTCCTCTCCATCTTGATCGCGACGTCATCGGCTGAATGCGCATGCGCGGCAGGAGCCGCGCTCGCATTCAGCCGGTCGCATAGGAAAGCATTATCAATGCTTTCCTATGGACGCTTGCGTGCTCTCACTGTGATTTTCACAGTGAGAAGCACGCAAGCGCCTCTAGCGGCTGTCAATGAGACAGCCACTAGAGGATTTGGAGGCTGGATTAACCCTCATTATAAACATAGCAGTTTCTCTGAAACTGCTATGTTTATAAAAAAAAGGGTTAATCCTAGAGGTACCTGGCACCCAGACCACTTCATTAAGCTGAAGTCGTCTGGGTGCCTAGAGTGGTCCTTTAACTGTCTGTAAAGAATGATTCAATAAAGGACAAAGAGGTGACACCAAAATCAGTATGGAACCATTCTTGCTTGTATGGAATAGTTGTGGTTATTTATGGGTTAGGCCTATAAAGGGAACACCACCAAACCTGTTAGATGTTTCTTCTGTGAACTGTATCAGTTCATCAATGAGAGAGAACCATGAGGAACCAATTCTATTTCTCCTTGAACCTCTTGGAGATGCATCTACTCTGTAATTCAGTAGTGGCAAAAAGGAATTTTGTGTAGGCTGATTAACAACAACTACCTCCCTGCTTTGCCAGGTATTTTACAACAGCCAGGGATATGCCTGTTGCTCACGGCCTGTGTAAGTGGCAAGTACTCTTAAGTTTTTGACTGCTATCCCTAACGCTTGTTACTGCCCTATGGGTAGAGATGGCAGTAATACCACCTTGCTGCATAATTACTGCTATCCCTACCCTTAATTGTCATCTCAAATAACCCTGCAGCTGTAAGGAAATCAAAGCTCTTTAATGGTACACTTATTTTAATGAAGTGGTTTTGGTGCATAGTCCCTGCAGTCTGGCTGTGTAAAACATTATTGCTTCAGAAAACAGCTATGTTTACATCGGATCACAAAGACACCTCTGTCAGACTATTAGCCATAGAGGTGCTTCCTTATCGAAGACCTTCAACTATTAAAAGTTCTCATGTTTGGTGTCTTCACATACAGCATGATGTCACCGAAACTGTAAGAAGGATCTTATTAACAAGCCCCTTCCTCCCAAGTCTCTGGTTACCTACTGTAACATGAGCAAATAGTCCCCAATTGATACAGCTATACTTCCTCCTCTACCTTTCCAAATATATGTACAGCTTACCTGAGCCAAAAAAATAAAATAAGGAAAAAAAAACTACAGCGGTTATCAGTCTAGGTAGGAATTCTATACATCCCATGTAATAAGTGGAATTGCTGCCCAGGGCGTAAATGAACTCTATAGACCCTCAAACCACTTCATCTCAATGAAGCCCCTCTCGTTTTATTCCTACAAATGAAAACATAGCTGTTCTGAAGGAATGGCAATGTTTACACTGCAGGGTTTAAATGCCTCTAGTGACTTTCAATATGAGACTAGAGGAGCTTCCGACAAAATAGCTCAGTAAAGCTCTGATATTTCTATCAGATGGTTTCATAGAGATCATCTGAATGGCACAAGACATTTTGCTGCGCATGCACACTAACATCCCAAATGCTTTCCTTTGGGAACTTCGATCTCAGCCAGGGAGGTGGAGCTTCCCCACCGAGACCAGCACGGCCAAGGCTGAACGGTAAGTATAACTCACTCTTCAAGCCCTCACACACCGGGTAGGACACTAGCATAGAAAGGATAAAGTGATAGTGTCTGGAATACATGTTTATATAAAGCCCCATGTTGACCACTTCCTGGTCTGGGCAGAGTGTACTACAGGTACAGTTAACGATTTCAGCAAATGCAGGAACCTTAAAATGGGAAGTATCTTTTTTTTTCCTCCTCTCTTTCAAACATTTGATGAGAATGTTGCAAAAGAATATTACCGTTGAAAAAGCACTAGTATATCTCCAGATATTAGGAAGCAACCTCTATTGCACATACAGTAAAAATATAGACATATGTATTCTCATTTTAAATATTGTGTGAGAAAAGGGGGGAGGAAGAGAGAATGGAAGGGAGAAGAAGGAATGAAAAGCAAGAGGGAGGAGAGAGTAGTTATACCAAATATAACAAAAACAACATTAATTAACATAGACTCTCTCTCTACTCGGAAAGCCTTGGAAGGAGTGTATTTCTTTGACTAGGACAAGGAAAATGTTGTTAATAGACTACATTCGAGATTTTTAGGAGAGTACGGCCTACCACCACTTTTGAGACCAGGCAATATACTCGAACGTAGATTATACTGTGCAATGAAGTGAAATGAGGGGTGTAGGGTCAGACTGTAACGTTCCTGGTTTGAAGGATCTTTCTAACCATGAGTTCTTTACTGGTAAAGGCGAGGAACCAGTTCATTTTGAACAGATATTGGCTTTTCGTCAAAAATAGCGAGAGGGAGGGGGGTGTAGCTTGGTGCCTCACCTGCCATAATATATTCCAGCCCACTGCCACCACAATTGTAGTAAATATCTTTATGATTTTTTTTTTTTTTTATCTGAGTGATTTAAGTCACTCAGTAGAAGTCAGAATTCAGAGGAAGTTCACACCTAGCTTTTTGTGGATCCTCTCCACACTCTCTTCAGGTTACAATGCAAAATAGCTATACTCACCTCCGATCTTTGACCAGGAAAGAAATGACATACAGTAAATTATGACATTCCATCTTACTCCTCACTGGAATAGCAAAATTTATGTTTTCTTGGAGCACATTTGATTTTAGGCCAAAGAAAATTTTAAGAAAGTCCTTCTCTTGGTGTTTGGTACCTGCTGACTAATCTGGTGAAACCTGATGTGAGCGACCAGCTGGAAGAAAACGCGTTGCCAACTTGTCAAATTAAATAACACGTTCCCTGCTGCAACGTCCAAACCCCAGTAAAGGAAATGGAAAAGCAACTTGGTCGATGGTGGACACGCACAATTCATTAAGATAAACCGGTCATACACAGAGTGTTCTTAAATAGTGATAGGTTCTGTTCTTTCGGCACTACATTCCGACATGTAACAATTGAAATTAAACAATGACAAACAAAGTGGATAAAGTGCAGTATGACAACTTTACTTTAATAGTATTTACATGAATAAACTGTAAATTATGTGAGAACTAAATTCTCTTTCTGTCTCTTTTTTCTCTCTTAAGTAATTGAAAAGTTTGCCGCTCATCGTTTGTCTTGTTCTTGGCAATGTGTGTTGCTGCCTAATTAGATCACGCAAACGAGAGCCAACGAAAGACTAGAAGTAATTCTAGGTGAGGCATTTGCTTTACGGGTTTGTGCTGTTGTTTCTCAACATGAGACAGGGAAAAGTATAAGTGCTTATGAGATCATGGGAAACGAATGCAGCGGATCATTGAAGAATGCTTGCAGTTGCAAACAGAAAAAAAAAAAAAAAACACAGCAAATAAATAAAATAAAAAAAATGTTTAACTGTCATCTAAACGCAGAACACACTTCAGAATGTAAAAAAAGTGTCACGGATAATAACAACAAAGAAACAAACTATACCAGCACAACCTCACCAACAAAAATGCAAAATCACATATTAGCTAATAATGGATGGTGCCTGGAGGTTTATAAAACAAAGCCTTTACGTGAATAGAATATGAAGATAGTGCATAGAAAGAAAGGAACCGCACATAATCCAAAGCAATAGTCCCTTATTTTAAAAATGTTGGATGCGGGGTTACTAACTTTCTAGGGATACTGTCTCTTGAATTGGGTCATTTTATCTTTATTTATTTATGCCAAATCAATCTCCTGACCTTAAAGGGAAGTTTAGGTGCCATAACCACTTCAAGTCAACTTAGTGCTTATGGTGGGCGCAGTCACAGTCCCACAGTAAATTGACAGTTTGACACTCACCTGGGTGCCCCAGGTACTTCCCATCTAGTCTCCATTTCCCCTCTGTCTGTCTCTTTGCCCCACCAAGCTCCTCGGTCTGTCTCTTTGTCCCCCATATCCCTTTGTTGTCTCTTCCCCCTACTTGTTTACTGCCCGTGTTAGATGATCGTATCCACTAACCGGTCTGACAGGACACTGAAAGCAGTGTTTCACAGCCCCTCCATGTGTCTCCTAAACCCCTTCAACCTCTTCATGTGTGTCCTAAACCCCCCCCAACCTCTCCACGTGTCTCCTTAACTCCCCCAACCTCTTCATGTGTCTCCTTAACCCCCCAGCTCCTCCATGTGTCTCATTATCCCATACCACCCCTCCATGTATCTCATTAAACCCCCAACCCCTCCATGTGTCTCATTAACCCCCCAGCCCCTTCTTAACTTCCCCAGCTCCTCCATATGTCTCCTTAATCCCCCAAAGCCCTTCCATGTGTCTTCTTAACACCCCCAGCCCCTCCATGTGTCTCCTTAACCACCGCTGCCCCTCCATGTGTCTCCCTTGTACCTCCCACAGTCCTTCCATGTGTTTCCTTAACCCCTCAACAGTACCTCCACATGTCTCCTTAGTCTACCCCACCCCTCCACATGTCTCCTTAAAGCTCACATCCATCCTGTTTGTTGTGTTGCTGAGCGGGTACCGCAGGAGAGGAGCTTGTTTCTCTCTCCCGTCTGACAGGAAGCAGTTGGGCCCTCACTGCGCTCACTTCCTGTCAGACTGGCCAGGCAGAGGGAAACAAGCTCCTCTACCGCGGTCTGCGCTCGGCAACACAAAACACAAACTAGCAGGAGAGGAGTGCTGTGCTTTGTGCTCCCCTCCTGCCGGGCGCCTGGGCATTGCGCCCCCCTGGGCCAGTGCACCTTAGGCGGCTGCCTAATCAACCTAGTGGTCGCGCCGGCCCTTCACCCAGGGAAACCAAGTTTTAAAACAGTTTCACTACTTATATTGGACAATGCCAGGGGACACCTGACACCATAAACATTACAGTGTGCTGTAGGGATTATGGTTACTAGACTGCCCCTTTAATTAAACTGAACATGTGTTTCTATTGTTGTAGACACAAATGATGGGAAAATACAGAAAAACAGAGGTTACAATGCTTCCTGCAGTACAGACCCTGGAAGACCTGGGTACTCAGTATCTATAACATCCATATGTTACAGATATCAGACAGTCATTAACAGCAAATAATTTCCAAACAAGTTAAAATATGACCACTCTGTCCAAGGTGACGCTAATTTATCCAGCAGCTTTGGGAGTCTTCTAACACACAAACTATGTATACAATAATATAATTCCTACAAAGTATATGGTTTAATATAGCATGCAAGTAAAGCTGACAGTCTGCATGTTATCTTCATAGTCATTGTTCCATTATAAAGCCAATGTGCTGGAGTGCATAACCAAAATTTTCAAAATCTGCGTCACCGTCCAAATATATATGAACCGCACTATATAACAGGGAAACAGTTTGTAGGTGATATAATTGCATGTGTGATGTCTTGCATTGATTTATAATATTGCTACTTACCGGGATTTTATTAGGGTGCTGCTCGCGGATTTGGCGAACTTCTGCACAACGTTCGGCTAAAGAGGAACAAATATAAAGAAATATATCAACAAAAGGTTAAAGTACTTGTTATAATATCGCTATACACCACCCAGCACTGAGCCTGTCCTGATAATCTGCAGTCAGGGGGTCGCTGTACATTAAATATAAACCCGGCACTGACTGAGCCTGTCCTGATAATCTGCAGTCAGGAGGTCGCTGTACAATAGATACAAATACAGAACTGTGTGAGCCTGTCCTGATATTCTACAGTCAGGAGGTCGCTGTGCGTTAGATACAAACCCATCATGGTCTTGAACTATCCTGATAATCTGCTGTCAGGGGGTCGCTGTACATTAAATATAAACCCAGCACTGACTGAGCCTGTCCTGATAATCTGCCGTCAGGGGGTCGCTGTACATTAGATATAAACCTAGCACTGTGTGAGCCTGTTCTGATATTCTACAGTCAGGAGGTCGCTGTGTGTTAGATACAAACCCATCATGGTCTCGGCCTGTCCTGATAATGTGCAGTCAGGGGGTCGCTGTACATTAGATATAAACCCGGCACTGACTGAGCCTGTCCTGATATTCTGCAGTCAGATCTACTACATTACTACTACATTACATTTAACATAAACCCAGCACTAATCTACAGCCAGGAGGACATCTGAGGACAAAGGTAAAGACATGATAAAGTGTAATTGCATTATGACTGGAAGGGAAACAAATTTTGGAAACTTGATACAGAATAAAGTGAAAATCTTGTGTAATATTTGAAGAAATAAAATAAAAAATGAGCATAAATACAAAGGGATGTATAAGAACCAAATTGGGTTGGGATACTAAATGGTACTAGCGTGCGTACGTCCATTCTATAATGCTAAAATAAAAGAGACCTATCAGGATTGGATGATTTATACATGGGGAGATTATTCAGAATCTGTAGATATGGGTGAAATAGATAAAATATATATATATATATATATATATATATATATATATATATATATATATATATAAATATAAATGCAGGTGGAACTGGGAGGAGAAAATTCAAATTCAAAGAGTGGAATTTGGGTTATGGGCAAAGAGAAGGATGGGATATACATGCAGAATGGGGAAAGATATACAAGCACGAACAGGGGGGCAGCGGGATAACTTGAAACAGCGGGATTGTGAGAATAAACACATAGGGGGGTTCTGGAGGGATAAACACCAAAAGGGGGGGGGTTATTTAAAGAGATATGTATAGAGCGATGGCAAGGTGTCAGGTCTGAGACAGCATAAATACATGGGGGAGTGAGAATTGAGAGATAAATAATAAATGGGGTCTGGGTGGATAAAGTGGGTTGGGCTGATTGGAAGCTTCAGTAGAAAAATTGAGACACTTATATAATAGATTGATAACATAAAGAGGCTTATTGGCATCAGCAAAATCCAAATCAATAAAAAAAAAATGTAAGAAATATAAAATTGAAAAAGTCATAATTTTCCAAGTACCACCATAGGTGGTCGCGTGCCAGTTATAAGAGACCGCACGCTCCTCCCAGCCAGGTATGGGTTAATAAGTGTGCGTGGTCATGTTTAAAAACAAGGCAAGGACTAGGGGATTAAAATAGCCCTGATTATAAAGGAAGCGAGGAGGGAGAAAGGCTGTGCTCTGAAAATGATCAGATCTCTCACAGAGCTCTGCGTATAGAACCATACTGTCTAACACAGAATGCAGACAGACATAGAATACAGACATAGCAAGACTTGTAGTACAAGGAGGATTGTGGAAAATAAACCTTTTGTAATAAAATTAAGTAGTTCTAGGAAAAAAAAAAAAAAAAAGATTGCAAGCTCTTTTTAAAAACGTGGAGACAGAATTAGATCTTACATATAAATAACACATGACAACGCTGTGACTTGTCGGATACATAGTCACTGGAATGTGGCACCGCTCTGTGGTTTAACAGGATTAAAATATCTCATTTCATGGCAACACCTACACGTGATAGCAGGATCAACACTCAAAACATCCCCAATATCTAGGATTGCCACATTACAGATGGCTAAACTATGTGACATATGAAGGATAGGAAATCGAATGCACTCACACAGAGCAAATCAGCTGGGATGTGTCTTGATGGGAGTTGCAGTCACAGAGAGCTAGTGTGCCTTTGTTTGACTCAGACTAATGGCTAATGGGCCAACAGTGCAGGTGTGCCAGAGGCCCCCACTATAACACAGAGATCCTGTCATTAAAAAAAACAAAATAAATTTTAACCATGAGTTCTTGGCCCCCAGTGTTGTGTCGCCATCATTATTTAATACAAAAATGACCCTAGATATTCCCACAATAAATTACTAAATAAATAAATGAATTGTAACGCTGCCATTGCCCGCTGAAGCAGAGATCTTGTAACACTAGAAAATTATAGAAATATATAACAATCAAAGAATGTGTCGGAACACAAATGCCATATGCAAGAATTGTGTTTTAAAAGGACAACTATAGGCACCCAGACCACTTCATCTCAATATCTTCCTGGCAGCCACTAGGGGCGCAGACACCTCTGAACGGTGTCAAACTCTCAATTAAAAGCTGCCCTTTGCAGCATTGGAGGTGTGCAGCATTTTGCCGCGCATGTCTATCTCAACTCCAGTGCTTCTCTGTGAGAAGCATTGGATTGGACGAGAATGCAGAAGAGTCAGCAGGCAGTGCCAAAGCAACTGCAGTTGTCTTGGTGTTCGAAACAAGGTAACAGCTTTTAAAACACTAAAATGTGGTAAAGATAGAGGAACAGTTGCTATTTTGAGACTATACGGTCCCTTTAATGATCCACTGAGTTCAACACTGCCAGGTTCCAACTGAAGGTCGTGCGTTAACAGCGCCAAATAAATAAGTAAAATAATATCTTATTTGAACGTTTCTGCATATGTTACCAAACCATAGCTGCGCAGGGAGCTCTCACCAAACCAGGAAGTCATTCAGCCAATCACTGAAAGGATTACACCAAGCACCATAACATTACAGCTCAATGCAGTGCGTCACGCTAAGTACCATCACAACTTTGTAAAGCTAATGGCGAATAGACACCCAAAGCCTATTCTCAGAGTGGATTAGAAATGCAGTTACTTTTGCAAACATTTCTAAAACTCTAAAACAGACATTCAGCGCAGTCAAACAGGCGGCCAGAATCCTTAGTTCCAAACAACTTAATTTAGTTATTTTTTCCGGTTTTGCTTGCTAAAATAAAAAATATCATCATCTTTAAATATCCTGCATGCTCTCTAGTAATGGAAGGAGGAAGGGAGATAGGTGAGAAAATGGAAAAGCATAAGGAAGCAAGGCAAAAGGGTTAGAAGTATATGTAGGGTTACAGAAAAAAATAAATATATATATATACTTGTTACGATTGATATATATGTATCTTGATTTGATTGTGGTTTTTTTTGGTTTTTATTTCATCACGTACAAGACTGTAAACATATTCAAAATATTATCTGATGATATTAAATGTAGCATAATCTATAAATAAAGATTTAAAAAAAAATATTCACAAAACCTAAATTTAAACTGAAACACTCCAGATAAATTAGTTACATAGTTACATAGCTACATAGCTGCAAAGAGACTTGCATCCATCAAGTTCAGCCTTCCTCACATATGTTTTTGCTGTTGATCCAAAAGAAGGCAAAAAAAACCCAGTCTGTAGCGCTTCCAATCTTGCAACAAACTAGGAAAAAAATCCTTCCTGACCCCAAAATAAAGCACTTCGGTTTGCTGAAGCGCTTTATGTGTTTGGAGTGTCTCATATTTGTGCCAACTCCAATAGAACAGGGTTGTGTTTGTATGTAGGTGTGTTTGTAATGTTCGCATTTGATTGCAGGCATGTGTTTGCATGTAGTGTTGGCACTCGAATGAAGAGGAGGGTTTGTATGTAGTGTCAGCATTTTAATGCAGGGTATGTTTGTGTTGAATGCTGGGATGTATGGACACATACACATATACTGCCACATATACATACACACAAGGTATAATTTACGTAGTTTTAACCACCCTGCTGTTTATATACATTTTGTGTGCAGAAGGGTAGATCCCTGGGGTTCTGTGGGATCTGGCTGAGGCTAATGGTAGTCTGGGGCTGGTGGTGTGTGTCTGTGTATGTCGCCCTCCTTTTGCTGCATCTTCCTATCATTCTCGCATAGCTCTCTGTAAGCTGTGAGAAAGTTACAAACTAATTTCCTGACAATACTTTTGATCTAACAGGGGCCTGGCTGCGGTAAAGAACGATTCGATCAGATTTGCCTATCGGGTGGCCCTAAGTGTGAGGGACACCTGATGAGCTAACCAATATTGTGATTTCGGAGTGCGGCTGCACCAGCAGCACTGCCAGATTCTCCCGCTGGGTCTAAGCACCATAACTACTACGGCTCACTGCTGGCACACTTACATGATAAGTAGTGAAGCCAGATGTAAAAAGTTTGACAATTTATCTGAGGTCCACTATGAGTCAGGTGCCTTTTTCTATGCTGGATTATAGGTAAATTTCATTGCTTTTATTTAATTGTATTAATTTTAAATGGGGATCCTGAATCTATAAAAATAAAGGAACACCTTAGAGTGTTCCTTAAGACATATCTAATAAAAATCATTATATTTTTTAACACTCTTTTATAAGCTTAGCTATATATCTCCCAAAATAAAGTCTCCTAGACTCTAAGGAATATTAAAGTAATAGAGACACTTTTTATATTTATACAAATTCATAATGTACCGTTGTGCATCACAGTTCGGTATATTACAAGTCAGGCCTTGGTAAAAATCTGTCTTGGGCACAGCATTGCTAGGAAGTCGAGTTTGCAGAATTTTACCAGAATGCCCAGCTGGATGCAAATGTGCAAAAAAAACAGGTATCATGTTTCAGATGTCATCATACATAGCTGGAGGCACCCTTAACACTGTTTAAAAAATACCTTTAAAAAGAACACACAAAAAAAAAAAGCAACTTAGGTTTCGATTTGATCTAAAAGGAACAAGAACCAAATACCAACCATAGACATTGTACAGCGCTACGGAATTTGCTGGCGCTATATAAATAATAAAATAAAATTAATAATAATAGACAATACAGTTTCGCTCATCAGCATTGTATGGAACACTACAGTAGATCACACCAGTACATTTTGATTTTGCATCAATCAGTGGGGAGTTTGATCATGTTTTGCTCTCAACTCAACCTTCTTTTCTATTTGTTTAAAGCAGGGGTGGGGAACCTACGGCGCTCCAGATGTTGTGGACTACATTTCCCTTGATGCTTTGCTAGCATTATGGCTGTAAGAGCATTAATGGAGATGTAGTCCAAACTATCTGGAGGACTACATCTCCCATAATGCTCTCACAGCCCTGGTTTAAAGCTATTATAGACAGCAGATAGGTGAACTTGTACCGGATGAATTCAGGGGACAAGATGTACAGGGGCTTCTCCTTGAAAAACAGGGACGTCTGTTCTGCCTAGGACAAAGTGTGTTTATCTAGGAGTGTTTACACAAGCAGTGCTGTCGTAATAGATATACCAAGGCCTTCAAGAGATTCAACCTAGTCTCCAGCCTGCCTGAAAAAAAATCCCTATCTTCTATAATTTGATAATAATTTATTTAGTGTCGAGCTAACCCAGGTTTTTGAATTCTGCGGCCCACCTCACGAAAATGGTTGCTTTATTCATGATAAAACCAGAAAAAAATTATATCAATATCAAAACTCAGGACAGTTACACGACCAAATTAACGTCACAAATGTAAAGACTGGTCAAAAGTTTAAAATGTTTATACGTCATACGTGTGTGAGGATTTTAACAAAGGTGTATATACAGACATACATTAATGGACCAGAAATTCTTTGTCAAAACAAAAAAAATAGGTCTACATTCTGGTCCAGTGATATCTTGTTACAAGTAGTTTTGTTCTTCTGCGGTTCTAGAACACATATCCCATAATTCTACACTAAGCAATGAGTGCCAGGGGATTATGGGAAAACACAATCTGTGAGGACAAAGCCGGACAGCATCCCCCCATCTAGCAGGTGTCTGACCACACATTTCTATTCTCTGTTACATCTAGGGAAGATGGAAGGCTGTAAAATGGGGCAACTAGTGCCCCAACAACAAGATTAATCATGGGAATTGTAGTCTGACAACAGGTATCTGTCAAAGACACTCAGTCCCACTATATGTAGCCTTGTTTCGCACAGATTACCAACATGTCACGGTCAGTGCATGAGAGGAAATAGCGCTAAAACGAAGGTAAATAAATATCACATGAAGTTAGCACCTGTTAGTGTGTATCACCCTCTGGGTGAGGACATACTGACCTTCAGTATGTTTATTACTAGTGATTACACAAGTTAACCCTTTCACTGCTACATATACTGGGCAACATGTCATTTGTTATATATTAATCAGGACAGGCTCAGGCAGTGCTGGGTTTATATCTAATGTACAGAGGCCCCCTTACTGCAGATTATCAGGACAGGCTCAGACAGTACTGGGTTTATATCTAATGTACAGAGCCCTCCTAACTGCAGATTATCAGGACAGGCTCAGGCAGTGCTGGGTTTATATCTAATGTACAGAGCCCCCCTGACTGCAGATTATCAGGACAGGCTCAGACAGTGCTGGGTTTGTATCTAATGTACAGTGACCCCCAGACAGCAGATTATCAGGACAGGCTCAGACAGTGCTGGATTTGCATCTAATGTACAGTGACCCCCTGACTGCAGATTATCAGGACAGGTTTATACAGTGCTGGGTTTATATCTAATGTACAGAGACCCCCAGACAGCAGATTATCAGGACGGGCTCAGACAGTGCTGGGTTTATATCTAGTCTGCAGATTGTCAGGACAGGCTCAGACAGCGCTGGGTTTATATCTAATGTACAGAGCCCCCCTGACTGCAGATTATCAGGACAGGCTCAGACAGTGCTGGGTTTATATCTAATGTACGACCCCCAGACAGCAGATTATCAGGACAGGCTCAGACAGTGCTGGGTTTATATCTAATGTACGACCCCCAGACAGCAGATTATCAGGACAGGCTCAGACAGCGCTGGGCTTGTATCTAATGTACAGCGACCCCCAGACAGCAGATTATCAGGACAGGCTCAGGCAGTGTTTGTTTATGTTTATAATACAGAGACCCCTTTCCTGCGGGTTATTGGGCTATATCCATGCAGTGCCTGGCTGCTTTCTCTATAAAGGGGGATAATGGATTAACCCTTTGTTTCCCATGACTCTGTACCCAGACAAAATCTAATGACAGCCCATCACCCATCACTCACCGAAGCTCCTCCTGTGTTTAAAGGGCCGTTCAGACGGCATCTTGTTGTGTGTTAGTCCAGACTCCCCCCTCAGCTCTCCAGTCGGCCTGTCCTGGTCTCTTTCTAGGGGTGCTCCCTCAGTCTCCCCAATACCAGGCTCTCTCTGCTCTGTGTATCTCCACACTCTGAGCTCACTCTGTGCGGATACAATGTAACAATCCTCGTGACGTCACCGCTGAAGGATGGTGGACGCTCGCTGGCTGTTCTGAGGACCCCTGCTGGAAGCTACTGGTAACTGCAGTCCAGCAATTACACAATACAATGTAATGGACAACAAAACAACATCACAATGTGAACATGTGTAAGAATCCATGACATGTACCTGATTCATGCAGATATACACCTCTTATCATACTTTGCATAGCATAGGTATAATTATATAAATAGTTGTTATTGCTGTCATTTCCCTGAGTTTGTGTAGCTATCACTCAGCTGTTTAAAGCTATAATAGACCTCACGTGACTGAGCCATACACACAGTGACTTATTATTCAGATATTCATTATTTGTAGGCATTTACAGACTGCATAAACTCACCAGATTGATATAAATATATGTCCCATGTGTCTATATCTATTAAGAAGGTCAGATGTATATGTTAGGGATCCTTATTGAAACATGTTATTATTTATATTTGTATAGAACTTTTCAATTTGGAATAAAGTATTTCAATTTGGAATAAACTCATGTAAAGTATCAGATTTGATCTATATTGTCAATGAAACAATAGCACACATAGGAAACACGTTTTGTAAGGAATTAGAAACAATTATTCAGAGAGTTTCATCATGTAGCCTCGTTAGCGCAGTAGGTAGCGCGTCAGTCTCATAATCTGAAGGTCGTGAGTTCGATCCTCACACGGGGCACTGATTGTTTTTTTTTTTTTTTTAACATCTGGGATAATGCATAGCTTGTGATGTCCTTTTTAAATATAAACATTCTAGCTGCACAATTTAAAAATAAATTAGAGAACATTTATGAAGTTTTTGTGTACTCTGTATCCAGCCTCTGCCTGCTCTGTGTTTAGGAGCAGGAGATAACATATTAAAAAAAACACTATAGTCACCCAGACCACTTCAGTTCCATGAAGTGGTCTGGGTGCCAGGTCCCTCAGGTTTTAACCCTTCAGATGTAAGCATAGCTGTTTCAGAGAAACTGCTATGTTTACATTAGGGTTAATCCAGCCTCTAGTGACTGTCTACCTGACAGCCACTAGAGGCGCTTCTGCGATGCTCAATGTGAAAATCGCATTAAGCACGCAGATTGTCCATACGAAATCATTGAGAAATGCTTTCCTATGGGCGTTGTTTAATGCGCGCGCGTGCAGCTCTGGCCATGCTTGCTCCACTCGGGAGGTGACGTCGGAGGGGGAGTAGAGGTCACCAGAGCCCTGCGGGAGGGGGGCCATGAGGGTGGGGGGGACCTAAGGACTATATAGTGCCAGGAAAGCGAGTTTGTTTTCCTGACACTATAGCAGGCATAGGCAAACTTCGGCACTCCAGATGTTTTGGACTACACCTCCCATGATGCTTTGCCGAAGGTTGCCTATCCCTGCACTATAGTAATCCTTTAATTCAATAAAATAGAGGTTATTAACCTGTCACTGTGTTTCTGACTTTGTAAAGGGGGTCAGGGCGTATTATAATGTTTAGGGATAGTTGGTGTTTTGGGTTGGGACTCTTCTGGGTAAACCCTGGCCAAGACACCTCAGCCCTAGTTACCCCAACTTTTCAACTGTACAGCAGTTGAAAAGTTGTAGCCTCAATTTTAATGAATTAATGTGTTAGCTTCCACCTCTGCTGCACTCATAATTGAACTCAAGCTAATTATGGGGCAAATGGTTAAAGGACAACGATAGGCACCCAGACCACTTATGCTCAATGAAGTGGTCTGGGTGCCAGGTCCATCTAGGATTAACCCTGCCTACTGTAAACATAGCAGTTTGCGCATTTGCATTCAGCCGATGACGTCGGAAGGAGGAGGAGAGTCCCCAGCGCCGAGGGAGCCCAGCGCTGGAGAAAGGTAAGAATTTAACCCCTTTCTCCCCCTAGAGCCCGGCGGGAGTGGGACCCTGAGGGTGGGTGGACCCAGAGACCCTATAGAGCCAGGAAAACAAGTTTGTTTTCCTGGCACTATAGTGGTCCTTTAAAGGAAAACTCCAAGCACCATACAAACTTTAAAATGAAGTTGTTATAGTGCCAGGAAGTCCCTGGCACATTCTAAGGCAATCAGTAGCTCCCCATCCATTAAAAAGGGTACATGCCCAGTGTCACTCCTGAAAGTCAATTTTCAGAAGACAGATGCTGGTGGGGGTAAGGAAGATCTGTCGCTGGTGTCAACCTTTGTGGGTTAACTACCTCAACCGCATCCCGTAATACATTTGCGGAACATGGTATTAAATACACTGAAAGCTACAACAATGTTTCACTACTGATATGGATGGAAGGGGGGGGGGGGAGGGGAGGGGAGAGGGGGGCAGGACCACTACAGTGTGTGTAGTGGTTATGGTATTGGTGTGATAAAAACACTGTTTATTCACTGAACCGGAAAGAAAATGTAAAATGGAACAATTTTAGCATTGGGATAGTCTAGCATTACATTTCAATTCCCTTCTCAAACATTCTCACACCCTTGCCACCCACCAACCCCACCCCCACCCCCACCCCCAGTCCATGTTTAGTGTATACCACAATATAACAAACCTTTTGATTTCTTTAAAAAGTTTCAGATCCTATTGCACATCTTTTGATTTTATCCTAACCGTATATTAATAACCGTATCATTATCATTAATAAAGCTCAGGTAGATATAAAGTTTTTTTGTTTTTTTTTATCTTACCTTAAATGCTCCCACATACATTGAATACACCATATAACACAAAAATACCTGACGTACGCACTGTGTAAAATATATAGATTTACTCACCTTTCCTCCGTTTCTGCCCTCCCCTGTCAGTCAATGCCTCGCCATTCAGTGTCTGCCAAGACTATGACTGACTGCTGGGAGGAAAAACATTTTTTAAATAGGTTTTTCTCCTGATCTATGCATTTGCTAGCAAAGCTGCACTATGTATAGATTAAATGTAATGCTCTTTCAAAAGAGCAAAAATAAAAATTACACTACAGGTATCTTTTAATTCATTGATAATGTGCATTATTTTGCACCCGGGAAGGACATTTTTTTTTTTTTTTTTTTTATATATATTCGCATTTTCCTTCCCAGAATACACATTGTGTGTGAGATGTGCACGTCATCTAAGGCTTGTATAACAGGTACGTTTGCTGCTGCTGTAGTGGAGTAGGATAGGGGCTGCTATAACAGTACTCTAAACTCTTCACCCCCTCCATTTCAGTCCTGGGCCTGATTAATAGGACATTATAGCCAGACATACAAAGACACACATCTGCACCATTCGAATCACACACTGCTTTTCTTGTCCCCCCCCCTAATTCACAGAGTCTTGGCAACATTTCCCCCCTTCCCCTACAAAGGGTACGGATAGAATTCATTCCACTAACAGAGAATTGTAATCGATTAACGAGAAAGTCCAGCATCCACCGGAGCGATCCCTCCACTGTTCGTTTTAAGAAATCTCAAGCTTTATTTTCTTGTGGTAGTAAATCCAACCAACGAAACACAGTAAAGTCAGTTTACATCATAGCTGCCGGATTTTACTGCATTTTGTTGGTTGGATTTTTTTCATCATACGAGAAAATGATTTGAGATCTAATTCATTCAGTTCGGATACCTGTGTCATCCAAAAAACAAACTATTCTAGTAACCTTATCTGTGTAATCTCTAGTAACCTTATTTTTCCTGTGCATGAAATACATCCTACCCTTAGCTCTTGTACCACTTTACCCCACTCGCTCTAGAACAGAGGTGCCCAAAAGGTAGATCCCCAGATGTTGTAGAACTACAACTCCCATGATGCTTTGCACGCCTTTAGAATGACAAAGCATCATGAAAGCTGAAGTTTTAAAACATCTGGGAATCTACCTTTTGGACACCGCTGCTCCAGAATGTGAGCTTGATTGAGCAGGAACCGCAGCACCCTCTGTTCCTGTGCGTCCAACTCGTCTTCTTGCAAATATTTATCGGTTAGTCCATCTATTGTACAGCACTACAGAATTTGTTGGCCCTTTATAAATAATAATAATATTAATTAAAGGAGCAGTGGTGGGATCTCCCCTGTCAATGCTGGACTGGCTTTTTGTTTTTGTTTGAGTTTCCAGAATTGTGCAAGAGTGATTCTTACTCTGCTGCCTGGAGATGAGGTCATGACATAAACTGGAAACTATGCTGTCGAGGCGAGTACCAAGCTCCAGAATGGAACTATGATGATCTTATAAGAGGTTTCCACTACCCCGTACTATTTTCTTATTCTAGGTTTTTAGTGACTTGAAAGCCAAATCACAAAAGTAAAGCTTAAATGGCCAGGCTGTGGATGGAACAGTTGGAAAAGGGTTTATTTCTGCTTTATATTTTCACTTTGTTGAATATTTGCAATTTAATTGCGGTTTAGTAAATAAAACAGTGGCGGCTGGTGAAATTTGAAGATGGTGAGGCGCTTCCCTTTCTGACATGTTTGGCTCTAACCATTTAACCCCATGAGAAGCCCAATGCCCTGTTGAAAACTGTTGAAAGCTGCATCTCCAGTTAAGAGGAGAAATTAAACTCTCTTTTTGAGGAAGAAACCAATCAGAGGATTCTTACTGAGAAGCCTTTGAATCTGTGCTCTATGTTCTGTCCTGCACCCGCAGTCGGGAAGGACACTGGTCTGAGGTCTGTGGAGTAGCAAAATTGAAGATGGCAGGAGCAGTTGCGTAGAGCATTCCTGCCACTTCTGTTAGCTCTGGGAGACGTTTCACAATGTGTTTATTAATGTGCTGATTTACCATGGAATTCATCACTTTTATAATGTGAAGTTAAAATGGGATACCCCATAACACTTTAGCAAACTGTGGAGTGGTCTTTTTATACCGAATGAGGGTGTCTGGTTTCCCCTAGCCCAGCCCCCACTGGAGGTGTGGCTAAGGCATAGATAACACACTTCCTTGTAGTCATGATTCAAACCTGCAATGGGCACTGTGATAAGCTGAATGTGGTCAGCTGGCACTCTCAGCCGATCACAGGTGCCCATGCTTTCCCATTAGCCCAAGCAGCACAGCAGAGATGGGTTGCTAGGCACACTTGTTTAGCATTAAACCATTAAAACAATGGAAGGCTCCAGACACTATAAGCACTACAATGAAATGAAGCAGTTATGGTGCCTACAGTGTACTTCTACATTCTTTCTGTTACAGATCACACAAGGAATAAAATGTACAGAGAAGAGTGTATATATCATTATTATTATTATTATTATTATTGGCATGTATATATGCAGTACTTTACATTCTTATAAAGAGGGGAATTGAAAAGCAAATGAGACAAACTATTACAAATTTTGACAGAAAGCATAGGTTAATGAGGACCCTGCTTGAATGAGTTTAGATAGTATGCTTACAGACAGAGATTGACAGGAGAGAGATATATGTAGGGGTTTATTTCTCTAAGCTCTAAATTGATGCAAATTAGTATAATTTAGTAATCAACCATTTAAACAAAAACAAAGAGCATGAGAAACTGACAAAAGCTTAGAGAAACTCAGTAGCTTGCCCTTCACTAAACCCCCTGCCCGGCTCTCGAAGTAGTCTTTCCTCACTTGTGCCATTACAAAAAGATAAAAAAGCCAAGTAAAACACAGTGTCAAGGTGTGTAGTTCTATGTGCTGTAAAACACCTAGATGGGATGGCATTATAGAATACATTATAAAGAGAACCTATTCCAAGGCTTATGAGACTGATCTAACCCATAAGGGCAGTCCAGAACCAAAATGCCTGCAAGTTCTCTCTGCACGAGAGATACAGCAGCCCCGGACGATTGTTTTGGCCTTCTTTGGGCCTCATCGGTGAGGTGTATCTGACACCACTCTAAGTACAGTGAGCAAGGGGTCCATGTATGGACCATGACTTGTTGTAATGGCACAAGATGAGCTAAAAGTAGCTCAAGATCTGAGCAGGACCCACTGAAGAGCAAGCTACCTGAGCTGTATTCTGTTCCCGGCATTCTCTTGCATACTGTGTTTTTTTGATGAACCATTATGAGAGTAGAGGATTCCAGGCACCATAATGATTGCAATGAAATGTAGTAGTTATGGTGCCTAGAGTGTCCATTTAATTCCATATACAGGTCTGTTTTAAACAGAGGCCTTTTTAAAGATCCTGAATAAAATAAGCTAATCAATTCGTCAATTGACAATTAGTTTTTTATTGGTACATGATGGACACTGATTCAGTATCAAAGCATAATCAAATTGTCAGACAAAACAAATATAGCAATTTATTACCACTTTGTCCATGTGTTAATAAAGGTCGCAGTTCGTAACAGAAGGTCAGAAAACATAAATTTATGGGGACATGATAGAACATGCGAGCTTAGTAGAGTTTACATGGGTGTCATATTCTTCTGATTCGGCAAGTCCAGCAGAGCTTAACGCGTGTGTGTACAAGGTTTGTAAACGGTTTAGTGGAGGTTTGGGGAGACCAGGTGCTCCAGAGAGCCTGGAGAATAAGGAATGTTGCCTACACATATCCGCTATACAAGTCAATATATGCTGTATGGACAGGACGATGCAATCATTCGGTTAGCTGCTGAATAACAATTAGGATGTAATCTTTATCTGAAAAAAAGAGACAAAATGTCATTAAGAATCCAACACAAAAGGATCAAGACAAAACAGATACTTTGCTTGTATGACAGTATAATTGTAGATACATTGTTTTCTACTCAACCTCCAGATACTCTGAGTTCTCTCTGCTAAATCCGACTCCTGTCTCACTGGGTTACTGCACCCTATTTCCCAACACTTATCAAATCACAGGGATAGAAATTTGAAACCAAGACTCAGTTTGGGACGGTCACATTGTGGGATTAAAGCGTGCATTTCTTAAATTCCCTTTTAAGCAAAGATCTCTTTAAAGGGACACTATAGTCACCAGTGCAACGACATGTAATCCTGACCCTATAGTGTTAACACCACCATCTAGCCCCCCTGGGCCCCTCATGCCTCCATAAATATAGTAAAAATCTTACTGTATTCAAGCCAGAAGCTGTAACTCTGCATGCTGTTAGACTCAGAAAAACAAAGCAGTCTGCGACATGTGGCAGCCTGATCCAATCACAGTGCTTACCCTTAAGATTGGCTGAGACTGACAATGAGGCAGAGGCAGCATGATTCAAACACAGCCCTGGCCAATCAGCATCTCCTCATAGAGATTAATTGAATCAATGAATATCTATGAGGAAAGTTCAGTGTCTGCATGCAGAGGGAGGAGACACAGTGCTGCCCTGTGCTCTGCTGACAGCAGATCCGAGTGGGTGGAGGCATATTATGCCTCCATCAACTCCGAAGTCCGCCTGGTGGCAATCTGAGTGACTGCAACTGGAGGTGTTCCTAGCTTTCAATGTAAACACTGTATTTTCTCAGAAAATATAGTGTTTACATGAGAAAGGCTGCAGGGAGCTATAGTTCTCACCTGAACAACCTCATTAAGCTGAAGTTGTTCAGGTGACTATAGTGTCCCTTTAATCCAAGTGCTTTTGGACTACAATTTACAACTTGGATCAGGCTTACATGTAAAGTATACTGCTGTCTTGGCTGGAGCAAAAATTAAAGTATTTAAAATTAAAACAAAGGACACAAAGTTTTGCTCACCTTTAACCATTGAAGACGCCAGACGAGGACACTTTAAACCTCGGACCCACACGGAAACTAAAACTGCATTAAGCAAGCCAGGACAAGTACTTACGATGAATACAAAAGTGTTTATTCGGCACCTTAAACCACAGGGGTATCACAAAAAAGTCCTTATGCATGTCAGACCTCTTGGTCCTTAATCATAGGAATAATCCTATGATTAAGGACTAAGAAGTCTGAAATAAGGACTTTTATTTAACCAATCACCCCTGTGGTGTTTTAGGAGCCTAATAAACTTTTTCATTTCCAGCGCTTGTCCTGGCTTTCTTGATGCAGTTTTCATTTCCTTATAGTCTACATTGAATTAATGCTTTATTGGGACTGATAATGCATGTCTAAGGCCCAGGTTTTCTTGATTCTGATGCAAATGGAGATCTGTGTGCATAAAACCGTCCTGCCCTGGTGCAAGTTTATGGGCAACCCATTGTGCATTCACTTGAGTGTTATATTAAATATTGGTATAGTGAATATTTCAGGTAAATTCAGCCCAACAGGCCATCCCAACAGGCAAAGGTTCGACAAGACAAACCAGAATTTGGGGTCCAGTCCCGCCATCCCAGGTTTATTCCACAGACCATAGTGTACCCACATATAGGGACACCAGGGTAAATGACACCAATGAGCAAAAAAAGTGTTATTAGAGACGCTTGCACAAAACGAGTAAACTCAGGGCACGGGCTTCCCTGAGTGAGGCTGACACATCCCATCTTTTGCCGTCTGACCACCCCTCCCCCGATCCATATGTCACATAGCTGGGAAGTATGTAATAAATGGTGGGACCTACCAATGCTATCAGTCAGTTCTCTCTGACCCTATGGGAAGCAAACTGATTCTAAAAAGCAAATATATATAAAGGCCCAACTATAAATCTTCAGGAGTTGTAAACGATAAAACCGGTCACTCATGCAGAATTTAAAGAAATTGACTTAGATATTTTTTTGAAGTAGGTAAACAAAGATTGTGGTGCTGTAACTAAATTTCAATTTAGTTTTAGTCATAGCCTTTTGACTAAAAAGTAAATTACGTTTTAGTCGTATTTTAGTCATCTGAATTGTTTAAGTTCAACATGACTAAAATCGAATGGGTTTAGTTAAAGCCTCTATCTCTTTTGCCCCTTCCCCATCCCGCATTGTGTCTCTTTGTGTCCTCCCAGCCCCTCCAGGTGTCTCTTTTCGAAGCCCTGGTCTGTCTCTTTTGCCCCTTCCACAGCCCATCTGTGCAGTGTTAATTTTGGTGGCAAATTTCAATTTAGTTTTAGTCATAGTCTTTTGACCAAAAAGCCATTTTAGTTTTAGTCGTATTTTAGTCATCTGAATTGTTTTAGTCGACAAAATTAACACTGATATACACATACATAAATATATATAATAAATAAAATGGCTGTCCCCTCCTGCATTACCTGGAGCAACCATTATCTCATTTTTCTTGCACCGAATCCGGAAGAATGTCAGATCATTTTGAGGGTCAATATCTCGCACTGAGCAGCGTGCTTTGATTGCGAGTTGGTGCATTAGACCAGCATATTGCACTGTGGTTGCATTATCCATTGTACTTTTAATTGGGATGCCTAGAATAAAAGACACTAGGTGTGAGTCATGATATAAAAGACCTAGGAGGTAGAGCAGCATTTAAACATGGCTCCTGCCTCTGCACTAACTCCATGATCAGAAGTATGATAGCTGTCATAACCATAGAAATGTGGTATTGAATAGGCACCATAACCACGTCATCTCACTGTAACTCCACACAGTAACTCTCACTGTAACTTATACTAATGATGGGCACCAGTGACAGAACGCAAGTAAAGAGAGAGGTCAGGCTGCAGATGCCTGGCGACCCTCATTCTGTGTTGAACCGTTTAAAAACAGATTTTACACACTAAAGAGTGGGTCCAGGCACCATAACCACTTAAATTAGACAAAATGGTGATGGTGCGTATAGTGTCCTTTAAATAGGATCGTATCATTCCTCGCTTCAGATTATAGGGCAAAGGTCCCTCGGCGCTGGTCGCCGACCTACTCCTTCTCCGACATCATCTGATGGGGGCCATAATATGCATGCGCGGTGAGCGCATTAGGCCTTCTCCACTGGAAATCATTGCCTCAATGGTTTCCTATGGGGTTTTCTCTGACGCTGGATGTCCACATGCTGCGCGTGAGTACATACAGCATCGGTTCACGGAATCAAAATCAGGAAATGCCTCTAGTGGTTATCTGGTAAAGGGGACAGAGACACTGCACCCAGACCACTTCATTGAGATGAAGTGGTTTGGATTCTTATAGTGTCCCTTTAACACGTTTACAAACCAAATATATATCTCATTAACTTTTTTTCAACAAAGATTTTAAGAATCAGTATATTTCCTACATTTCTTGGTTGGGTTATTATGCACTGAATTTGTGTCTGCATTCAGATTTTTTATTTTAAATAGTTCAGGGATTTAATCTGGTCCAAGGACTGAGCTAATTTAGGTGCCAGATATTCAAAGAACCAATTACTTCAGGTGCAATACATTACATCCTACAAATATCTCTTTTACACAGCAAGTCATTTGCACAATATATTCTGTTTCCCTAAATGTCCATCCATGTTCTCACCTTCTGAATTTACAATAATAATTCCTTGCACTCCCTTCTGTCCCTGGATCCTCTTTAAAGTTTCTTCAACGTCCGCCTGCAGAGACAAAACATAGGACATGACAAAACAGCGAGTACAGTCAAGCATTTCTGATTTAATTGCAATTGTGTTCGGGATATAAGGAGTTAAAACCCTGTAGTCACTGATTGTACAAGCTTGTGCTGGCATTTCCTTTTTCTGAACTGGATTATGATGTCATTTACTAAATCTTTAAGGTGACTGTCACAGTTTATGGTCTTTGCATAATTTGCAAAAGCCCCCAACGGTAACAGCTAGAGGTCTGGCGGGAGCAGGACTACTTATCTACTTAAGCAGTTTACTTATCTGAATATGTCCCTCGTGGGCGCTACCATCATCTTCACTCTGTTCCTCCTCAGTCGGTGTCATAAGCGAGACTACAGCATTAAGGTATATGGAGGCCCCCCTGTAGAAAGAGCTTTTTATTAGAGGAAAAATAAAGAGAAAGCCCCTGGTTTGTCCTTGTATATATTTTGACTGGGTTGTAATTTCAGTGAAATTCCAACACAGTCAATGTTAAGTATTTAATTAGATTTGATTGGATCGGCAATATTTGCAGTCGACTGATGTCCTGTTTATTCTCACAGACAGGCAGCAAAGCTCGCCACAGATTTGGGGCCTACTCCACACCTGCGGCTTTTGTGGCTAAGTTGGCCACCCCAACGTACTCATCCCCGGTTGCTACTGGCAGACAAGCATCCTGCAACGGTATGGGGCGGAAATCCCAGAGAGTACATACAGGTGAGAGAAAAGATACATACAACATAAGTGCCATGCTCCAGCACCCTGTGGCCCACAAGATGGCAGCCATGCCGGAACAAGACACTAGTTCCACAGACTCCCTAGCTCACCTGTCACACCCAAGTACTGGCAGACCCTGATGCATTAACTACAGCCAACAAACTGGACATTCAGAATCTCCTGCTAGAATTGAAGACCTAGAGAGGACGGAGGTTCAGGTGGTGACCACTCGAGTGCAAGCCTCTGAGGAGGACATATTAGATGTGCAGCAGGAGGTGAAGGGACTAAAGGAAACTGTGCTACAACTCCAGTCCTCCCACTCCACCTTGCTCATGAGGCTGGATATTGCGGAGGACTTCTGTCCCAAACCAACATAAAGGTTAGAGACAATCCTAACACGATTGGCCTGAACGCATTACCACACGCTCAGGCAAAAACATTGATGTTTGAAGGGTTCTTCCTCATCTGCAAACCAGAACAAGCACCACATTTGGCACACTGAGACGTATTTTTTTCGATGTCAATCTCTACCAGATAAAAATCATGTTAACTCCCAACTTAGTTATTTCCAGGACCTAACCATGAACACGCTTCAATTGAGGAGAACGCTAGGTCCGTGAACCCACCGACTACAGGAAGCAGGAGTGGACTATCGATGGACACTACCAAGAACCTTGACAGCTGTGCGAAATGGCACCACCTTGAGACTCTCCTCTATGTCGGAAGCTGACTCATTCTTCCAAGCTCTTGTGCTCCTGTTGGAGCCAGTGACCCCAACATCGCTCACATTGGACCCTGCGAAGACCACCCCTTGCAAAAGGGGAGCACCGGTAGCAGCAACCTGAACCAAAATGAAGCAAATAGGACATGCACGTATATGTTTTGTTCTGACTTTAAAGTTTCAAAGCCGTTATGAGTTTCTATTTTCTTTCACATGCCTATTAGTGACTCTAGCATGCTGAGCCATAACCAGAGGCTGTATAAGCTTGTTGTGGTTTCTCTCCGCTATAGGAAACAAACTTTAAAGCCTAAAGCTATAGCTCTCACAAATATTAAACCCCCCCCCTCCCGTGGCTGCCTTGGTTAGGGGTCTTTAATCATAATTGATACTGTGTACGCAGGTCTGTGGCCAACATTAAGGTGCATCGCTGTCTAATTGGCGACTGTCTAGCCATATACTGCTCGTTACTGAACCCTCTGAAGCCAGGGTAACTGTTAGATACTGTGTGTTTTATTCCTGACCTGAATACTCCGGGAACGGAACAGTTTTTAGTTTGGACCAGTGTTGTTATTTTATACGTCTATAAGTGAATTATTCGCCTCACAGTATAGAGAGTTAGGCCCATGGCATCATAGTGTCATCTCATCATCCCATGTTCCCTTATGTCATTATATATATATAAAAAAAAGAGGTATGTCTCGTTTTAATGCTTGATAACATGACTGAACCGTTGTCTCTCTTTCATTGTCATAAGAGACGAGCCTATTCTTGTTGTGTTATTCATCTACCTCAATAAAAAAGAGAATGACAAACATATAAAATAAAGATTTGATCTTTATGAAATACTAATTTTAGATATGGAGGTCACAGAGTCGCTTTAATATACAATTAAAAGAGAATGGAGAAGCAGTAATTACAATGCCCCTTTAAGTCACATTCTGTATTTACACATGGATTTGTCATTGAATGGAAGGAGTATTTACTGCTATCGTTTGGACTGATTTGCATTTCATAATTTTCAGATGTCATATAAACATTTCTATCTGCCTCATATTTTATACTAAAAGAAACACAAGGGATAAGTTTTACAGCACACGTGCAATGTCAAATATATATACCTACCTAAGTACATTTCTGCGAAGAATAATATTTCATCTATACGTAGGACTAGCCTAATAGGTAGACAATATAAAACTGAAAAAGGTATTTTAATCTACATTTTTGTTGTGACCACAGATTTTTCCTCTATGCTATTTCTGTGGAAGAGATGATAACGGTAGGCTTTAACTATTTAGTCTCTTTGAAAATAAACATGTAAAATCTTGTATTTTAGTAATCTATTGCATAGCTAGCAGAACTGGAACATTTAGGCACACATACCAAACAAAGCAACTAATTACACATAACGCTGGATGCAACCTGAGACCTGGACCCAAGGATTGAGACCCCACTATTAAATTATGGTTTCCATCTAGATCCCTGGAAGTCTCTCATACAGACTCAAGTGTGGCTTTTGCCACCAGACACAATATTGCCAACTTTCTTTGCGGTGTCTATACGGTGCATCTGGTGGGGCAACAGTGTCTGGTAGACATGCTGAATGCTGTGTATGGAAATCTGGTGACAGCAGCCGTCCCAGGATACGGTTATCCATGAACTACACCAGAGTTAAGAAGATCCACCTTGTTTTTCTCAATACAAAATCAGTTTTTGTTGTTGTTGTTTTTTTTGTTGGGCAAGACATGATAAGTGCTGCCTGGGGTATCTACAATGAATACACTGCAGGAAATAAAATGTTTGTTTAATCAAGGAGCTGTCCTTGATTTCTTCATTAAAATCCTTTCTGCAGCATATGAATTCTACATACAACATGGCAGCACTTCATACCATATACTATTCTACAGCATAGAAGCAATGTGTCCTAGATACAGGGTGGATCTGGCATTCCCTAATTACACAATGACACGTTTGTTGAGCAGTATGTAAAAAATATCCTTAAAAAAAAAACCAATAGACAATATATCTCCTATGTAAATATTGCAATCAAAGTGCACAGGGAGGGTCACATTATTGTCCGGAGTTTCAAACACTAGAGACAAGTGGAGACAGTGAGACAAACACCGGTCTCCACTTCCATACAGTGATGTCTAGGGGATCGGCCATTTGCTCGGAGCCCACCAGCATAGAGCGCTAATAGGTGTTAGTGCAGGACTCTAGTGTTTAGATCTCCAAGCTGAAGCCTGCGGAATACTCGCTCGCCCATTGCAGACCGAGCCAATCAGGGCGCGGCCTAGTGACAGCAACCTGCTCAGCACTACACAGGCGGCTGCCTGGTATCACCGACAGTGAAATGCCCATCCCTGCCAGTGCCCATCTTCTGGTACCCCAGACACAGCTCACCATCTTTGCAGCCTCTCTCCACTGTCACCACAGCGAACCACTGCGCATGCGCCACCAAGCGGCCGAACCCACAAATGTCCCACCTCAGAGGGGCGTGGCTAGCTTGCAACATAGAATGGGCAATATAGATACCTGCCAAGTGTCCCTATGTAGGAGGGGCAGTCCTAATTTGGGGACAACATCCCTCTAAGGATCTCCATGTAATATCTGCAATAAATGTGTTTAGAAATGAGTCTATGTAATTCATATATTAGTCTTGTTCTAACTTATATTGTAGTTGCAACAATTGTTATAAGGAAGTCTCCACCCATTTATTGTTAAGATTCTATCATGATAATTGTTGGTTTGGTTTCATGTTCAGGTGAGGGGGGGAAAGGTATTCCCTCACGGGTGTCTATGGCCGCGACTACTTTTTAGACACTTCTTAAAGCGCTTTCTCACACACTTTTTTATTTTTTTAATGACACATTTATACCTTGTGTGTGATCACAGCTGCTACCATAAAATATGTCACTATTTAAAAATAGAAAAAAAATTTTTTGCATGAATATTGATGAATTGTTGATTAGAAGAAGAAAGTGTGTTTAATCAGATTGATCAATTGGAGGAAACACCTGTTTCTAATTGCCCAAATCATTTAGAAAGTATGTTGGGTAAAGAAGTGAGAATGAAATGAGAGGTAGCACCCCTAGAAAAGTATATTAAAGAAAATATTACCCCTAGAGGGCTAAGATTTTACAAAAATCCTTGCTTTGATTGAGACGATGATACCTTTACTGTGACTGAATGGAATATAATGTTAGATTATTTCTCCTTCAGTATGATGAACTTTATAATCAAAAGAAGGAAAAAGACCCTAGAGAAATTAGATGGTGAAATAAATAAAGAACAACATTTTCTAATGAACCATACAAATGCAGATGAATATGAAAAAAATCACTAGGGATATTCAAAATGTAGTTGAAAAAATAGAGTCTAATACAATACAGACAAATAAAAAGAAATATAGACGTGATAAAACAGATTATGCCAGAAATGAGGTAAGAACTTTTTCTAAAAACAGAATGAGTAACACAAACAACAGATGTCTCCCCTCCACCCCCCACATGGAGGGAATTTTCCAATAAGAGAGAAAATTAAAAGGTAGACTCCCCTAGGAGAAAAAGTGCTAATACACCAAGAAACGTAAGGAAAAGAGAGATTATTCAAATCAAAATATAGTCCCCAAGAAAGGGAATGGGTTTCCTACTAGGGATATTAAACAGGAAACAACAGTTAGACCAAAGGGGAATCAACCATCTCAAGTTATAGTGAATAAGGAAAAGGTGCAACACAGAAAAGGTCACTCTAGACAAACGAGAATTTCTCACTACTAATAGGTTTGACACACTTTCCAGAATTCCCCAAGCGGAGGATTTTTGGAACTCCAAAGTGAAGGAGAGGTACAAATAATTAGACAGCTGCAATTCACCAGCAAAAACAAGGAAATAAAAAGAAATCGACGCACCCATTCGAAATTTCAGAAATGGACAGGGGTATCTTTAACTTAACAAATAAGACATTAAAGCCCACACAACTAACACTTCTACAAAAAGGTTTAAAATTCGCCCCCTCCAATAATTTAAATAAGTTTAGTACATATACAGATCTCAATAAATTCAAAAATAATATCTGTCTAAAAAGGTACTTCAGGAAGGCACCAATAAGACAAGAATTAGCAGTAAACCAAACAGAATATATACACACAAATTTAAAGAAGAAATCATCGTTTTTTCCCTAACCATTTGATTTCAAACGAGATGAATATGTTTGAAAAATGAGTGATGAAGGATGTAATTTAACAAAAGCAGAAATTAAAGCCCTTAAAGATTTTCAAAACAATGACACAATAATAATTAAACCAGCTGATAATGGTGGAGGTATTATTCTATTAAATATAACTGATGATGACTATTATTATGATTATTAATTACTAAATGACACAAAAACTTATGAGAAATTACAAAAAGATCCCACTGGAGAAATAAAGGATACGTTTTCACAGTATCTAAACAAAGGAAAAGATTTAGGTATTTTAAAGAAACAAAAATATAATTACCTAAATGTAGAGTTCCCTATGATACGATTATTGTATTACCTACCTTAAATGTACAAAAATGCTACACATCCCCCATGAAGGCCAATTGCGTCAGGCATAAAATCGGTATCTAGTACAGTATGAGTATATAGATAATTGCCTCCAACCCATTGTACAAACCAACAAGAGCTATTTAAAGAATACAGTAAATATCCTACAAGTGTTGGAAGAAATCCCATAGCAAGAGGACTACTATCTACTAACAGCGGACGTAAGTTCCCTGTATACTATCATATCTCATGAGAGAGGATGTGAGGCAGTGAATTACTTTTTAACACAGACACATAAAAAGGAAACGGAACAGATTGATTAAATTCTAGAGGGCATCGAATTAATTTTAATAAACAATTATTTTTGGTACAATGAGAAATTTTATTTACAAATATGCGGTACGGCGATGGGGACCAGGTTCGCTTACAGTTATGCCAATCTGTTCATGGCATATTGGGAACAAAGTTTTCTGTTCGGTGGTCATAACTGGGTGGAGAACCTGGTAACCTATCACCGATATAGCGATGATTTTTTTTTTTTATATGGAGTGGTCCTGAGGACCACCTCAAATTATTTCTGGATCACCTAAATGTGAACAACTGGGGTATAGTTCGTACAGCTAATTTTGGTAACAGGTCAGTGGATGTTCTCGATCTGAATATATTTATACACCACAATAGGATCCACACTAAAACCTTTTTAAACCTGTAGATGTTCCTGTGTGTCCAACTTGTCTGGTTACAACTACATGTCTGTTCGTCCACCCATTGTAAAGCGCTGCGGAATTTGACGGCGCTCTATAAATAATATAATAAAAATAATAACGTAAATAGTTAAAACCAGTCCTCGAGTTGTCATTACCATCCGTGGTTAAATGGCATTCCTAAATCACAATTTCTTAAGATAAAGTGAAACTGTATGAGTGAAGACATTTTTACTCTAGAGGCATCTGAATTAAGTAAAGACTTTAAAGAGAAAGGTTATGATGAAAATAAAACTAAATCAAGTTTTAATGAAGTTTCAACAATAGATCGGAATGACCTTTTAAAATACAAAAATAAAGAAACACGACAAGACAAATTAAACTTAACTATTTTATGTGACTTTAATCAAAGAAAAAAATAGACACTGGTCAATAGTGATGTACCGAACTGTCCGCCGGCGAACAGTTCCCGGCGAACTTAGCGTGTTCGCCGCGGCGGGCGGACACATGCGCAGTTCGATCCGCCCCCTATTCGTCATCATTGGGCAAACTTTGACCCTGTGCCTCTCGGTCAGCAGACACATTCCAGCCAATCAGCAGCACTCCCTCCCTTCCACACCCTCCAACCTCCCTCCCAGCATCCATTTTCGATTCATTCGGAAGATGCATGCTTAGTGAGAGGAGGGAAAGTTTAGCTGCTGCTGATTAGATAGGGAAATTGATAGCTAGGCTAGGGTATTCAGTGTCCACTACAATCCTGAGGGACTCATCTGATCTCTGCTGTAAGGACAGCACCCCATAACATCAGGCTGCTTTTTTTTTTCCTGTGTAATGTAATTGCAGGTGCCTGCCTGCCAGCTTCTGTGTGAGGTTCACATTGGATACTGTGCCTACTTGCCCAGTGCCACCACTCATATCTGTTTTAACAATAGGTTAAGCTTTACATTTAAAATATTTTTTTTTTCACTGTAATAGAAGAGCAGTTGCCTGACTGCCAGCTTCTGTGTGAGGTTCACATTGGATACTGTGCCCACTTGCCCAGTGCCACCAGTCATATCTGTTTTAACAATTGGTTAAGCTTTAAATTTAAAATAAATAATTTGTTTTCATTGTAATAGAAGAGCAGTTGCCTGCCTGCCAGCTTCTGTGTGAGGTTCACATTGGATACTGTGCCTACTTGCCCAGTACCACCACTCATATCTGTTTTAACAATTGGTTAAGCTTTACATTTAAAATAATTTTTTTTTTTTCACTGTAATAGAAGAGCAGTTGCCTGCCTGCCAGCTTCTGGGTGAGGTTCACATTGGATACTGTGCCCACTTGCCCAGTGCCACCACTCATATCTGTTTTAACAATTGGTTAAGCTTTAGATTTAAAATAAATAATTTGTTTTCACTGTAATAGAAGAGCAGTTGCCTGCCTGCCTGCCAGCTTCTGTGTCAGGTTGGATGCCTTGCCCATTTGCACAGTCAGTGCCACCACTCATATCTGTTTTAACAATTGGTTAAGCTTTAGATTTTAAATAAATAATTTTTTTCACTGTAATAGAAGAGCAGTTGCCTGCCTGCCAGCTTCTGTGTGAGGTTCACTTGGATACTGTGCCTACTTGCCCAGTGCCACCACTCATATCTGTTTTAACAATAGCTTAAGCTTTAGATTTTAAAGAAATCATTTTTTTCACTGTAATAGAAGAGCAGTTGCCTGCCTGCCAGCTTCTGTGTCAGGTTGGATGCCTTGCCCATTTGCACAGTCAGTGCCACCACTCATATCTGTTTTAACAATTGGTTAAGCTTTAGATTTTAAATAAATATTTTTTTTCACTGTAATAGAAGAGCAGTTGCCTGCCTGCCAGCTTCTGTGTGAGGTTCACATTGGATACTGTGCCTACTTGCCCAGTGCCACCACTCATATCTGTTTTAACAATAGCTTAAGCTTTAGATTTTAAAGAAATCATTTTTTTTCACTGTAATAGAAGAGCAGTTGCCTGCCTGCCAGCTTCTGTGTCAGGTTGGATGCCTTGCCCATTTGCACAGTCAGTGCCACCACTCATATCTGTTTTAACAATAGCTTAAGCTTTAGATTTTAAAGAAATCATTTTTTTTCACTGTAATAGAAGATCAGTTAGTTGTCTGCAAGCTTCTGGGTGTCAGGCCTACTTCAGCGTGTGCTCTGCAGACCTGTGCCAGCGTGCTTTGACAGTTGCCAATCATATCTGGTGTCTCTTTAGCGTGCTTTTACAAAGAAAAAAGGTTTCCAGTGTAAGCTAATAGCAGCCAGTCAGTGTCCTTCAAGCGGCTCTGTCAGGCCTTCCTTCAGCGTGTGCCCTGCACAACCCTGCCAGCGTACTTTGACAGTTGCCACTCATATCTTGTGTCTCTATAGCGTGCTTTTACAACCAAAATTTTGTTTCCACTGTAATAGAAGAGCAGTTGCCTGCCTGCCAGCTTCTGTGTGAGGTTCACATTGGATACTGTGCCTACTTGCCCAGTGCCACCACTCATATCTGTTTTAACAATAGCTTAAGCTTTAGATTTAAAAGAAATAATTTTTTTCACTGTAATAGAAGAGCAGTTAGTTGTCTGCAAGCGTCTGGGTGTCAGGCCTACTTCAGCGTGTGCTCTGTAGACCTGTTCCAGCTTGCTTTGACAGTTGCCAATCATATTTGGTGTCTCTTTAGCGTGCTTTTACAAAGAAAAAAGGTTTCTAGTGTAAGCTAATAGCAGCCAGTCAGTGTCCTTCAAGCGGCTCTGTCAGTCCTTCCTTCAGCGTGTGCTCTGCAGAACTGTTCCAGTGCAGATTGCCAATCATATCTGGTGTCTCTATAGCGTGCTTTTAAAACCAAAATTTGTTTTTCACTGTTATAGATTGAATAGCAGTTACTTGTCTTCAAGCGGCTCTGTCAGTCCTTCCTTCAGCGTGTGCTCTGCAGAACTGTTCCAGTGCACATTGCCAATCATATCTGGTGTCTCTATAGCGTGCTTTTAAAACCAAAATTTGTTTTTCACTGTTATAGATTGAATAGCAGTTACTTGTCTTCAAGCGGGTGTGTCAGGCCTACAGTGTGTGCTCTGCAGAACTGTTACAGTTCACATTGCCAATCAAATCTGGTCTCACAGTAGCTTGCACGCATAGTACCACTAATCCCCCAAAAAATGACAGGCAGAGGCAGGCCACCCCGCAGGGGCCGTCGTGGTCGTGGTGCTGTGATTCCCTTTTGCCCTAGAATAATGCCCAGTTTTCAGAAGCCACGTACCCTGAACTTGAAAAGTTCTGAGGACATAGTTGACTGGCTAACACAGGACACCCAATCTTGTACAGCCTCCGCTCGGAACCTTGACGCACCATCCTCCTCCAGCTTAGCTTCAGGCACCTCTCAAGATACCACTCACCCGCCTGCCGCCACCACCAAAACTAGCACCACAGCCGCTTTACTTGGTATGTCAGAGGAGTTATTCACACACCCGTTTGAATAAATGAGTGATGCGCAACCATTATTGCTAGAGGATGTAGATAACAGGGATATGTCTCAGGCAGGCAGCATTAAACACATGGAGGTACGGTGTGATGATGATGATGTTGTACCCGCTGCTGCTTCCTTTTCTGAGTTGTCAGATACAAGCGAAGCGGTTGATGATGAAGATGCGTCCATGGATGTCACGTGGGTGCCCGCTCGGCAAGAAGAAGAACAGGGCGAAAGTTCAGATGGGGAGACAGAGAGGAGGAGGAGACGAGTTGGAAGCAGGGGGGGGTCGTCGCAAGGAGCTAGTGGCACAGTCAGACAGCATGCATTGGCACCCGGGGTCAGCCCGACAGCAACGCCAATCAACGCATGCTGTGTCCACCACCAGAATGCCGTCATTGCAGAGCTCAGCAGTGTGGCATTTTTTTTGTGTGTCTGCCTCTGACAACAGCGATGCCATTTGCAACCTGTGCCAAAGGAAACTGAGTCGTGGGAGGTCCAACACCCACCTAGGTACAACTGCTTTGCGTAGGCACATGATCTCACATCACAAACGCCTATGGGATCAACACATGAGTACAAGCAGCACGCCTACTCTAAGCCGCCATCCTCCTCCTGGTCCAGCATCTTCAGCCACGTCAACCACTGCTGTCCTTCTTGCCCCCTCTCAACCATCCGCCACTCCGTCTCCCGCCTTGAGCAGTTCCCGCTCATCTGCCCACAGTCATGTGTCTGTCAAGGACATGTTTGAGCGTAAGAAGCCAATGTCACCAAGTCACCCCCTTGCCCAGCGTCTGACAGCTGGCTTGTCCGAACTATTAGCCCGCCAGCTTTTACCATACAATCTGGTTGAGTCTGAGGCGTTCAAAAAATTTGTAGCTATTGGGACACCGCAGTGGAAGGTACCCGGCCGGAATTTCTTTTCACAAAAGGCAATCCCCAACTTGTACTCGATTGTGCAAAAGGAAGTCATGGCATGTCTGGCACACAGTGTTGGGGCAAGGGTCCATCTGACCACTGATACCTGGTCTGCAAAGCATGGTCAGGGCAGGTATATCACCTACACTGCGCATTGGGTAAACCTGCTGACGGCTGACGATCAAGGAATGCGTGGCATTGCAGAGGAGTTGGTGACACCGCCACGAATTGCAGGCAGTCCTGCTGCCACCTCCTCTACTCCCTCCTACTCCATCCTCTTCCATAACCTCCTCGGCTGAGTCCTCTTGTGCTGCTGCGTCTTGCTCCACATCAACGGCACCCCCCCAGCTCCCCAGGTACTATTCCACATCCCGGATACGGCAGTGTCACGCCGTCTTGGGTTTGACTTGCTTGAAAGCAGAGAGTCACACCGGACAAGCACTCCTGTCCGCCCTGAACGCACAGGTGGAAAAGTGGCTGACTCCGCAGCAACTGGATATCGGCAAAGTGGTGTGTGACAACGGAAAAAATTTGATAGCAGCATTGAAGTTGGGCAAGTTGACACATGTGCCGTGCATGGCACATGTGTGTAATCTGATCGTACAACGCTTTGTGCATAAGTACACAGGCTTACAGGACGTCCTGAAGCAGGCCAGGAAGGTGTGTGGCCATTTCAGGCGTTCCTACACGGCCATGGCTCACTTTGCCGATATCCAGCGGCGAAACAACATGCCAGTGAGGCGCTTGATTTGCGACAGCCCTACACGTTGGAATTCAACACTCCTAATGTTCGACCGCCTGCTCCAACAAGAATATTTGTATGACCGGGGTGCTAGGACAGCCTCTGGGGAGCTGGGATTTTTTTTGCCACGTTACTGGACGCTCATGCGCAATGCCTGTAGGCTCATGCGTCCTTTTGAGGAGGTGACAAACCTAGTCAGTCGCAACGAAGGCACCATCAGCGACATCATACCATTTGTTTTCTTCATGGAGCGTGCCCTGCGAAGAGTGCTGGATCAGGCTGTAGATGAGCGTGAAGAGGAAGAGTTGTGGTCACCATCAGGGCCGCCATCAGGGCATGACAACCATAACAGTTGTCATGGGCCCGGCGGTCCTGGGGGGCCCCGAGCCCCACATACTGCTACAGTAAGTAATGGCTGAGCTGGGGAGTTAAACAATCTCCCCAGTCAGCCTGCACTCAGCAAGGGGCCCGCACAGCCGTCCGCTGGCCCCTGCTGCTAAAAATGTTCTCCCTCCGTGCAGGGCATACTGAGGGGCAGCTAAGGGGCCTCCCAAAGACCCCACTAGGCTGCCCCACAGTGTGCCTGTCTCCAAACACAGCCTCACTGAGCTGCCTGTAACACTGCTCAGGGCAGCTCCGTGAGGCTTGTTTTGCAGGAAGTGACATCACCAGTCACAGTGAGCTATGCGGAGCTGCCCTGAGCAGACTTACAAGAGGACCACCAGAAAGGTAAGGTTTGGGAGGGTTTTGGGAGCCACTACCCCCCCTGCTACCACTGCATCCCCTACTCCCCCCTTGCTTCCACTGCACCCCCTACCCCCCTTGCTCCCACTGCACCCCCTACCCCCCCTTGCTCCCACTGCACCCCCTACCCCCCCTTGCTCCCACTGCATCCCCTACCCCCTTGCTCCCACTGCATCCCCTACCCCCCTGCTCCCACTGCATCCCCTACCCCCCCTGCTCCCACTGCATCCCCTACCCCCTGCTCCCACTGCATCCCCTACCCCCCTGCTCCCACTGCATCCCCCTACCCCCCTGCTCCCACTGCATCCCCCTACCCCCTGCTCCCACTGCATCCCCCTACCCCCCTGCTCCCACTGCATCCCCCTACCCCCTGCTCCCACTGCATCCCCCTACCCCCTGCTCCCACTGCATCCCCCTACCCCCTGCTCCCACTGCATCCCCCTACCCCCTGCTCCCACTGCATCCCCCTACCCCCTGCTCCCACTGCATCTCCTACCCCCTGCTCCCACTGCATCCCCTAGCCCCCTGCTCCCACTGCATCCCCTACTCCCCCTGCTCCCACTGCATCCCCTACCCCCCTGCTCCCACTGCATCCTTACCCCCCTACTCCCACTGCATCACCTACCCCCCCTGCTCCCACTGCATCCCCTGCTCCCTCTGCAGCCCCTACCCCCATGCTCCCTCTGCAGCCCCTAACCCCCTGCTCCCACTGCATCCCTTACCCCCCCTGCTCCCACTGCATCCTTACCCCCCCTGCATCCCCTACCCCCCTGCTCCCACTGCATCCCCTGCTCTCTCTGCAGCCCCTACCCCCTGCTCCCTCTGCAGCCACTACCCCCCTGCCCCCACTGCAGCCCCTACCCCACTGCATCCCCTGCTCCCTCTGCAGTCCCTACCCCCTGCTCCCTTTGCAGCCTCTAGCCCCTCTGCAGCCCCTACCCCCACTGCATCCCCTACCCCCCTGCTCCCACTGCATCCCCTGCTCCCTCTGCAGCCCCTACCCCTCTGCTCCCTCTGCAGCCCCTACCCCCCGCTCCCACTGTATCCCCTCCTCCCTCTGCAGCCCCCACCCCCCTGCTCCCACTGCATCCCCACCCCCCTGCTCCCACTGCATCCCCTACGCCCCTGATCCCACTGCAGTCCATACCCCTTGCAGCTCCTACCCACTGCAGCCCATACCCCCTACAGCCCCTACCTCCCACCTCCCTCTGCAGCTCCTAACCCTTGCGACCACTGCAGCCCATAACCCCTACAGCCCCTACCTCTCTGCTCCCTCTGCAGCCCCTGCTCCCTCTGCAGCCCCTACCCCCTGCGACCACTGCAGCCCATACCCCCTACAGCCCCTGCTCCCTCTGCAGCCCCTACCCCCTCTGCAGCCCCTACCCCCTCTGCAGCCCCTACCCCCTGCTCCCTCTGCAGCCCCTACCCCCTGCTCCCTCTGCAGCCCCTAGCCCATACCCCCTACAGCTTCTACCTCCCTGCTCCCTCTGCAACCCCTACCTAATTCAGCCCCTACCTCCCTGCTCCATCTGTAGCACCTACCCCTGCTCCCACTGCAGCCCCTACCTCCTGCAGCCCCTACCTCCCTGCTCCCACTGAATCCCCTACCCAACTGCTCCCACTGCAGCTCCTATTACCCTTTGCACCCACTACATCCTGTCCCTCCTCTGCACCCACTACAGCCTCTATTCCCCCCTGTACCCTCTGCAGCCCCTTCCACTCACACCCTTTACAGCCCCTTCCTTTCGGCACCCTCTGCAGTCCCTTCCCCTTTGCACACACAAACACAAAGGGACACTATATAGTTACCAGAACAACTACAGCTTAATTTATATTATACAGCTTAATGTAGTTGTTCTGGTGAGTATAGTCTACCACTGCAGGGTTTTTGCTGCAAAGACTGCCTTTTCAGAGAAAATGCAGTGTTTACATTGCTGCCTAGGAACACCACTCTCCACCATGCCACTGGATCAACAGGAAATGCGATCTCCCTCCTCCCTGGCACGGTAAGAACCAGGGAGGGGGGAATAAAATTGAAATATACACAAATAAATAAAAAAAATAATACTCCCCTTCCCCCCTATTTTACACACACACTGAATCCTAACAAGCACACTCTGCACTACACACACACACTACATTCACTAAACACACTCTGCACTACACACACACTACATTCACTAAACACACTCTGCACTACACACACACTACATTCACTAACACACTCTGCACTAGATTCACTAAACACACTCTGCACTACACACACACTACATTCACTAAACACACTCTGCACTACACACCCTACATTCACTAACACACTCTGCACTACATTCACTAAACACACTCTGCACTCACTACAAACACTACATTTACTAAACACACTCTGCACTACACACACACACTACATTCACTAAACACACTTTGCGCTACAGACACACACTACATTCACTATACACATTGTGTTCTACACACACACACACACACACTATACACATTTTGTACTACACACACACTACATTCACTAAACACACTCTGCACTACATTCACTATACACTCTCTGCACTCACTACAAACACTACATTCACTAAACACACTCTGCACTACACACGCACTACATTCACTAAACACACTTTGTACTACACACACTACATTCACTAAACACACTTTGCACTACACACACACACACACACACACACTACATTCACTATACACACGTTTCACTCACTACAAACACACTACATCCACTACAAAAACACACACTCTGCATGCACTATACACACACCTACATTCACTACACACACACTCTGCATCTAATGCATGCATACAAACATTACATACATTACACAAAACGTACAATCTGCATCCACTATACACACTGCATCCATGACACACATACTGCATCCACTATACACACTGCATCCATGACACACATACCGCCTCCACTATACACATTCTACATCCACTATACATACTGCATCCATGACATACATACTGCATCCACTATACACACTGCATCCATGACACACATACCGCCTCCACTATACACATTCTACATCCACTATACATACTGCATCCATGACATACATACCGCATCCACTATACACACACACACACACTTCATCCTTGTGGGCGGACTCGGGGCTGGCCCCGGGGGCCCAGATCTTGAGCTGTGTCAGGGGCCCTAAAATTTCTGATGGCAGCCCTGGTCACCATCACCACCAGAAACAGCCTTATCAGCATCGCTTGCTGGACCTACGGCAACGCTGGAAGAGGATTGTGAGGAAGAGGAGTCAGAGGAGGATTGTAGCTTTGAGGAGGAGGAGCAAGACCAAACACAACAGGCATCCCAGGGTGCTCGTTGTCACCTATCTGGTACCCGTGGTGTTGTACGTGGCTGGGGGGAAGAACATACCTTCAATGACATCAGTGAGGAGGAGGAACGGGAAATGAGTAGCTCGGCATCCAACCTTGTGCAAATGGGGTCTTTCATGCTGTCCTGCCTGTTGAGGGACCCTCGTATAAAAAGGCTGAAGGAGAACGACCTGTACTGGGTGTCCACGCTACTAGACCCCCGGTATAAGCAGAAAGTGGCGGAAATGTTACCGAATTACAACAAGTCGGAAAGGATGCAGCATTTGCAAAATAAATTAAAAAGTATGCTTTACACAGCGTATAAGGGTGATGTCACAGCACAACGGGAATCTAACAGGGGGAGAGGTGGAAGTCATCCTCCTCCTCCTCCTCCTCCTCCCACGACCACGCCGGCAAGGACAGGACGCTTTAAAGACGTGTTGTTGATGGAGGACATGCGGACCTTTTTAAGTCCTATGCATCGCCACAGCCCTTTGGGATCCACCCTCAGAGAGCGACTCGACCGACAGGTAGCAGACTACCTCGCCTTAACTGCAGATATCGACAATCTGAGGAGAGATGAACCCCTTGACTACTGGGTGTGCAGGCTTGACCTGTGGCCTGAGCTATCCCAATTTGCGATAGAACTTCTGGCCTGCCCCGCTTCAAGTGTCCTGTCAGAAAGGACCTTCAGTGCAGCAGGAGGTATTGTCAATGAGAAGAGAAGTCGCCTAGGTCAAAAAAGTCTAGATTACCTCACCTTTATTAAGATGAATGAGGGATGGATCCCGAAGGGACTGACACTGGGCGATACATTCGCTTAAAAAAGGCCTGATGAGATAAGCTGCCTTGGGCTAAAAATGGTCCACACGCTGCTGTATTTTAGCTCTGAATGACGTTTGACTTGCGTGACTTATCCGCCACCAACTAGGGTTCAAGCCGCCATGTTTTAGGGCACTTTCTGCCTGTGAAACAAACATCAATTTTTCTGCCCGCTGCTACAGCAGCGGCTGCAACAATACCAAATTTTTCAGGCATGTGTACATGCCTAATTTTTAGGCCCACTGGTGCAGCACTGTGGCTTCAAAGACCAAACCAAAAAAAAATCCTCCAAGATGGCACCAATATACCAGTGGTCTAAGCATCTTCCCACCTTGGCCTAAAAAGGGGAGGTGATTCAACAATTAAAAATCTCTGCCATTTACACGTCCACTGATAGGAGACGCGGAAGGTATTAAACTGATATGAACAATACTCCACTCCTACCGCGCAGGGATGGGGGCCGGGGAGGAGGAAAGTAGGCACCCCCATTGTGATTTATGGCCCCCACACACCGCGCAGGGGTGGGGGCCGAGGGGGGGAGGACAGTAGGTCCCCCCCATTGTGATTTATGGCCCCCACCTACCGCGCAGGGGTTGGGGAGGACAGTAGCTCCCCCCAGTGTGTATCATGGGCTTTGAGGACAGGTGTCAATCCATACCTGCCAAGTGACCCTATGTAGGGGTAACAGTCCCTATTCTGCTCTGTGTCAGTGTGTATCATGGTCTCTGTGGACGGGGAACAGTCTCTATTCTGCTCTGTGTCAGTATGTATCATGGACTCTGTGGACAGGGAACAGTCCCTATTCTGCTCTGTGTCAGTGTGTATCAGGGGTTTTGAGGACAGGTGTCAATCCATATCTGCCAAGTGACCCTATGTAGGGGGAACAGTCCCTATTCTGCTCTGTGTCAGTGTGTATCATGGTCTCTGTGGACGGTGAACAGTCTCTATTCTGCTCTGTGTCAGTGTGTATCATGGTCTCTGTGGACAGGGAACAGTCTCTATTCTGCTCTGTGTCAGTGTGTATCAGGGGTTTTGAGGACAGGTGTCAATCCATATCTGCCAAGTGACCCTATGTAGGGGGAACAGTCCCTATTCTGCTCTGTGTCAGTGTGTATCAGGGGTTTTGAGGACAGGTGTCAATCCATATCTGCCAAGTGACCCTATGTAGGGGGAACAGTCCCTATTCTGCTCTGTGTCAGTGTGTATCATGGTCTCTGTGGACGGTGAACAGTCTCTATTCTGCTCTGTGTCAGTGTGTATCATGGTCTCTGTGGACAGGGAACAGTCTCTATTCTGCTCTGTGTCAGTGTGTATCAGGGGTTTTGAGGACAGGTGTCAATCCATATCTGCCAAGTGACCCTATGTAGGGGGAACAGTCTCTATTCTACTCTGTGTCAGTGTGTATCAGGGATCATTAGGATAGGTGTCAATCCATATCTGCCAAGTGACCCTATGTAGGAGGAACAGTCCCTATTCTGCTCTGTGTCAGTGTGTATCAGGGGCTTTGAGGACAGGTGTCAATCCATACCTGCCAAGTGACCCTATGTAGGGGGGACAGTCTCTATTCTGCTCTGTGTCAGTGTGTATCATGGTCTCTGTGGACGGTGAACAGTCTCTATTCTGCTCTGTGTCAGTGTGTATCATGGTCTCTGTGGACAGGGAACAGTCTCTATTCTGCTCTGTGTCAGTGTGTATCAGGGGTTTTGAGGACAGGTGTCAATCCATATCTGCCAAGTGACCCTATGTAGGGGGAACAGTCTCTATTCTGCTCTGTGTCAGTGTGTATCATGGACTCTGTGGACAGGGAACAGTCTCTATTCTGCTCTGTGTCAGTGTGTATCATGGTCTCTGTGGACAGGGAACAGTCTCTATTCTGCTCTGTGTCAGTGTGTATCAGGGGCTTTGAGGACAGGTGTCAATGTTAGGTGATTTCTGCCCTTTATAGATTAAAAGCAGACTCTGCATCAACTGTGTAATTTTCCATGGGAGTTTTGCCATGGATCCCCCTCCGGCATGCCACAGTCCAGGTGTTAGTCCCCTTGAAACAACTTTTCCATCACTTTTGTGGCCAGAAAGAGTCCCTGTTGTTTTTAAAATTCGCCTGCCCATTGAAGTCAATGGCGGTTCGCGACAACACTACTGGTCAATTTTACGACAAGATCTCCAAGTACATGACATTTCACCTGATAAACCTATAATTTTTTTAGAGGAGCACCTAGTTTAAAACAAAAAATGGTTAGTAATTGCATAGAGAGAGACAAATAAACAAAGGTTTTTGGATGCAGAACATGCTTAGCATGTAGAAGCACTAATAATAAAAAGGGACACAACCACTTTTAGAAATCCACGCCAACAAAAAACTTTTCAGATAAAAGAACTAATTACTTGCCACTCAAATACTGTAATGTATATATTAATTTGCCCATGTGGGCTAATCTATGTAGGTCGCACTAAAAGAGCACTTAATTTTAGGGTGGAAGAACATGTGAGAAACATTGAGAAAGCGTATGAAAAGCCATAGTGTACCCTCTCACTTTAAAACCCACCATAATTGCAATCCGTCAGACATGCAATTTATGGGTATATAAAATTATCCCCTTTTTTATGTATTCAAGTACACCAGAATCTCCACACTTAATTTAATAAGGGGTTAGTAATTATTGCATGTAAATATTACCAAGCGCTCCACTCATTTATTGTTAAGATTTTATCTTGAGAATTGTTGGTTTGCTTTCATATTCAGGTGAATGGGAAAGGTTTTCCCCTCACAGGTGTCTAGAGCCGCTACTACTTTTTAGACACTTCTTCAGCACTTTCTCACACACTTGCTCCTTCTTCTTTGCTATTAGTAAGTCACCTAAAATTTCTCAGAACATCACCACCCTAATGTGTCAGTGGGGGTGCGTGTTCATTTGAAATGTTGGGCGGTATGAATATGAACTTAGCAAAACGGCATGACATGATCTAACCATAGACTGTCTAGACTTCCTATACACCAGGGGTGACAAAGGGGTAGTGCCAAGCCACAGAACAACTAGCTTACATGTAGCTGGTCACTTGCCTCTTGGCCAGCTCTGCTCTACAGATAGCTCCATTTTATCTTCATATTTTTAAGAAATACATTTTAACAGAAATTATCAGGTTAACACGACAGGCCACCTGAAGTTTACAGTACTTATTGGCAGACTACTGTGTTTGATTTACACAAAATGTCTTTAGTTTATGCTATTTTGTATATTTTACATTTCACTTGAAACAGTAGAAAAACATGTTCAGGTCTGTACAGGGTTGGATTAAAGGGACACTGTAGGCACTGTAACTGCTTTAGCTCATTGAAACGATTATGAATAGTGTCTGAAGTCTTCCTATCATTCAGTGTTAAATAATTTTTTTACATTTTAATGCTAAACAAGAGTATACAGCAGCCCATCCGCTCTATGGAGGAAGTATTAGCCTGAGCAGCAGATGACAGTGGACCACTTGAAGCCTATCACAGTGTCCATTACTGGTAAACCCTTTGGTTAAAACCTGCAATGCGATCAAGTCACTACCCGTGCCCCTTTCCTCCCACTGGTGTCACAGTGAGGTGGGGGTATGCAATCCTTTAGTGGGGGCTAGGCTGTGGGTGACCATAGACCCTTATTTAGTGTAAAAAGGCAAAAATATATCAGACAATACTTTCATTATTTCTAAATAGTGCTAATTATATATCATAAATCTGTGACCACCAGGGATTTGTAGTTCCTCACTTGACAGCAGTTATGGTCATTAAAAGACTTGAGAAACTGCAGAGCAGACAAACAGAAATCATACCGTACCTCATTCATTCTTTTTTTTCCCCTTTTCCTACACCACTTCCCCTTTCTGTGCTTTTCCACCATCCTGTCAACATCTTCTGGCTGGATCTTCGTTGACTGTCTACAGCTGAGCTCTTCCATTGTGAATCTGAATTAAAGTGGTTCATCCCAAACTTGCCTTTCTTCAATATATTCTTCATCTCTTCCTCACTCCTTATCTGTTCTTCTCTGATCCTTTTCTCCTAAAATACATAAAGCAAAGTAGGGACTGCATTTTTCCCTCTGCTTGACAAAGGGTGGAGATACCACTGTCAAGTTTGATCACTTCTCCCAGCAATTGCTAGTAACAGCTCTGGGGAAAGGGGCATTTTCTAGATAATAGCAATAGAATATCTAATGGAGGCTCTAGAGGGATTCTCTGTGGACATTCGTGTTGTAGTCTCGACATGTACGGGAGTACAACACTAAAATGGGCTACTGGCAGATGAAGGGCCAGGACATAAAGCAAGAATATGGCTTAACGCACGGGGGTCAGAATCGGGTAAGTATATATGACCTCTGCTGCAAAGAACCCAGAAATTGATAGTCACTTTAATGTATGTGTTGTGAGGGTGGAGACACAGCCTACCAATTCTACAACCTCACGCATATTGTGCCCAACTGTGTCACTTTTTCCCATTTTTTTGCCGATTACGGTATTGCGTGCTTATAACTTGTGCCATAGATTATTCACATCGCTCCTCCTGCCGCTAAACTTGACCCCTTGATCCTATCCCTTTCCGCTTACCCAATCCCTTTCCATTTATAAAGGAGTCAGGCTCTGAAAGCAGGTGAAGTCACCAGGAGATGAAGAAGCATGGCAGCGACAAAAGTGGTGCCAAACCTGAGATTAGGAACCACCACACCCTGGTGTTGCCAAACTGTGTGTTATGAAAAATAATGCACAGATGTCAGCCTAAGATGGTGCCTGGGAGGCCACGAGGCTCCCGTGAATCTGAGGCAACTCTGGAAGAATAGGAACCCATGACTTCACAAGCCCTCAGTGGGGTGTACCGGGGGGTTGATTCAGACTCCAACACCTCACGCTCCAACAAAAAGGATTTTAAAAGCTATTACTCAACCTACGAGAGGTCTGGAAGAAGGACCTGGATGGCGTGCACACCGAGCGGATCCCAAGCAGAGAATCTGTTCCATCAGCTCTAGCGAATATCCGCATTGCCACCTCATTAGAAGCGAGGCACCGCAGGAGGAATGTACAGATTGCCCAGAGGCCATATTAGAGTTTGTCAACAACGTGGCCCTGGTGATGGTGGAGAGGGGTCAAGGGGGACCGCCGCCCAATGTCTCCGCTTTGGAATCTGAAAGGCCTCAAAAGCTCCTGTGGGTGCTTCCAGGGACATTATTGCTGTACTCTGGACATTGCAGTGAAGACAGCAATTCTGGCCCACTTGAGAAATAGTATACAACGACCTGCCATTCTCTGTCCCGCTGGAGAGACGAAGATTTATGCTTGTCACTAGGCTGTTGTGATGGTGGTGCCACGAGGTTACACTGTGTTGACGCTGTCAGAAGACCCCCATTGACTTACTAAGAGGGGTAGAGGGGTGACTATTGGTGTGTGTCATCAGCGTAAGCACAATAGAGGGTGACTTCTAGCAAACGCAAAGTGGTGTTTGTATTGATGTGTGGCAACACCAGGTCAACGCTGGCGGGAAAAATTTGTGTGAAACAGCGAATGTGTGACGATAAAGTGAACACGAATGACGACTTTGGGTGTGGCGGACCGCATGGTACCCCGACTCGGTACCTGTGCCAATCACACTTCCTAGTCATCCCCGAGTACCATAAGCACTTCTAGCCCCTAGCCACCACAGTTTGGCTGGGATCTCGCCGCCTCTTCCCACCCTGGACCCAGCTCCCAGTGGTTAGAGCTCTCCTCCAGAGAGTATAGGAGGTATAGCAAGTATCACTGTTCCCCCCACACATTAGCTGAGACTTAATGCTGGGAATAGACTGCCTTCTCATGCAAAGCCCCATGCGGGGGGTATCCAACACAACATTACAGGGTCATCCCTACCATGATCCTCTGTGCCTGAGAGAGAACCCAGTTCCCTCCCAGGTATAGAGAAATCCACTTATGCAAAAGCCCCATGCAAGGGGTTTCCAACCCAACCCCCCAGGGCAATCCCTCCCATGATCCTCTGTGCCTGAGAGGCAATCCAGTCCCCTCTCTGGTACAGTGAAATGCTTTTTTTTTTTGTCACACATGGTTTGTTAGGCACAGACCACTACATGGGGTCTCCCAACACAATACATTCAGAAAAGGATGGGGAAGTGGCACAGACAAGCAATACATTGTTAAATAGCTCTGACCTGAACCTCATAAGCAGGCAAGCATGTGGGCATGGTGCACTGTGACGGCGTTTCATCACACTGGGTATGAGTGTGTATGTATAAGGATATAAGGGTGATTGAATATTCTCTCGAGGGGTTCTTAATTGCTATGTAATCTAACTTCTATGTCAAGAAATATTTTATATGTTTTGATCAAATATTGCATACTACCAAAATATGTGAATACTTTGATATTACTTGATTTTCTTGTATAAGTCCACAACAAACAGTTGTGTTCTCAGACTTGCACAATCCCAAAGGTAATAAGCTAATCCAACCAATGTTTTAATCACAACTACCCTATTTTAACCATATTTGAAACAAATAATTGCCTTCTTCCCTGGCAGAGAAAGAATGGTTCAACATGTTCAAAGTCCTTTTCCATTCCCATTAGTGTTCTTCTCCAGTAAGCTAATTATAAGATCATCTCCATGAAGTATTCCACATCTGCTGATGTTCACTGGTTAATTCCATTGCAATGCCCAATGAGCTGGAGGTGTGGGCAAGACATTGGCAATCTCCAGCATATCTGATGGACATGCCTGTGGGTAAGTGGAAAATCAGAGCCTTTGGAAAACCGCAAAATCTACATGCAGATAGGATTGGTTGATTAAAATAGAACACTATCACTTGTTTGAGGAGTTGAGATGGGCATTGTCAAGTAAATCACATAACTTAAAATATGGCATCCTTGGGTAACATATACGGAAGGCAGCGTGGTCGGAGGAGATGATGGATTAATGATCTTTTACATTCACACACAATAAAGGTGGTTGGTTGGCTATCCAAGTGCTTATATATGCATAGTGCAAGCATCTCCTTGGTGTAGGACAGATGTAATCTATTGTCACCTGGAAATGCTGTTTGTTTTTATTAATTTTTTATGTTAAATTTCTCTTGATTTCTCACATACGACCTCTTGAATTCTGGTATCATTACTGCATCATATGCACTGTAATAATGCAACAAGTCACTAAATATTGTGTCCAATAATGGTTTTGTAGAAACTCTGGCAAACTTGATACTTGAACTGTTGAATTGTAGCGATAGCCCTGATATAGGAAACATTTAAAAAAAAAAATTAAAAAAAAAAATAGCCATTTGTTCCACAATAATAAAACAAGCTCACCAAAATGAGCAAAATTCATTTTATTTTGTTTTTTTTACATTTTCACAGATTCGTTTTTGCAGCTCTCTTGATTAAACCCAACAAGATTTGAGAAAAAGGGGGTGGGGAAGTAGGGCAAGACAAGGGCAGTTGGTACCTAAATGTCCCCCTTGTTTATTGTGAGAAAATAAACAATTGGCTGTAAGAGGAGATTCCAGCAACAATTAGGTTAAATACAAATTAAAACAAAAACAAGATATCCTTTTCCCCACCCCCTGTTGTAGGGAAATAAACCCAAAAGTTATATATTTATATTTTTATATATATATATATATTTACACAAGCAATTAAGTCTACGTCAATCATAAAAATATCATAGGAGCCTACCCTATAGAACTAGGGAGATGCCCATATTAATTATAGCTTTAATTTTTGTTAAAAATATAGGGTGGAAAGCCATTTTATATTAGTTTTAAATGATTTACACTCTACGTCTTCTGTAATTAGCCCCAGTCAGCTTTGGTGTTTAACTCTTTTTGTGCAACGAGGTGAACAATGCGCTCCAAGAGTTACAAATTTCACACCTGCCAGTAAAGGGGTTAAAGTGTGTACACGGTTAAAGGAACAGAACAGACACAAATGTAGAATGACAAATAGCCCTGTGCAATAATATACAGTAACCTGTCATAATTTAATTTTCATATTTTTCTCTAAAAATCTATGAGTGACAATGTTTTAATGGGAACATGTACAATGGAAATAGTGGAAGGGACAAAAAACAAATAGCTATATGTATTTTTGACACTTCCTTACAAGAGTTTCTAAATCAGCTTATCGATATAGGGTTGTGACAGAAGCCTGGGAGAATGTTGTGGGCTATTCTAGAACCTTGTGCTTTTCTCACTTGTTGCTACTGGCATTCTCCACACCAAGTGCTGCCCACAGTCAAGTCATCAGCCTGTAAAAAGCTTCATTTGATTTCCATCAATCTTTTCACTCTGCTTGTATCCCAGCAATTGTCCTTAGGCAAGCTAAAACCATGGCTCATAAAAGGGTTTTTACATAGCGTCTGACTTATACAAATTAACTACTATATGATACATGGATCTGTGGTGGTCATTCTAAATTCTCCAATCCATTTATTTCAACAGTCTATGACTCAGAAATGTAGGAAAGGTGTTCGTGCTTTAAGTTATAATGCTGGAGAAACTAAACATTTTAAACAAACAAAGCCTTATACACAAATTATTTGTCAAAAGGAGTCTTAGGGGTAATCTGTTCAGATTAGAAATATCGGTCAGCTAGATTGTAACTGCCGAAATTTAAAAATAGAGCATAAGCCACAGGCAGTGACTGCCCCCTCATGTTATAAAGCTCTAATTCAGCAGTGAGGATATTTATTGTAGTCTCGATAGGCACTCTACTAGGACCTCTACTCTTACTGGTACCTGGGCAAAGCTAATAGGTTCACTAAATCTCCACTAATGCTTCACTTGAGCATAAACAAAGTTTTCTAACACAGAAATGGCCAAAGAAGAGATCACATTATGACCTATAAAGTATAATGGGAGTTATATTTCTATAACAGCTATTGGAATCCCCACGTGCTAGCACAGCTACTGTGCTATATGATGCATAGGAAGTCAGATGTCTGCTCGGGAACTACATGTGAGCCAAAGTGGCCTAGCCTGGTCTTTAAAAATAACGATTGAACTATTCTGCATTAAAGCTTTCCAACATAAGGGGGTTTCTCCAGTTGCATGTTATACGCAATTTAAAGTTACAATATCCTACAAAAAAAATTTGTCTTACTAAACTCTTGCTGAACAGACGCAAGAAAACAAAAAACAAACCATGCTCAAACAGTTTAAATCAAAGTCTCAAGGCCATTGGATTAACGACCTCTTTAAACATTTTTTGTTAGAGGGACCTGCAATGTCCATAGACCCGTCTTGACCGAAAAAAAACCATTTATGGATTCAGAAGTACAATTGTTTTTCCAAACACATCAACTCGAACATATGCAGCAGCCATACTTCTGGTACTAAGCCACAGGACACCTACCCTCAGTGCTAAATAAATATGGCTATATACAGCTCAATGGGCAGTGGTGTCCTTCAGCATAACACTATCTAACAAATGCAGCCTATGTTACATGTATTGAGCCACTGTAAGACAGGAGTCCTGATACAGCATTGATAGGCCTTTCCAACAGTGAGGCTGGAAGACTGACTGAGGGCATTAATCCATTGTTGCCATAAGATAGGTTTGGGGTTTTTCTCCAAAACACAACTGGGCGTGTTTAGCTGTAGGCTGGTAAGGTGCATGATTCCTCCGCAGGCCTTCATTTACACACACACAAAAAAAAACGGCGACTACAGGAAAAAAAACAACTAACAGACGGGTCTCTCTCATGAAAGAAGGGTAAAAGTCACTGGAAGATTAAAGACTACAGGGAAGAGACAGACAATGATACTTCATTTGTGGAGACGATTGCAGCTATTGATATGGGGAGGTGGTGGGGTGTGGGATCAGCAGTGTTTGCACTCTTTTCTGTCCACGGAGTCCAGAATGTGTTTCACTATTCCTGACCGAATCCTTCAGTTTCCTCAATTGCAAATAGCAATTTTTCCTTCAGCTGCTCGTAGCTTTTGTAAGGCGGGAGGTCTAGACGGTTAAAGCTAGAAATAAAAAGGATAACTGGATTAAACAAAGCGATTAGATTTGCTATACTGCTTCTCTAAAAAAAATACAAATAAAATAAAAACAACACGTTCTGTGAGTACATATTGCATTAACAATATTACTTTTCCCGCTGCCATCCTGAATAATACATTTTCCATTCAAAAATTCGAAAACGGTCAGTGTGGATTAAACTGTAAAACACCTCACTCAGGAAATATGTACAATGATATATTAGTAGAGCAAACAAAAGAAATGCACTGTGATACGTAAAATTATTGATATTGTATTCATGATATTACCTGGCAGGGTGGTGTTCTAAATGTTACAGTAATGTGCGTGTAATATAGGTATTTATATAGACAGACCACCAATGTGCTATGTTATGACAAACGGCACAAGAACTAGCATGATGCCCCCTGAGACAAAGGATAAAAAGCATCTCATAGGATTTCAAAAACTTAACTTGGATTTATAGACTATTGACCAGGGTGTAAAAAAATGTTGCCCAGAATGCCCAAACTAAAAAAAAATTAAAAATAAAACTAATTGCAAATCCCTTCCCACAATTCCTTGCAATTGTATCTTTGCAGAAACTCAGAGGTGAAACTTGTCTCTCTCTACAGAGCCGAATATTCATTGCAAACCGTGCTCTTTTCTCTTGCATGAAGACAAGCTAAATATCTACATAGCATTACATGGTAGGGCATCTTATGTCATAAAGCAGGTGTGGAATACTCGTTTGTGCATTCCAATTAATCGGTTTCCCTACTACAGGAATTTCAAACTATAGTTCCCCTGATGTTGAGAGCCTACAACTCCCAGAATTCTTTGAATGCAATAGATGGCCAGAGTGGCTGTAGTTCAGTAATATCTTGCGGGCCAGAGTATGAGATGTCTGCCCTACAGCTTACAAGTCTTCACACACCTGGTTTGTGACCATACTGGGGGACATGAACAGCAGCTGGAAGTTTTTGTACTTGCTTCTCAGCACTGAGGATAGGACAGTACAGGTCTAAGTAGGCAGAGATTCATGTCGATATTTCTGATGTTGTTGATAAAGCATCCCTCCTCCCCCCATGCCACCTAATTTGGTGGGCACATGCCATGTAGGAATTTTATCATTTCATTTTTTTCATAAGTACTATTGAGTGCGGAGTTTCCGGATCGGATGAATATTTCCACAACCACCAATTAAACGGCTTACCATGTATGACTCCTGGGCAGCCAGTTCTCTTTACCAACCTTCTCAATGCAAAATTTCTGGGGACCGTTACTCCCTGAAACAGAAAACACAAATAAGAACCAGAGAAAATGTTAAGAGGCAGAAATGAACCAGCTTATAACCAGAGATATTTTTGGTTTACTACCTAATAATGATTGTGACAGAAAGTCACAAAGTTTAAACAGAGTCAAGCTTTGGGTAATGTGGGGCATCTTGGATCCCGGCCAGCTTTAATGGAATTAAAATGACAGCTGTAGCTAAAATCTGCAAAGTCTAGCCCCAGTAGAAGTCAATGTGAACTGTTAGCTTTCATGTTCAGCCACCATAATTAAATTGCACCTGCCTTGTAAAAATAACATGGTTTTAAGTTCTGAATTACATTTTATCTATACGCTGTGCAAGCCACATTTATAGAGATCATTTACAACTTGAGAGAAAAAGAAACAACCCAAAAACCATCCCTACAAAAATGGCAGCTCCGATCAAGCACGCATTTTCCTCTGCCGAATGAAGACAGCACCAGACAAAATGAATAGTGTGGGGCTGTATGTTTGGAATTTTAGGATGCCACGGTCAGAACTTGCACAGGTATCCATTGTGGCAGTCTCTTGAAAGAGATAGAAATGATCTTCAATTAAGCATATCTATAAAGTCACTAGTGATTTCCATACACTTCTGTGGATAAGAGGTTTTGCCCAGGCAAGTAAGGAAACGTCATTGTCAAAGTAATATATTGACTCCAACAATGTGAAGTACTGGAGAGTGTTTTCAATCCATTGGTATTTGAGAGCTTTGTTTTCATGTTAATCAGTAGGTTATCAAAACAAAGCACAAACCTGTACATACAGCAGTCAAAACAAAAAGAAAATACAATTATCTGTCCGCTTAACAATTGAACTATAACTTAATAAACAGTAGCAGTTTCTGTCTTTCGTGTCTCAAAATATTAGAGGTTTTTTTAAATTCTTTATTTTGTTTGTGCATAGTGGGAACAACCGTTTGCACTGCCACAACAGCTGGTGCAGACAAATACGTAAACATCTTAGAACATTGGTATGGCATCAAAAACAGTGCACATTTTTTGTTTTTTCAGAGTCAAGGCATCGAATAAGTTGAGTGTGGAACGGGCTTATACTAATTAGAGGTTTTTAATCATCTCTTCAGCCCAAAGTAAATTCGCCCATAGGTGTTACTGGTCACCATAGTGAACCCCTTAAAATTAGAACATTTGTGCATCTCTATTCTCTGCTATCCAATACAATATTTTATTACTCTGGACAAAGAACTTGAGCACTAGGTTATATTGACTGAAATTGTACTTTTTGGTGTCCCCAAAATAGCTAGTTACCTACCCATGAGGTCAGCAAAGCCCCCAACTGGTAACCGGCAAGTCCCAGTCACAAACTGAAGAAGTCTCATGCGTTTCTCATTATCAATGTCTTTCACAAACTATGAGGGAAGCACAGGAACGAGGGTCAGTCAAGTACATTTCCATAAACAAAACTAAAATTAAAAAACATTGAATAAAAAAAAAAAAGGATTCATAACTTTTTCAAAGCATGACCACGAATAGCTTGGGTGACATTAACCCTAAACTTTAACCAATATGTATAAGAAACTCTGCAAGAAAGCGAAAACAAAACACACAAGAAATGTGTCTGGAGTAATTTGTTTTTGTCAGATTAAAGCACAGAAGTACAAACCCCCAGTGAAAAACTGTATATAGGAGAAGAAAAGAAGAAAAGATTGGAGCTAGAGCTGAGACAGAACAGGGGTTATCTAGTCACATACATAAGAATGCTCAAAGGTTAAATGAACATTTGTCCACCCTTACACTTTACTATACACTCCCAAGCAGGTCATACCTGTTTATGAGTCATTCTCAAACAACCTCAGACAAAATAGATCTCTATATAAAAAAGACATTTTAAATAATTAGATAATACACAAAACTTCTTCACCTGCCAGAACCACACAATCTGTTTGCTGGTCCTGGTATAGTGCCGGTATATGGTACTTCGTTGCCAGTCATTGAGGTCTATTTCTTGCATTCCACATAGTAGAACCTGGAGTAATAAAAAGAAGGAAAAAAAAACATGTACTAACTAAAAGAAATCCACCATAAATAATGTAGTGTTCTGTATATTTGGTTGACTTGTCTGTCTGCAAAATTGTCAAGTAGGACAGTCCATCCCATGCCTGTATCTGTCTTCAAACCAACAATCAGGAAAGATAATAGAAGATCATGAAATCACCAGTAGTGGAGATGGGGAAAGGCGGACAACAAGTAAATCAAACCATTCGAAAACTGTTTAACTCCTTACTATGTTGGAGTACCAGGGCACTCCTGGCACCATAAGAACTACAGCACACTGTAGTGGTAATGTGTGTAGTGTTTCTTTAAATAAAACGATGAACTGAGAAAATTAGCTCACATATTTTCTATTATTTATGAAAAATAGACATCTCAAAAGTTATGCTAACCTACAAAATTTAATCCACGAAGATATCTGTGGAGACTCCGTTGACAGGCAGCCAATGTGGAGTGAAGAGAGGTTACTAATCAAAAATAAGAAAACGAACAGCCACATCTCCGGAACTAGCAGTTCCTCATTACCTACTCTAAGCAAATAAAGAGATAAATACTACAGCATAAATAGGCAAGCATAAAACACACTTATCTTCATGGCAAAGTCTGAAGATAAGTGTGTTTTATGCTTGCCAGGGCAAAGTTTTTGCCCTGCTATTCTGAACTTACAGTTGCAAGAAAAAGTTTTCCACCTGCACTGTGAATGTTTACATGGTGTGTTCAATAAAAACATGGCAACATTTCATTCTTTGTGTGTTATTAGTTTAAGCAGACTGTGATTGTCTATTGTTGTGACTTAGATGATGATCAGATCACATTTTATGACCAATTTGTGCAGAAATCCATATCATTCCAAAGGGTTCACATACTTTTTCTTGCAACTGTATGTGCTAATGTTCTGCTGGCAGATGCCGTAAGAGCACCCATGAGTACGCACCATGGAGGTATACTTCATTTTCTAGGGTATGCTCCAGGTGTAACTTCATTCAGCTATGGGTTGTGCAGAAATCACAATTATAGTTTAGGCAATTGCTGTAGTTTTTAGCTCTATGCCGATTGTGCTTCTAGTTTTCTTTTTGTCTGTATTTCTGTGCCAAAGTAACCCTATACATGGGCTACAATTTTGTCTAACGTACAGATGAAATATATTGCCCTATAAAAGTCATACCGTGTCATTAAACCTGCACATGTACAGTTTAAATCCCGGCCTGCTGGATGAATTTAAATCTAGATTATTCCTTACCTCTAGTTCCTTTGCATCGAAATATTGCAAATATTGCTGGGGAAGAATCTCATTGAAGCCCTCAAA